>NC_081407.1:795097004-795409754 GCF_030272615.1 Cryptomeria japonica
GGCTAAGGCATCATCCTAATCCAAATCAATATTTTCCTAATCCAAGGACTAATCCAATCCAATCAAATCAAATCCAATCCAATCCAAGCAAATCAAATCGAATCCAATCAATCCTTAATACAATCCAAAGTTGCTAAGTCCTAGTCCTCATCTTCATCTAACATCATCTCATCACTTTTCTTGTTTAATTCCATTCATCTAATTCCAACTTGTCACCCCATTCTCATCATTTTGAGGTTACCCTTTCATGGTCTTCACATGCTCACAAAAGAAAAATTTGGCTACCCAAAATACACATTCAAACAACATGGGTTGGTTTCAAGAAATGGTTATTGAAGTTCAAGGATCACCCTATCAACCATGTCCATCTAGCTCATGCATGCCTCAAAGCTATCCAACTTCCACCTATTCATGTCTCCCACCCCAACCAACTTACCAATTCAATCCCAATTCATCTCACATTCCTTATCCTTCCCCTACCTTTGCCATCAAGAATGCATCTTATTCCCCATCCATGTCTTCATATTATCCCTCATCCACATACCTCTTTGATCCAATATCTATACCTCCATCTTTCCACCCATCCACATCTCAATCTCCATATTTTTATAACACTTTCATTATATCCACTCCCCATCCAAGTCCCTTACACCATAGTCCTCCAAGCCTTAATCCTATTCCTCCAATCCATAATCCCGATCCTCTCTCTAACACTAAACCTCTCCATAATTCTCATCCTCCAAAATCCACACCATCTCCATCCTCCAATTCCTTTCTCCATAATTTTATCCAAGAAATATTTGCAAACGAGACTAAATCTCCACCTTCAAATAAATTTTCCAAATCTCCCCAAGTCCTCCATCCACCTCCATCCCCTCCAAATCAAGAGAAGTCCCAATTCCCTAAGCTTCATGATGCTACCATCCCCCTATCTACCCAATTTGAAGAATACACCTCCTCCTCCATCACACCATTTGTCCAACCCCAACCTTGTCAAGCACTTGTTCTAGAGCATGCTAGCATAGATTCCTCTCCACTTCAAGATCAAAGCATCCATCCATCACATGATATCACTCCATCTCAAAATCCAAGTCTACCATTCACTCCATCTAATGATCCCCTTCCATCTCAAGATCCAATCATCACTTCCACTCCACCACATGATCCCATCCCATGTCAAGATCAAAGTTTCCTCCATCTCCATGTCATTACCCCAATCCATCTAAAGATCCTAATATTCCTCCTAATTCCCCAAATGATCACAATCCTACACAAGCTACCATCATCCCTATCCAAGCTATCCATGAATCCCATACCTATCAACCTGGCTCTTCCACCTTCATTCACTCTAGTTTCCTCCAAGATCTTACAATCCTTTCCACATCCTACCCCCCTCAAAATGGACTCTCATCTTTTTTCCAAAATAATAAGTTTCCTATTGGAAAAAAGAATTTGTTATAAAATGAATTATCAAGGAAAGGGTTAGGACTCCATGAATAAGGCATATTGGAACCTCTTCAAGTATAAGAAAATACAAATTCATATGGCATTGGCTAAAAATCTCATGCTCAATATGTTTTTATACCTTCCATCTCTTTTGAATCTAAAATCCTTTCGTCTAAATCCAAACATTTCCATCGCCCATCTTCCAAACCCCTTTTGGGTCCTTATGTCCTAAATTCCATTCCTTCCTCATCAATGCTAAACCCTGCATCCCTTTCGTCCATCTTGGGTCCTTACATCCCTCTATACACCACTCCATCACCTCAAATGATCACTAAGAAAGATCAACAAAGGCACATATCTTTGAATTCCTTCCAACATTATCCCTCCATCATCCCATCCATAAAATTTCCAAGTCATTTATCCTCATGAACCCACATCATTGCCATTGAAAGCAATTTGTATGCTAGATATAAAAAGCATAAAGCTATAAATCCACAAAAATCCAAGTATCAACATGTCCCATCAAAAATACATGCTTAAGAAAAGGAAAACATGATCCAAAAGAAAGAAAAATCCAAAAGGCCACAAAGGCCCAAAAAGAAAAAAGAAGAAGAAAAAACTATGTGGATTCCCAAGCTACTCATAAAAGAAATGCACCTCAAAGTAAAAACCAAATTGGCATTGAAACTTGTTAATCCAAATGATCCCTCCACTCATAAGTCTTCAAATCCTCTATCTAACAATCCTCCATCTTCAAAATCCATTTGGGCCCTTATGTCTCAAAATCCATTATCTCACATTCATCATCCCCTTCATCTATTTTGGGTCCTCATGAGTCATGTCCCAAAATCCATAATTTATCCTCCATCTAATTCAAAACCATCTCTTCCACAACTCCACCACCCTCCATGGTGTGTGCCAATATTGATCTTCCCAACATTCCCATCCATTTATCCGCCAGTCTTTGACAAGTCCATCCATTATCCATCATCCATTTTCCATAATCTCACCCCTTTGGTTTAATCTTTTGCATAAATCCTTATCCCCTTCCATCTTCCATCCATTCCATGTCCCCGTCTATTTCTGCCAATATCTATGAGCATACCTCCAGTTATCTTGGTTCAATATAGCACATATTTAGGGGATACCATCAATGGAAGTAGATGCTTGACTTCTTCCTCTATCCTACATGAGGGCTTCACTGGCTAGGCAATATTATATCACATGCATTCATATTGGGGTTTTTAATATCTCAAAAATGAGGGTGCAATATATTGCCTATTAGTAAAAATAGGAAGGTTTTCAATTCTAGCTATGAAAAAATACAATATTTGGTGAAAATAGGGGGGATTTTAATTTGGGTTATGTATGCAGAGGGGATGAGAAAAAAGGAGTTTAGGGCAATCTTTTTGAAAATAGGAGGATTCTTTAATATTCCATGAGCACACGTGCTATAATCCAGGTTCACTAAGTGAAGCCCTCGTGCTATCCTATCACACATGCACTATCTTCCAAATCCACTTACATGCATCCACTTATTCCCATCTATATCCATCCAAACTATTTCCAAAAATACAGAAAAATGAAAAAAAAAAAAAGAAGTAAAGAGAAAAATCCATCCAATGATGAAAACCACATCTTGTGGGGCCTTGGGTAAGTACCATGATGATAACTTGGTAAACAAGTGTCATGTGTAATCCCCCATCCCCTTGCAGTCTACACTTGGGGAAAGCTTCACCTATGCCATCCTACCATCCAAATCTTCCATATTCCTTATCCACTATTTGCATCCTATCTACATCCATCCTTCTTTCATATCTTTGATCTTTACTAGATCATATCCATATCCTCCATCTCATATCCCTCATCCTATCCAAATACATCCTCCATTCATACCTTTGATCTTGATCAATATAGAGGCAAAATAATATTCATTGATGCTTTGGAACACACAATCGTACATTTTTCCTCCATCCATATCCATTCCACTTTATTCTTCCATCTCATACATCTTTATCCACCACCCTTCTATCCTCAAATTGCACTACCCTTTGTGGGGTGTTTTACTCCTTTGTACAATAGTTCTTGGATCCCCATTCCACCTATCTTTCATGTTTTACTCCATATCCTATCACTATCCATCTACTTAATCCCTCCATCCTCTATCAAAGCAATCTCTCCATCCATTCCCTCTTTTCACCAAGCCTAGGTTCTCCCTTTCCCTAGTCCCCATCCATTTATCCTATATCTGCAATCCAATCCTATCATATGTATTCATTTATCCTCCTCTAATCCTATCCAATCCATTTATGATCTCCGTCGCACTGAGCTTTCATCCAATCACATTGACTTTCCCTATCACACTGATCTTTCCCTATCACACTGAGTGTTTCCCATCTATCTAAGCTTATATTGATTTGCATGTAATCAAACATCCATCCACAATGTGTTAACCAAATCCAAGCAGTAAGCCTGCCATCTGCAAACCTTGCTCAACCACCTGGTATTTTGCTACCTTTTCAATCTATCCATACCCTACCCATCATGATGCATCCTTCCCATGTCTAGCAGTTTATCCAAATCCATCACCTCCCCACCAGGATGTATCCTTCCCATGTGTGGAAATCTATCCAGATCCATGTCCTATTTTTGGCAAGAGGCATCAATTGGCCATGTGCATGCTGCTTGCATGATTGAGATTTTCACTTTGATTTTTATCTTGTGTCCCAATACTATACCTATTTAGGGCTGCCTTGATCATCCTATATCTGGGTATGTCTTGGTTGGTGTATAATGTGGCATAGTTTTTGTAGCATGACATGTTTGAGGGTTTCTCTTGTATGATCATGTAGTCTTGAATCTACACCATCATTGATGTTTGTGAACTTGTGTCCATTGAGATACCTATTGTCTGAGAGTTTAGTCCACATCTTGGATATTCACAACATCCCGATTCCTATAATTATTGGTGTAGGTAATCCATGGCAATATCAAAACTATGTTTTCTCTCCACATCTACACAACAATAAATCACATCAACTTACTTCCTTTTGTTCATTCATCTCATTTCATACATTTATCTTGGAGACTCCAATTCATTCATTCCCCCTTCATCCTCCTTTTCCTCTTTACATCCTTTCATCCTCAATCCTCTAGTCCTCTAATCCATTTCAAGAGAAAACCCGTGTTCTTGGAACCCACATGTCCTCTCGATGGGGCATACCACTACCTCCTCCTCATCCTTCCTCATCTCACCTATGACTGAGGCATCATGCTAATAGTCCTTATTCTTTTTCTATCCACTATGTTTTATTCTTCTTTGATATAGCTTAGCTTCATGATGCTATATCAAAGACGGGAAAAATTTAGATGCATAAAATTAATTAAATTAATATTTAATTAATTTATTCCTTTCCCCATAATAATTTAATTAATTGTGTTAGTCCTCTTCCTCTTAAAATTGATTAAATCTTATTTAATCAATTTTATCATTATAACCTTATGATTAATTTATCAATAAATTAGTTATTTCCCATTCTTCTAAAAATTATTTCAAGGATCATTTATTTCTTCTAAACCCTTCTTAGTTAATTAACTTCAACTAACTAAGCTAACCATGTGATTTCTACAAATCACTTTCTCTAATCCTCACTTAGCCTATTTAATTCGTGTAGAAGCATGATTATCATTATTCCTCAATTTTAAATTCCTCCACTCATTCTCTGTCCTCATGTCACATTCTCCTAACTTTGTCACTTGCACTTCTAATCCCTCATCAAGCCACCTAATCGATCCCCTTAATAATTTGCACATTCCTAATCAGTTTGATTAGAGATGAGTGAACTCTTTGGCATAAATGCCCACTTTGATCCTTTCAAAGAAATTCAAACTCTTTTAATCTCCTCTTGCATCCTTTTCCCAAGGAATTTTTAATTTCTTTTTTCATTTAGTCTTCCCACACATCTCTTATTTTCGATTTTTTAACTCCTCCTACCTTCCCCCAAGAAATTTTTATATTTCTTTTCTTTTCCCATTGTAATTGAGGAACTCTTCCCCATATACCTTGAGAGGTGTGGAGACAAGAAATTCCTTGAGGGAAAACCTCTTGGTTCTCCCTCTTTGTCCTCTCAATCCTCTTTCGCTCTTTCTTTCAATCCTAGCCCTCCATTTCAAAATTAATCTTGGCCCTCTATTTTGGCCTCCTCCAATCTATACATTGGAGTCTCATCTCCTCACAAATCATCCACTTCCATCATATTCTTATGATATCCATTTGAGGATTAAAATCCTCTATCATACCATCCTAATGACAAAATATTGCTTCATCTAATCCAATCCATCTAATACTCACTTATCATTTGATCCAATCCCTTGTTGTGTAGTGGAGAGAAATCCACAATCCACCTAAGTACCAATCCTATCAAGTGAGGAAGGGGTCTATTCTTCACTTCACTGAAGGTCTAATCCAATGAGCAAGAGATCATTTTCATGAAGGTATAATGGTTTTTGATATATTTGATTATGTATTTTATGCTTATTTTGATTGAATCTAACCATTTACGCTTGTGTGAAATTTCTCTTGATTCAATAGGATTTGAGTTTTGGGACCTCATAAATTATATAATTAAAATGGTGGTTGATGAAGACAATGCAGGTCATAAGCTCTTCAATGGATGAGAGAGTATTGCAAGTCCCACACTCCAATAAGCTCCATATTTTATTTTGTATTAATCCTCTCACATTTTGATGTAATTTGGAAAAAGGCACATCTTAACATTAAGATTGTGTCATACTTGCTTTATTTTTGATGTCTGTATGGACTTAATTATTAATACTATAAATTGAATATTTGAATTATAGTTGAGTACAATTATTAATACTATAAATTGTAACCTTCAATTACTTATCACGATTCTCTTTGTTCGATTCATTAGGATAGTAACAACATATGTAATCAGTGCCATTAACATTAAGATGTGGAACCCACTTTTTGTTTTCCAGTTCTAATCTCAAAGCTTAGTGTTTCCTCTTTTTCTCCCTTTACGACCTCCATGAAATCATTGTTTTGACTCCCCTCTAACTTTACCAAAGATATGCTACTTGCAGAGCCCTTTGAATTTTTCTTTGTCTTTCCAGTTTCCACAAACAAAACAACTAGAATCTATGTGTCCTTGTCTCTAATATAGGCAATAGATTGGGCTTCTTCACCCTCTTTAAATTCTGCTTCTGATTGCAAGCCATCAAAATCCCCTTTAACTAGAGGGACAACATCAATTTTCTAGTCAAAGCTATTGATATATGCCTCAAGAGTCAAGAAGGAAACATACCCAACATCCTCTTCCTCTTTAGCTAAAACCTCCTCTTTTTTCCAGCCATCCCACCAATGTACATGGTGCTTTGTTTTATCTTTTTCTTGCACAATTTCATTTCCTTTTGAGTCTAAATTCCTAAGAAATTCTTCAATGACAAAATCAGCCTTATCTATCAAAATCTTACACAAAGGTGAATCAAAGGTAGGATACACAACTCCCACTTCATCATGAAATTCTCTAGAGCCACAAGACCAAGACATTAGAGGTCGACATCACTCTTCCCAATTGATTATATCTACCATATCACCCTCTTATTCTTCTTCCATCTCCTCTCAATCCAACCATAGCTCTAATAATATTTTAATTTTGCCAGAGACTATTTGAGAATTGTACAGATTAATCTTCTCCAAAACAAATTGGAGTCAAAAACATCTTTTCTTATTAATTTTTCAGGCACAATTCCACCCATCCCCACCCATCAAAACACTACTATAAACAATAAAAGAAAACATAATGAAATAAAACTAAAGTAGACCTAAGCACATAACAATGCATAACATGATAGTTTAGCATGGTTCGCCAATAAATGTCTGCCTCCACTCTCAAGCAGCAATAACTTATATTAATTAATATAAAAGGTAATACACCTCATACATCTACGTCTCTAATACATAGACTGCACACATCTATTTATGCATCCATATTCAACTATGAATCAAAGAGTTGAGAAGGTGATTAATGATCACGTGACTGTAGGGCTTCACATTCCCAATAATACATATATATGTTCATGTGTATATGTATGTGTATGTGTATATGCATATAGACATATATATATATGTGTGTGTGTGTGTGTGTGTGTGTGTGTGTGTATGTGTGTGTATATATATATGTGTGTGTGTGTGTGTGTGTGTGTGTGTGTGTGTGTGTGTGTGTGTGTGTGTGTGTGTGTGTGTGTATGTGTGTGTATATATATATGTGTGTGTGTGTGTGTGTATATATATATATACACACATATATATATATATATACATATACATATACATATACATATATACATACACACACATATATATATATGTACATATATATATATATGTATATATACATATATACATATACATACATATATATATATATGTGTATGTATATATGTATATGTATATATATGTATATCTATATATGTATATATGTATATATACATATATACATATATATCTATATATGTATATATGTATATATACATATATACATATATAGATATACATATATATACATATACATATATAGATATACATATATATATATATATATATATATGTATATCGATATATACATATATATATATGTATATCTATATATACACACATATATATATGTATATCTATATATGCACATATATATATATGTATCTATATGTATATATATATATGTATATATATATACATATATAGATATACACACATATATATACATATATATATGTGTGTATATCTATATATGTATATATATATACATATATATATATACATATAGATACATATGTATACATATGTGTATATATATACACATATATATATATATGTATATATATGTATATCTATATATGTATATACATACATATATATATATATATATATATATATATGTATATATATATATATATATATATATATATATATATATATATATATATATATATATATTGGTCGGTAATAGTTTGTATTTTATTTCTTCATAATAATAAAAAGGATTACATAAAGTATATCTCTGGGTTTTCTAGTCTGCAAAACAACCCATCTTTGGAAATCACCTTTACAATCATCATCACTGAAAGACCCTCTACACCTGAATAGACTAAGGAACATCATTAAAAACTAGACCCATAACACTAAGTAAAACTTAATTAACTCCTTCAAGTTGGGGAAGCCACAAAACCCAGCCACCAATAGTAAAACCTACCCATTAAAAACATCATCTTGCAAAAAAGACCTATTCCAACTTATAACCATAATTCTAACTAAAAACTGTAAAACTTTTTTAACAAGAGGAGGTCGCTTATCAACATTTAAACTATAGACTATGAATTTTTTTTGCATTGTCTAAACAATTCTAGCACCTTCAACAAAGCTTGCACCAGACACTCACCTTCACCTAATCTTGGTTTGTCTACCTTTGGGAATTTCCTTTGGCCATGCCCATGTCAAATCATTATCTTCTCTCTCATGGCATAAAATAATCCATTTGAGCCTCTCCCATGCCTGCGTTCTTTCCATCTCATAAGCCTCTTTGAACACCTTCCCAACCCACCTGACAAAGGAAAAAATTCCAAATTCATCTACATCCCTTACATCCTCAAAGCCTTTTGAATAATCCAGACCTACTCCAGGCACAACCCACTCCAAAATGGAGTCCAAATCTTCTTGTTAACATTTGCATGAAGATTGCATTGATGAACTATTGTGTTGTCATTGATGTCGATTGTAATTGGTAATAGAGTGGTATTGCAATCGGTAATAGTGATGAAGTAATGCAACGTATAGTTGAGTAGTGAAGGAAACCAGTATTGTTATTTGAAGCAGAGCGATCAACCAGTAACCCTTCCTGTTGATAGGCCGAACCCTAAGTAATGGACCTTGGTGAATTGGTTGTGTTGATCTATGATCAAATGATGATCGAAGATGGTTATGCCACGTATGCATGATGCACGTGATGAGTTTCAAAGTTGTTTTTGCACTTAGAGATAATTGTTTTATCTTGGGAATGAGCGAGTGCATTGCATGAAGTGGAAACCACGTGATGAGTTATAGGATCCAATGTGCGGTGATCTAGGAGCGGTCGAGGTTGTCTTGTACAATGTGTAGTTGATTGCTATGTAATCTAATGGTCATGTTTGAATCAATTTGTTTATAATATCTATGAAATCTTAGGTTTTGTGACATGTTACCGACCTATTGTTTTGCTTATAAGGTCAATGAGTTGTTTTATAGTAGTGTTGGCAATTTTGGTTAAGTGTCAGTGTGATTGATTGCCAAACCAGAAGGAATATTTGTATTATGTTTGAAGGCAGATAGGAGTATGAAAAAGATCTGATCAAGAAGAGTAGTGCTATTACCAGATCAACAAAAACCCTATTGTTCTCTAACAATTACAATAGTTAAATACCTTAACCAGATAAGGTTTAACAAACTTGGTGTTTTCTAAATCCTTTAACCAAGTGATCCATTAGCTTGGATTTGAAATATTCTATCGAGGTTACTCCTAAAAAGGTATTGCATTTAACAAGGTATGGTAGTCAATCCCTTAACCGGGTGGTCCTTAACCAGATTTGTTCCTAATAGGACATTTTTGTAAAGCTTCTAACAAGGCTTGGCTCCGAACAGGGTGAAGTTCAAAAGAGTTTAGAATACTTGTGGGTATTCATCCCCACCGTATTTTTTCCCATTTGGGTTTCCACATCAAAAATCATTGTGTCAAGCAGTGAATGCTTTTTGTGGTTATGTTTTGATATGGTTAATTTGTTTAACTGGTAAAGCCACCTAGATATGTTAAGATAACTGAAAGTGATCTGAACTGTGCTTTTACTAATGTTAGTAAAGTGGTTTTATGTTTTGGTTAAATGCTTTGAGAGTTTCAAATCTAACACTATTATTTTTATATGATAGTCAAGTGGTAAACTTGATAGTGCAGTTGCAGTTTATAGTATAGTGTTTGAATCATTTAATTCAGTGATTAATTTATGAGTTGGGTTTTGAGTTTGGTGAAATTTTAGTTTGTTTTCTATCTAATTATTCACCCCCCCCTCAGTAGTTGTTTGGATCATTATTAATTCATCATCTCATCACTTATAACATCTCTTCTTCAAAAATAGAGGTGACATCCCATTTAACCATCTCTATGTCTTCCCCAATATCCAATCCCCAAGAAATGATCATGGATATTATATCCAAATTAACTTTCCACCACATTAAGTTCTCCATAAAATAAGGACCCAAGACCCCTAAGGCAGCATTGACACCCTCAACTTCCTTGAAATACAACAATCCCTGCATTCTTTATTTATTTACATGTCCCTAGAACCCTTTTTTCTATTTTCTTATGCTCACTGTAAAATTCGCTTCCATGATTTTTAAAATAGACAACACACTACTAGTTCTCCTCCTCACAAACCAATTTTAACACATAAAAGACACCACTTAACTCTTTATAACATGAGCCACACAAATTTCATCACCTTAAATTCCATCTACAACCATAATTACAAATCTGACATTCCACCCTGTAAAGTGTGCCATCGCAATTCCCATCATCCTTGGAGATTTCACATCAAAATTCCCAACCACCTTAACATGCTCACAAATCCTTCTCGAGGATTTGGAATGAGCTGTCCTGAGAAAATCATGCATTCACTATCATTAAAAAGATGGGACAAACTAAAATACTGCCATTCCCAACTTTAAGTTCCAATCGAGAGTGGGTCGTCCTTCCAACTCATTTGGGAAACATCACCACCACTTTTCACAAAAAGGCCGCACATTTAATACTACAAGATGACATTATCTTGTGATCACCACACGACCACCATTCAAATTTTAATCATTGCACAATCACATCGTCCAATATAAAATCCCCATGAAAATCTTTAATTCTTGATTCGCCTTCCTGCTCAAAGGATAAAGCCCATTTAGAAAGTCTATCTGCAGTCTAGTTTCCATCCCTGCAAATGTGATTTATTTTAATATTATCAAAAAAATTTAAATCTTCAATGATCATAGCTATCAACCCTTGTAAATGCCAGGCTCTAATTTTCCCATTCATGATGGCATGAATTATTATTAGAGAGTCCCCTTCCAAATGAACATTTCAAACACCTTGACTTCTGGCCATTCTAATGGCTAAAAGAGAAGCATGAGATTCTACCTCATTATTTGTGCACCTCATTAATCTTTTTGCTCCACACTTGATTAGGTCCCCAGATTCATCCCTAATAACAAACCTTGCCCCTACTACATTTCTACTTGCTTGTGCAGCCCCATCAAAATTCGCCTTGAACCAACCCTTATCAGGAGGATTCCAACACACACTTGGGACCTTCTTATTTTTACCCCTATTACTAGACCATGGACCATGTCTTATTTTGATTCTAGGCCAAGTTCTCTATATTCTGCTATCTATTAAGGTAAAAGGGGATGTCAGTGTTAGGGATTGTGAGGCTGTTGCACCAACAACTTCTTCAATAGCCCGATTGATTATGCCCAGTAACCTTATAACATCCTCTTCTTTGTTGTAAAAAATTCTACGGCTTCGCTCTTTCCAAATCTCCCATATGACTAAAGAGGGGCTAATACGCCACACACTTGAAAGAGTCAACTTACTTGATTGTCTTGGCCAACTTTCAAAGACCTCTGAGGGTGGACTGAAGATGGCCTTGCCAGTTTAATTTCTCTTTAATATCTAACCAAAACCTCACAACCACATCACAACTCAGTAATAAATGATCCACTGATTCCTTTGACTTTCTACACATCACACATTTGGAAGGGCCCATGAACCCAAGTTGTTTCCTTATCTCCCTTGTTAGAATTCTACCTTTTACCACTAACCATGAAAAAGCACTAGCTTTTGGAAGGCAAAATTTTCTCCAAAATAGATCCCAAAACCTAGAATGAACCTCTTCCCTGCCTTCTAATAATTGATAACCTATTTTAACTGAGTAATTCCCATCTCGAGCACCACACCAAATCAGCCTATCCTTTGATCCAAAACCTCCATGAGATGCTGCTGAGACTGAACTGAGAGACCTTTTGTCAACAAATATTTCCACACCCATTCCTTTCCAAAGTCACCTTCTATAGCTACTATATAGTCTTTTACACAATCACCCCAAATGGGCACCATATGATCCTTAATTGTAGAGAAATTTGCAATGTCTTTGATGGCTCAAAACCCTACCCAAGAGTCATCCCAAAACTTAGCTTTCAATCCTTTACCAATCTGCCAAGATAGATGATTAGTGACCACCCCTTTGTAACCTACTATAAAATTCTATATAGCCGATCCTTTAGGAGGGTTACAAATTGTGAAAATTTTATGATCCTTAAGGAGTCCAAATACTTAGCCCGCAAAACTTTTACCCAAATTTGGTCTGGATTAGTATAGATATTCCAAACCAACTTAGCCCCTAGAGCTATATTCATCTTGTGCCAATCTCTCAAACATGCACTACCCTTAAACTTTTCTTGAAAAACACTATCCCATGCCAATAAAGGGATTTTATCTTGATCATTTGCTCCATTCCAAAAGAATTTTTTCATTCTTTGTTGAATCACATTGATCACCTTTTTCACAATCTTTAGACACATCATTGAGAAGATTGGAATTGTAGATACAAGTGATCTTAACATTAGTATCCTGCCAGCCAATGTAAGCCATCTACTTTTCCATCCATCCATTTTATTTAGACAACAATCAATCAAAATTTTCCATAAATCAGACTTGTTCGCACCTCCAAAGAAAGGGATGCCTAAATATTTATTGGGAAGGATTCCCATCTGTTGGTATTTTGATGATGTTGTGATTGTCATTGAAAGACACACACTTGTTTTATGATCACATCCTTATGTATGAAGTTATGCTCAACTGGTAATTGTTCCAACTAGTATTATGTATTATAGTCTTTAGACTATCGGTGTTTTTGCAGAAGGTGTTAACCGGTCACTAACTAACTGAAGACCCAAAGCAGTATGAAGACCTCAAGCGGTTCGAAGATCTCAAAGCGGATCAAAGGAACAAAGTGGTAATTAACACTTTTCCCAGTCTTCATTTTGATAACCGGTAATCTGTAAAATGTATGAACCAGTATTACTCTGTGATGAGTTACCAACCGGTATTTTTGTGATGAGTTATCATCCACCAACACTTTGGTGGTGATTTTGTGCCATGTTACCAATTGTGTCTAGATGCATTGAACCTGGGAACTTGCAATGTAATCATATTGGATCGACATGAAATTAGATTCCTTTATAAGGACACCATGTCTACGGTTTTAGGTGTGGATAGGGGTTTTTAGTAGTTGATGAGGTTTTTGTATGTGCGATCATAGAAGAGCAGATTAGGTCTATGTGAAGAAATAGAGTGTGGAGATATTGAAGACTAAAGTAATGCTAAATGTGCATTAACAATGAGCTATCCTGGATCTAACCAAGCATACTATGCTAGTATCTAGATCACTCACTTGTTGATTACTCACATCTTCGACAACTCTAAAACCCTTAACTGGGTAGGCCTGGCAAAGCCTTTGTAAATCCTCTCACAAGGTGGTTCACAATTGTGATTCTAAAATCTTCTCACAAGGTAGCCTTTAATAGGACTTATCTCCTAACAGAGATCTAGATTCCTAACAGGATCTGTTCTGGTGAAGAACATTGTATGACCTTAACTAGTCTGGTTTCTATTCTACAGATAGTTACTTGTGAGTTTTTGCTCACAGTGGTTTTTCCTGTTTGGGTTTCCATGTCAAAACCTCTTGTACTATGGTGATTGTGCTCTTGTGGGTGAATTCTTTATTTGTTGTTTGTTTTGCATTTGTCTTAACCGGTTTGTTGGTAAATCTGTTATACCGGTTAACTGTTAAACTGTATAAGAGTTTAAGTTTAGTATTTTTTGGTATACTAATTCACCCCCCCACCCTCCCCTCTTAGTATTCATCAATTGGTATCAGAGCCAACCTTTCTATAAGTTTAACCACTTGGAAGGACATATGGGGGAATGCACTATGAGGGAACTTACTCAGCGTCTCACTCAGACTGAGAAAGCCCTTGATGAACTCAAAGTCAAATATAAGGCCTCTCTGGCAAAAAGAAGAGAGCATGCTGAGAAATTGATGGAGCTTACTAGAAATAGTTCTTCTGATGAAGTAGACATGGAAGCCCTAGCTAAGGAAGGTGAAAAATTGAATGAATCTAATGCCAACCTGAGAAGGTAACTGGAAGGACTGACTATCAGAATGTGTCAAGAGCTTGAGAACCAAAGAAAAGCCAAAGATCTGGTAAAAGATAAAGATCATGAGATCTCCAAGCTGAAGCAAGAAATCAATACCCTTACCACTCATCTCCAAGAGAGTAAAGTGGAAAAAGAAGAAATGCAAGGTGAACTAAACATGGCTATTTCTGAGAATCCAACCTTGAAGGAATCCAATGCTGCTATTTCCAAGGAACTCACTGAGTTGAAGGAAATACTTGCCAAATTCAATAAGAGTACTATTAAGCTAGAACAAAAGATTGAATCAACATAACCGGTAAAGAATACAACTAGACTTGGTCTTTCTGGTTATGAGAAAGGTGAGACCTCTGGAACAAAAGATGGAGCATCAAAGAAGCAAATGACATCAAAGGATAAAGGTAAGCAAAATTTTAAACCTATTTGCTTTAATTGTCTCAAGGAAGGACATACTGCTAATGTGTGTAGAAATAAGGCCTACAATAACTTTCCTTATTTCCTAAATGATAAGCCTAGATCCAATAGATTCAATGGAAATTGTTATGCATGCAACAAGTTTGGGCATAGAGCATTTGAATGCAGGTCTATTATGCACAACATTGGGAGATATCCTCAAAGGACTCAAGGAGTTTTTCCTAAATCATATGTGAACTGGAATCCAAACCAGTATAATGCCTATAACCATCAGTCACGTGGTGGTGGCTATTACTACTTATCAAATTGCCATTAGTTTCATATCCAAAGTCATACTATATTCTAGTCGGTTAGTATTACCAAATCATGTAGTCGGTACACACAGAGAAGTCGGTATGAACAGTCTAGTCGGTTACTGAAGAAAGCAGTCACAAAACATAGTATTCACCAAGCTGTTTACCGAGTAAAGGTTCATGGCTACCGAGTGGTAAAGTTAACTCACCGAGTTGATATTCACCAAGTGAAACATTTTACTAGATACATTGAACCTGGACATGCACATGAAAATGTGTTACAAGATTGAGGCACATCTAACTATTTTTGCATTGGAAATTGCACTATGAGATTGTGTATGATTACAAGGCCAATCTAACCTATGAGATATTTTGTTTAGTTATTCATTCGAAGAATCTTTTTGTAAGATCGAAGCAATAAATCAGATCACCGCTATAAGAGATCTATATATATACAACATGATTCTAGGGTTAGATATATGACATGATATGATGTGATAAGAGATGCAATGAGATAGCAATGTGTATACATGAAGGAAGACTATTACAGAGACACAGAGAGGTCACCGAGAAGGTTATCAGTGAATAGTCAAAGATCAGAGTAAACATAAGGGTTTACCAAGTTTCATTATGGGTTACCGAGGTATGCTACAAGCTAGGTAATCTTATTCAGAACACATAGAATCTGCTTTAACATTTTAGATGTAAAGTTGCAGATATTTGTAATGATTATATTGTAATAATTTGAAGTTGTAAGAGAAACCTTTAACAGGGTAAAAGACTCTGACCAAGTCTATAAATTGTAAATCCTTTAACCAGGTGCTACACTTATATAGTGTTGTAAAAATCCTTTAGTAAGGTAGATCTAATTGATCTTAATACTCCTAACAGGGTAAGCTATCAAAAATAGCTAAATGTAGCTCTAACCGAGCATTCTTTATTATTGCAGTAGTGAAGTTGTGGGTGCCATCCCCACCGTAGTTTTTCTCTCTAACCAAGAGTTTCTGCATGACAAAAATATACATGTTATGGAGTGAATCATGTATGATTGTTATCTGTTGATTATAGTTTTATATTGTATGTTACTACACTATTCTATTTATGCATAATAGTAAGGTTATTACAAAAGAAAAGTTTTGGAGTACTGATTCACCCCTCCCCTCTCAGTACATTAGCTTTCTATATTGGGCCTAACAATTGGTATCAGAGCTTGAATCGTGGAAAAGGGTTTAACCACCTAAAGAGAAAGATCTTAGCAATGGAAGGCTACAAACAATCTTGGATGATTGTGCATCTTCAAGAAGAGCTGGATAATGCCAATCAAGTGATTGCAGACATGCAGAGGCAAATGCAAAAATCTCTGAAAGTAAGGAGAACATTATCTGATGACTCGTAGGATTCTCAAGAGCTAGTGGAAGAAATCGAGACATCATCTGAGAATAGTATATCTGAAGAAACTGAGGAAATGATTGGAATGTTGAAAGAAAAGAACAAAGCATTGGCTGATCAACTAAAAGAAATGAAAAGAGAACATGAACATTTCAGTACACAAATGACTGAAAATCTAGATGCATTAAGGAGAGTTGAGGATAAAGAAAGAGATCTACAAAGAGAGAAACAACAACTTGAAGCTCTAGTATCTGATAAGGATGATGAAATCATAAGGTTAACTAGTATTCAACAAAATATGACGATTCAACTAGGTTATGCTCATCATGAAGCAATTCTGAAGAATGATGAAAATCAATCATTGAAACTTGAATTATCAAGGTTGACTGGTGAACTTGAAACATAAAAGAAATCCAAAGAATCATTGGAGAAAAGTTATGAAGCATCAAAGATGTTGGATGAGCAACTGAATACAAGAAGACTCTACAAAGATGGAGGACTCAGTTACAAAGGAAAAGACTCTACTGAGAAAGGAATTAATACTACCGAGAGAGGAGAATCATCAAAACAAGCTGAAAAAAGAAATAACATCAAAAGGAAGAAGCCTATTTGCTACTATTGTGGAAATCAGGTCATACTGCCAACATATGCCAGATCAGAAAAGGTAAGTAACCGAATATCTCTAAGTCCAATGGATATTGTTATAATTGCAAAAAATATGGTCACATACCTAATCAATGTAGGACAAAGTCTATTAACAACCATCAGAAGGCAAAATTCAAAGGGTTTTGTAAAAACTGCAATAGATATGGACATAGTATCGAGAGATGTTGGTTTAAGCAAAAGAACTACATGAAGTATCCACACCGAGCAAATACTAGAGGTTACCAAACTCACATAGATTCCTACCAATAATATGCAGCAGTACCATGGGATTACAATACAAGGATATGGTGTGAATGTTGTGGAAGATATGGACATATAAGTGCCAACTGTTTTATAAGGTTTGGAATGAACAACCGGAGATCATGGAGAAATCCCGGTATGGCATGTTTTCATTGTCACAAAGCTGGACATTTAGCTGGAGATTGTAGTTATCAATAGAGAAGAGACACTGAGGAGATAAAAGAAAAATTCAAGATGATTTGGAGAAAGAAAGAAATTATGTCTGATGAAGAAAGCACCCTACCTACCGAGTTAGGTGCACCTATTTCAAACTAATCAAGAAAAGGTATGAAGGGACTGCATTCTCTAAATGTTAAATCATAATAGTTCCTATTATGAACATAATTCAAAATTTGCATAGTTAAGATGCAATTAGAAAAGTTTGCATACTATACAAGAAACCTGTCAAGTCGGTGTATACAGGAAACATGTCAAGTCGGTTAACAAAGCAAAGTTGGATACTTGGTGAAAACAAAAAATGAAGTAAATCGGTAAAAGGTGAATCAAGTACATTTAATATCATGACCTAACTTGCACGGAGCCCAATAAGGTATTTTTGAGTACTTAAAAGTGTTTTCACGGTTATTTTCACTCACCCAAGTTTTTGAGAAGTAGAGCAGAGCGAATCAAAGCAACCAAACTTCATTCAGAGTGAATTTTCAAGGTATTTACATCAATCTATTCTTACTATTTAGCTGATTTTTGATCTAGTCAAATTGCTAGTGTCTACCGAGTGTGAAGAGTAAGCTACTTGTAAACCCTAAGTATAACCTATCGAATTTTTACTTGAGATCTACCATGGTGCCCAAGATCTAAGACCCTGTAGTTGTCCAAAATGTGGAGAAGCCATCTTTGAAGTATTCCCTAACTCCTAAAGTCACCTCAGAACTGGATGATAAAACTACATTTTCACTCATCCTGGATCGAGTCTTATTGGTAGAAGATGTCAGATTCTTTATCAAGTGCCATGTTGAGGAACTCGGTCATGTAGAGATTAGTGACACATATGATGAACTGTGCACTGATGGCAAACTGGATAGTAAATTTGAACATACCATAATCAAGGGATTAACTGAAGCCCTAGTCTATCCTCGTGTGTTCAAACCCCAATGGGTTAAGTTTGTATTGAGCAGAGTACATGATGATTTCATGTGGCTACAAGAGCAACCATTCAAGATCACGAAGGAAGTCATTCACCTGATCACCGAATATCCCATCTATGATCATGCTCATACACAAAAAATGATATCACAAAAGGAGCTAATCAGTCTAACCGGAGTAGAATCTGATTACCGAGGATTACAATTGAACAATGTCACTGATGCTGAACTGAAATTTGCAATCAGAGTCATTGGTTACTGTTTCTTCCAATCTGCAAGGGAAAACAGTGTACCATGTGCTACAGTGGACCTGGCCTACAAAATTGTAAAGAAGGGAATGAAAGTAGACTTGTGTGAAGTACTACTAAAGAACTTATTTGAGAACCTAAACACAATAAGGAATCCGAAGAATAACAACTCAACAAACACACTCAAGTTCGGTTCACTACTTGTCTATATGTTTTTCTATTTTGAAAAGTTCTTTCCCTCATTCGGTAAAGTAGTATGGGAGCTACACCGACCTATCACCCATCAGATCAATGATTACATCAAGAAGTTAGGAGATAACTTTAATGATGTCATGGATGATTACTTTAGCAAATTCCAAGATAAAATGCACAATAGGTACAGGATCCCACCACAGCTGGTTGAAAAATATAAGGACAATATTTGTTTGAAGTCAACATTGATTACTGCTATGTAAATGCTATTGAACCGAGGATTCAGTCGTTGCAACCAATGGGTTATGAAATTGATTATGACATCACATAGCAACAAATTGATGCCTATCTATCATTGTCAAGGCATGCAACTGAACTAAGGTATGGAACCTATGAAGAGGTAAAGGAGAGAGTAAAAATGAGCATTGTAGTTCCTAAGGCTACAAGGAAAGCTACAAAGATGATAAAAGCTTTATCTAAGAAATTTGGAGAAGAATCCTCATCTACACCTATCAAAGGCAATCTTGCCATTACTGAGGAAGAATAAAAAACACAAGAGGCTACAATAACATTGAGCACAGAGTTACCAAAGGGAAAAGTTCTAAAAAGAAAGAAACAAGACATCACAAAGGCCCTTCCGACTCCACCAACAAAGAGACCCAACACCAGAGCATCAGCTGCATCACCGAGCAAGAAACAAAAGACTATTGTTGCTCCTAAGGTAACAAAGACTTACAAGAAATCTACTTGGAGACTCATCTTGGCAAAAGAGTCGAGTGATACAGAGTCTGATGATGCTAACAAATTCCAGATTGTGAAGAGCAAAAAGGAAAACATTCATAGTGTTGAAAACTTTTGTGCCAATCTTAAGGAATACAGTGGATTTGTAGGATTCAGATATGTTAAGTATGAGTCTAGGAACAATGATGAGAAATGACAGATTGAAGAAGTTGTCATATGTACACTTCTGAAGTTTCAGTTAGCACCATTGGAACTAGAAAAGTCACTTCCAAGTGAACTCTACTCACATATTGATAACAGATGGAAATATGCATGGATTCAGAGAGACAAATAAGAGAAAGAAGTCTTGTCCACTTATTTCCTGACATGTCCGTAGCTGAGATCAAGGAGAATTTGTCCACATACAATTCAAAATTTCTTGTGAAACAGAGAGCCTTAAAATTGATGAATGGGCTATATATTGATGTGGAGAATGAGGCTAAGGCCAAGTGGCAGGAGATATTCAAAAAAAAGGACGTCAGTGAACAATCTCAAATTGAAATTGTTGATGTCACCGAGCAAGATCCAGATGTCACCGAGGAAGGTCCAAACCTGGTTGACACAATACAAATTGATCAAGATGTAATGGATGAAGCCACACCGGAGCAAGAAATGATTGAAGGCACCACTTATACAAAACTTGTGTCTAGTGAATCAGTCTTAGAACAAGTTTATCCTTATGCACCGGTGAAGCCAATAGTACCAACCGAAGCAGACACCGAACAAGTTACCAAAGGTAAGAAATCTGAAGCTGCAGAAAATATAGGCAACAAGTCTGAAGCTGCAGCAGACACAACAAAAGATCAATCGTCTCAGGGACAGACAAGCATAGCAAATATTACAGCAGAGACCCCTAGCACCGAGCCATCCAAAGACACTGCAACTGCTACAGGAATAGTGCAAAGTGTTGCATCTACCGAGCAACCTACTGAGGGATAGCAAGCCTCACAAGCACTTGTCTTAGTGCCCCAGACAAAAGGAAAAGAGAAAAAGGTGAGAAAGCATGGTTTTAAATTTGACTTATCTAAACCGATCGTGTTGCCCAATGTCGACATCTCCAAATTAAAAGGGCAAGCACTCATTGAATTTGGCAAACTATGCAAAGCAAAGGCCGAATAGGAGAAACAACTGGCAATACAGAAAAAGAACAAGGTACTTCAAAAGGTTAGGACACTGCTCACTGAAATGCTACCATCAGCAACAATGTAAACTGATGCAGCCATCCATATCCAATCGGATGAACTCCTTAATCAAATTGAAACATCTGGAGTTGATGCATCTGAATACCTAAGCAAGCTCAAGTATAAAGACCTCACAGCAAAAATGATAGAGGAAGTCCAAAAATCAATTGTTGTTGGCAAGGTAAAACTTGTCAAATTCATTGCTGAGTTGACCCCTCAACTCAAGCACATTCTTTATTTATTTTAGAAATTGTGTACATTTTCTTTATTTATTAAAGACATCAAAAATAAACTGATGCAATTGAGAAAGAGATCACTGATCTCTCATCCAAGTTGACCACTGAGCCTAATTTAGTTCAAATTTTTTACAAAAAGCTACAACAACTCATGGCTCAACAGTTAGAACTAAGGAATGAAGAGCATAAAATTAGGATGGATATAATGACCCTTCAAACATTATTCCTTCCTCATATCTCATCAGTCCAAGAGAAACTTAACTGAGCTACAAGCTTATCAACTACCCAAGAGGGAAGCACTCTTGATGGCTTGATATCACTCTTATCTGATATTCAAGCACAGAACTCATTAATGGAAAGTCTCAAGGACTCACTCTCAGTCGCCCTCACTGACGCCCAGACCAAGTATAAGACTATTTTTGATCAGTTACCGCCTCTAGATGCAAATTAAGTTTTTAATGTTTGTCAAAAAGGGGGAGTAATATTATGTTACTACATAGGGGAGGAAAGCCCAGCAAAGGGGGAGTAATTCTACACTTGGAGAGTAGTACAGTTTTGATAACACAATTTTGAGTATTGTATACAAGGGGAGTATACCGAGTAGAATATACAAAGCATTCAGAGCACACAAGTATAGTACAAAACATGCAAAATTTAGAGTTATGTATAGAATAATGATAAGGGGAGTATATCTACATATACTATTGACTATTGTACATATTGTCAAGTATAGTCATTTTGTCAAGTATATAGTTTTTTGAGTTATGACTTTGTAAGTAGTTTTTGTCAAACATATCAACTAATATCAAAAGGGGAGATTATTACTACTTATCAAATTGTCATTAGTTTCATATCCAAAGTCATACTATATTCTAGTCGGTTAGTATTACCAAATCATGCAGTCGGTACACACAGAGAAGTCGGTATGAACAATCTAGTCAATTACTGAAGAAAGCAATCATAGAACATAGTATTCACTAAGTTGTTTACCAAGTAAAGGTTCATGGCTACCAAGTGTTAAAGTTAACTCACTGAGTTGATATTCACCGAGTGAAATGTTTTACTAGATACATTGAACTTGGACATGCACATGAAAATGTGTTACAAGATCAAGGCACATCTAACCATTTTTGCATTGGAAATTGCACTATGAGATTGTGTATGATTACAAGGCCAATCTAACCTATGAGATATTTTGTTTAGTTATTCATTCGAAGAATCTTTTTGTAAGATCGAAGCAATGAATCAGATCACCGCTGTAAGAGATCTATATATATACAGCATGATTCTAGGGTTAGATATATGACATGATATGATGTGATAAGAGATGCAATGAGATAGCAGTGTGTATACATGAAGGAAGACTGTTACAGAGACACGGAGAGGTCACCGAGAAGGTTATCAGTGAACAGTTGAAGAACAAAGTAAACAGAAGGGTTTACCGAGTTTCATTATGGGTTATCGAGGTATGCTACAAGCTAGGTAATCTTATTCAGAACACATAGAATCTGCTTTAACATTTCAGATGTAAAGTTGCAGATATTTGTAATGATTATATTGTAATAATCTGAAGTTGTAAGAGAAACCTTTAATAGGGTAAAAGACTCTAACCAAGTCTATAAATTGTAAATCCTTCAACTAGGTGCTACACTTATATAGTGTTGTAAAAATCCTTTAGTAAGGTAGATCTAACTGATCTTGATACTCCTAACAGGGTAAGCTATCAGAAATAGCTAAATGTAGCTCTAACCGAGCATTCTTTATTATTGCAGTAGTGAAGTTATGCGTGCCATCCCCACCATAGTTTTTCTCTCTAACCAAGAATTTCTGCGTGACCAAAATATATGTGTTATGGAGTGAATCATGTATGATTGTTATCTGTTGATTATAGTTTTATTGTATGTTATTGCACTATTCTATTTATGCATAATAGTAAGGTTATTACAAAAGAAAAGTTTTGGAGTACTGATTCACCCCTCCCCTCTCAGTACATTAGCTTTCTATATTGGGCCTAACAGTGGCTATCAAGCGGCAACTGGTTGGAGAGCAACCTATTTGATCTACCATGGTAGTAGTCACACTACTACAACATGTAGGAGGAAGAATGGTAGAATAAACAATGGACCATGGAGAACACTTGGAATGGTATGCTATCATTGCAACAAACCGGGACACCCTGCCAGAGCCTGCAGAATGAGAAAGAACCTATCAGATGATATACCGGTTACTCCAGAAGGGAAGATTGATGTTGAAACTGTTGAAGTAGGAATGAATAAAACATGGAAAGAGAAACTTGAAGAAGTGTCACAAGATGAACCAGTTTCTGCACCTAGTGTGGAAATCTCTAAACCAACAAACTGAGCTTCAAAAGAGCTTAGGGGAAACAAATTGGTGAGATGTTTTGAACCCCTAGTTTATATCGGTAAAAGACCTTAATCAATATATGTTACCTATCAATCATTAGAAGATTGTGAAGTGGTAAAAGGCAAAATTAGGGTTTATGCCCTAGCGGTGGAGCATTTATTATGGTAGGTGAAGAATTCATTTAAAAGGAATTTTCAAAGTTATTTTCACTTATCAATTTTCGAGGGAAGATTTTTCAAGAGCAGAGTGACGAAAGGCGATTCGACTTGCGATTTAGAGGAATTTCAAATCTTGCAGAAGAATCAGGAGAGATTTACATTCAATCAAGTGAAGAACACGAAGCGGTATTCAAGCAACTGAAGTGGTGTAGAGTGAGTTGCATTTGTCAAGCCCTAAATTTCAAAATTCTAAAGGTATTTCTCAAAATTTTTGTTTTCAGTTAAATCATGGCTTCTGCATCACACTCCAGCTCTAGTGTACCTATGGACTCGACTAATTTCATTCAAAGAAAGATGAAATATAATGCCCTGTCCAAATACCTACTAGAGTCATTGTCGAAGGGGATATTTCAGGGTACATCAATTGCATCTTAGAAGACCTAGGATCCTTAGCAATTCATTCCCAACTAAGTCTGTTTTGTGGGGATGACAAGATGATCAAACTGGAATACAACATTATGGAGAAGAAGAAACTTCACAATACGGTTTACTTTCTTGAAGAGTTCACAGAAGACCACATCTGCATCATCCTGATTAGAGTACATGGTGACAAGATGTATCTTGAAAGGACGCATGACATTACGCTTGAAGCAATTCATGCTGTCACCGATTTCTACAATGTTGGTGAGGTGCTAGCCCTAAGGAAGGTCATCAAGAATGATATGACTAGGCTCACCGGTTCTCTGAGCAACCAACAAGGAATGACCACCAACTCCATTAAAGATGATTTGGTCAAATATGCTTTTATGGTGATAGGATACCAGACATTTTGTGCCAGCAGATTAAACTCTATCTCTGCTGTTGTGGATAATGCTGCCTACAAAATGATCATGGAGGATGCCTCATTTGATCTATGTACATGTTTTCAGAAGAAACTTCTTTTGAACTTAAAATCCATCAAACAGGATGGTGCCCTAAGATTCAAAATTGGACAACTTTTGGTGGGTCTGTTCTTCTACTTTCAAGGCTATTTCCCGGGAGTCGGTGACATTCAATGGTTTGCTAACCAACCGGTCACCAAACAAAGTAGGGAAAGTCTTGAAGTGATGGGAATAGGATATCCTGAAGTCTTGAATAAATATTTTGATGAATTCAAGCAGAAGATGATCCAAATGATAAGGATATCTGGCAATATTGTTAAGAAGTATGAAGAGGACATCTGCTTTATCATTAGAGTAGATGAGTACATAATGGAGGCAGTTGAGCCCAAATAGGAGGAAGTAAAATTGATGGGATATGAGGTTATGTATGACATGTTGGATGGGTATCCCTCTATCTTGATTGCCTCTCCTTTAAATGCAAGGAAAAAGAGAACTGACACCTACTTGGAAAGGGTAACACCAGTTGAAGAAACTTCTGTGAAAAAGGGAAAAGTAGTGCCAGCAACATCGGCACCAGTTACCTCAGCCAACCCAAAAGTGACCAAGCGGTCACTTGCCAAGAAGAAACCAGAAGTTGCACCCACTAAAGTATTTCAAAGGAAGCGGAAGACCAAAAGCAACTCAACTGGGTCTGAGGATACAGAGTTAGATGTGTAGCCTGAGAAGACCAAGTAGACAAGGAAGAAGGTAAAAACTATTAGAAATACACCTGCATCATTAGCACCAGTAAATATTGATATCTATTCTTATAAGCCAATGACACATTGTCAAAGGACTATCAAGAATATAAGAAGAAAATTGCTTAGTGATCTGAAGGAGTGTTTTGATGATTTTACCGATAGTGAAAAAGAGGAAATAGAATAAGAAGTCATTAATTATTTGTACATGAATGACCAGTCGCCATCAAAAATTAGATCTGAGGCACCTGATTCTTTATACAATTCTTTGGACAACAAATGGTGCATTGCCATAGAAAAAGAATAGGAAATAAGAGAGAAAGTATTTGCTCAATACTTTCCAGAAGCCTCCAATTCCGAACTATATGAGATTATGGCCACAAATAAAGGTCTCTTCTTCATGAGAAGAAGAAGACTCAGGCTGCTAGAAGGAAAAATATCTGAAGTAGAGGAGGGCACTCATTTGCATGCCAAAGTTGTTGTCCGGTTGCATCAAGTGTCTAAGGCCAACAAGAAGGCCAAACAGGAACTGGAAACTAGAAAACCGGATGAGGTATATGATAGTGAAGGAGAACCAGTCACTGAATAGGTCGACACTATTGATGTTTATGCCTTGGATGGTGAAAATGTCACTCCAGATGCAGCAAAGGAAAACGCTGATAAAGAAAAAGCAAACAAGGAGAAATAGGATAAAGAGAAAGCGAAGAAGCAAAAGATGGACAAGGAAAAGGTCGACAAAGAGAAAGTGGAAAAAGAAGAAGAGAAAAAGAAAGAGGAAGAGAAGAGGAAACAAGAAGAGGAGAAGAGGAAAGAAGAGGAGAAGATGAAAGAAGAGGAGAAAAGGAAAGAAGAGGAGAAGAGGAAAGAAGAGGAGAAGAGGAAAGCAGAGGAGGAAAAGAAACAAGTAGAGGAGAAACAGAAAGAAGAGGAAAGAAAGAAGGAGGAAGAGAAGAAAAAGCATGAAGCAGAACAAAGGGAGAAAGAAGAGGAAAAGCAAAGAATGGAAGAGAAGAAGGAAGCAGAAAAGAACAAGCAAGCAGAGACTTCAAAGGTAACCGATGGTCAAGCCAAACCGGCTGACATCACCAATCCTCTTGATCTCCAATCTACAGATGAATCAGAGCTGCTACAAGGTATAAAGCTAGCACAGGAAAGACTAGAAGCATTGAGAAGGAAAAAGGAGCAGGATGTCATTCACACTACGATTGACACCCTTACCAGTTTGATTCCAGGTACCAACCTTCCCGGTACAGATTCCTCTCTGGCCCAACTAAAAATTCTATGTACAGTTGTAGAGGATCAGGTACAATGCCTAGAGGAAGTTGCTGAAGCTAATGCACAAAAGAAGAATAAAAAGGCACTTAACACTGCCTTAGTAAAGAAACTAAATGAGCTCCGGTCTCAACTTCAGAAAGAGCAGAATAATATAAGAGATGCTATGGATGAGGAAAACCTATTGTTGAGCAAAATAAGCCAACCCCATCTATTTTGTGATGATGTGCTAGCTCAAAAGGATAAACTACAATCTGATTTGCAGGCATACATAAGCAACTTTAAGACCCTGTATGACTCTTTCACTACATATGGGAAAACTGTTCACTAGTATCAGCTTAGTCTTCCCAGATTGAGTTGGAGATTAGCAACAGGACAAGAGATTTGTAGGAACTTCAACTGGTTTTATTGCCTAGACTACAAATTCTTCAGAAATGCTTTCTCAATTTGGAAGCTTTGCTGGTAACTCAAGAAATGAGTACAATTGATGCCATGGAAGAACAGGTATAACAGATGCAGATAGAAAGTGAGGTGGCTACCTCATTACATGAGTCATGGTCATTATCCATGAAGACTTTTATGTAGAATTTTATATCAATTTTTGATAAGTTTTACTCATTATTGTCATAAACAGTTATTTATTTTAATGATAATGAGAAACAGGGGTTGTTTTGCATTACTTTGTCATTGTTGGCAAAGGGGGAGTGGTATCTAAAATTTTGATGAATGTTATGTATACTTGCATGTTATCTCTTTAAGGGAGTAGTATATATTGTATTTTCTACAAAGAGGGATAGTGTATATGATTAGGGGTAGTAATTTTGATTATGGCATATTTTTTTGTTGTAAAAAATTTAGATGTCAAAATTTTCCTAAGTGTTGCCATCAATGCCAAAGGGGGAGATTGTTGGCATTTTGATGATGTTGTGATTGTCATTGATGGACACACACTTATTTTATGATCACTTCCTTATGTATGAAATTATGATCAACCAGTAATTGTTCCAACCAGGATCTGGTATTATGTATTATAGTCTCTAGACTATCGGTGTTTTTGTAGAAGGTGTTGACTGGTCACTAACTGACTGAAGACCCAAAGCGGTATGAAGACCTCAAGAAGTTCGAAGATCTCAAAGTGGATTGAAGGAACAAAGCGGTAGTTAACACTTTTCCTAGTCTTCATTTTGATAACCGCTAATCGGTAAAATGTATGAACCGATATTACTCTATGATGAGTTACCAATCGGTATTTTTGTGATGAGTTATCATCCACCGACACTTTGGTGGTGATCTTGTGCTGTGTTACCAAATGTGTCTAGATGCACTGAACCTAGGAACTTGCAATGTAATCCTATTGGACCGACATGAAATCAGATTCCTTTATAAGGACATCATGTCTACAGTTTTAGGTGTGGATAGGGGTTTTTAGTAATTGATGAGGTTTTTGTATGTGTGATCATAGAAGAGAAGATTAGGTCTGTGTGAAGAAACAAAGTGTGGAGATATTGAAGATTGAAGTAATGCTAAATGTGCATTAACAATGAGCTATCATGGATCTAACCAAGCATACAATGCTAGTATCTAGATCACTCACTTGTTGATTACTCACATCTTCGACAAGTCTGAAACCCTTAACCAGCTAGGCCTGGCAAAGCCGTTGTAAATCCTCTAACAAGGTGGTTCACAACTATGAATCTAAAATCCTCTCACAAGGTAGTCTTTAACAGGACTTATCTCCTAATAGAGATCTAGATTCCTACCAGGATCTGTTCTGGTGAAGAACATTGTATGACCTTAACTGGTTTGGTTTATATTCTATAGATAGTTACTTGGGAGTTTCTGCTCACCATGGTTTTTTCCATTTGGGTTTCCACATCAAAACCTCTTATGTTATGGTGATTGTGCTCTTGTGGGTGAATGCTTTATTTTCTATTTGGTTTCCATTTGTCTTAACCGGTTTGTTGGTAAATCTATTATACTGGTTAACTGTTAAACTATTTAAGAGTTTAAGTTCAGTATTTTTTGGTATACTAATTCACCCCCCCCTCTTAGTACTCATCAGCATCTTCATTCCCAAAATTCTACAAATCTCCCTCTGTTTACACGGTTTGGCGTTAAAAAATTAAATTTCAGATTTGAACCAATTAACCCGCTATCCTGAAGCATTCTCATAGACATCTAAAGCTCCCTTGATAACTCGAGCTTCCCTAGCTAACACATCACCTCCCAGGAACATGTCATCTGCAAATTATAGGTGGGTTAGGGGATTTGCACGTTCTACAATTTGAACATCTTTCGATAACCCTTTTCTCCACTTCTTAGAGATTAGTCTCCCTAGTACCTCTACCATGAATTATGATGAAAAGAAAGGGGGAGAGAGGGACTCCTTGCTGAATGCCTTTCTTGGACTCAAAAAATCCATGAGGGCTGCCATTTACAATAACAAAAAAATGAGGGGAGCTGATGCAACTATGCACCCAAGCAATCTATTCCTTACTGAGACCAAATTTCTAGAGGACTTGTACAAGAAAGTTCCTATTTACCTCATCATAAGCTTTCCTTATATCCACCTTAACTACCATCTTTTTTCTCCTTGCCATCTGAATAGAGTGAACAACTTCATATGAAAGAATTATACCTTCATAAAGGGAAAATCCACTTTGTTCACTTGATATCACCGATTCCAGAACAAGTTTGAATATATTTTCCATTACTTTGGATATCACCTTGTATGTGATGTTACATAAAGAGATTGGATGAAAAGCATCAAAGGATGTGTAGTCCACCTTCTTTGGAATCAAGGCAATAAAAGTGTTATTGAAATCCTTTAAAACAAAGCCCCCTTTCCTTGATTCCTCCACCACATCCAAGATATCATTTGCAAGAATATCCCAAAATTTTTGATAAAATTGGGGCAGGGAAGCCATCCGGCCCAAGGGATTTGTCTGACCCTAGCCCAAAAACTACTCTTTTCACTTCCTCCAAAGACACTGAATCCAATAACATTTTGTTTTGTTCTTCCTTGACACGTGAAGGAATAACTTCTAGAATCTGATGTATATCCCTAATAGGGTTTACTTCACCATTAAAAATATTAGAAAAATGTTTAACTGCCTCCAAGTTAATCTGATTCAAATATGAGACAGTCACCCCATCTTTGTTCTTAATTGAAAATATCTTGCTCTGAGTTTGTTAGGATTCCCAAAGATACTGGGAGGGGGGGTGAATCAACATCTTGTCAGTTAACATATTTTTTGAGCTTATTAAATAAATTGCATTCCAAAACAGTGTACCGGTAAACAAGAATTAATGCAGTAAATATGAACAATAAACACAACATAGAAAGCACACCATAACATAATATTTTTAATGAGGAAACCCAGTGTGGGAAAAACCTTGGTGGGATTTGTGACCCACAATATTCACTCACTGGCCAATGAATGGATATTACTTACAATAGGGGCCCACACATGCGAGAAGGCCAACTGCCTAAAGCTCACTACTTAATTACAAAAGGAAGTCTCACTGACTTAAAAAATGGATTATGCAAATCCAATATAATGTACTTCTTTAGTTCAGCATCTGCTATGCCAGGTTCAGTACTGGTTTAATCTCTTACAACCACCATAAACCTTACTCCAAAAATTGCCTTAATATTTGCTCATTACATCCATCTATCATGTATATCCTATCCCAAAATGATCTACAAGATCTCATACTTATATGGGTCTTATTACAATATGTCATGTCAGCTTACAAGAAGACATTACAAATAAATACAATATATAATAAACAAAATCGAGTCGGCCAGGGTGTCGGTAATCATCTTTGTCACTGTCGGTAAACTATCTGCCAGTGTAGAGTCTGTCGGTGCCGGTGCCTGCTAGTGCCATAGGATTGCAAGGTCTCCATCAATGACAATACCTTCAATCACCTACAATTTCTCTTTGGAGTGTGTAATGCCAACAATCTCCCCCTTTGGCATTGATGGCAACACCCATGAGAAAAATTAAAAAATGTATCCAAAATTTGAAGTCCAAAAATCTTACCAAAAACTATGCCAAAACAGTGTGCTCCCCCTGAGCAGATGATCTCTTCTGTCCATCATTTTTCTCATCTCTACTACTCCCCCTTTGACATCAATGACAAAGGCTGTCAAAAATGTCAACTGAGTGTAGTTCTCAGCTGGAACCTTGTAACTGGTTGGTTATAATCTGAAATAGGTCTACTAATGCAAAATTCAGGCTCTGAGTGAACATTTCACTATCCTTCAATGCTGCTTCAGTCCTTTGAATTGTACTGGTGAGGATGTGAATTTTCTCTTCCGGTGTCTTTAGTCCTGGAACAAGTGCCTTTGAGATCTCTTTCCTCAAAGAGATGAGGTTGTCAAGTTTCGGACCAAGTCTGCACTTAAGCTCTTTAGCCTTGAATTTTATTCTTTCATTCTCTTTTTCAAATTTTTCAATTTTCTCCTCAAAACCTGCTATTTCCTGCTCTATAACTGATATGGGTTCTAATGAACCGATGAGATTATAAGCTATATCATTTATTTCTTTCTGGTTTTTGTTGATCTCCTTGTCTATATCAACTGTCAAAATATTAGTTTTACATGTGTCCCTGTCCAACTCTTTAAATTCCATTATTTTTTTGCTAAGTGCCGGTAATAGGGTATCAATGTGTCCCATGCACTTCTTTATTGACTGATCAAAGAATTTATCTTTTTCTTTATTCATTTTCTCTCTAAATGTCTCCTCATTTATCTGTTCAATTGTCAATATGTTACCGGTGATATACTTAGACAATGTATCTAATTGGCTCAAATAATCTTTATTGTCCACATTGCACTTGGGTACAATCAATTTTAATATAGGAATTGTATCATCAATATCTTTATATGCAAGTGCATTACAATCTCTTATTTTCTTGATGGAATCCAATAGTACCTATGTCACATTAGTTGGTCTGAATTATGTTATGGAAGAACCAAATGATTGTCCAACTACCTTAACAATCCCCATTTCATTGATGTGACTAACCTCTTTTCTTGTGTTGACCTCTGATAGGTCAGTTTGTGTCTGCATCTCAACTAGCAAAGGCTTGGGTTTCTCAGTAGTTGCCGGTGGCACTATCTCAATTTGTACCTCAACCTTTTTTTCTTCCTGTTTCTCAGTGTGTACCTCAGTTTGTTTCTCTGTGCTTTCTACTACCGGTTTCTCTGATGTTGTCTCAGTATCCACTATCGGTTTCTCAGTATGCACCTCTGAACTATCCATGGTCGGTATCTCAATGGGTTTCTCTGTGCTATCATCAGCCGGTTGCTCTAACTCTGTGGGATTTGCAATGTGTGCATTAGTGGTATTAGTCACCATTTTAGAGGCCAGGGGATCAACTGATTATTCAGTTTGTGTCTCAACCCCAATTTCAATATTTTCAACTATTTTTTATTCATGTGTTTCAACTGCTATATTCTCAGCCAGTGGCTCAGTAGCCACATCTTTCTTTTCACCAGTGGTTTCCTTATCAACCACAATATTTACCTCTTGTGTATCAATATTCATAGTATATAAAACTTCTGAATTAGGATTGGTGTCCTCATGTGTTGATTCCAACTCAACATTATCAGTTACCGGTGGTGTATCAACAGTCTCAACTGGTGGAGTATCAGAAGGAGGTGGGGGAAGGTTGTCTGTCACTTTTATGTTTGGAGGTCCACCTACCTTGCATTTACCTTTGTCCTTATCCTTTTGGTAAACTCTGAAAGTTTTGGGTCGTTTGAGCTCTTCTTGCTTTTCTTTCTCCACAAAGAAGATATCCCATTTATCCATTGTCTCTTTAGAGATTTCATTCACTCTTCCAACCATTAAACCTACATGCCGGTGACCACTAGATAATATTGTCCTGTTTGCCTCACTTATTAATTCATCAATTTCATCTGCTGATTTCATTGGATGAACTGCAAGCAATTTTTCTATCTTTATTTTCTTATCCAACTCTATAATAGCTAGTCTTTTTGCATCAAGTCTCCTATACAAGTCACTCAGTAAATCATCTACAACTTCTATCAAAAATTTCTTATATATGTCTAAGTGTAGAATGATACTATTTTCTATGGTTTCCTTTTCTTCATTAGTATAAGTATCATACAATTTACTAACATTAGACAAGTTTCCTTCATTTGTTATTCCATTTAAAATATTATCTAAAGGAGGAATAACTTGTTTTTCCTTCTTCTTCCTTGGTGTCATTTTCTTTGTTGGAGGCCTTTCTACCTATTGTTTCCTTCTTGTTCTCTTTGGTGCAGGAGAGGGTGCCGGTGAAGGTTTTCTTTTCCTTTCTAATCTCTTAAACTCAGTTGGGATTTCACTGTTAGATGAAGTTCCAATCGATGAAAGATGAGCTTCCGGTTGTATCCCTTCCAAGTCACTTTCCTTAATACCAGTAATATTCAATATGTTTTCCTTGATCTCTTTGGCCTGTTTAGTTTCTTTTTTGATATTTTGTTCTCTTTTCTTCCTTTGTTTAAGTGTTTGTACCTCACTCTCAATGGTTTCAGCATTTCCAAATATTTTTTCTTTGGGTTCTCTAGGGGCTTCAAGTAGGGCTTTTACATATGTCTCTATTATGTTTTCATCTTCCTCATAACCCATTTCTGTTACCCAAATAGTTCTTGGAACCACTGCTTCCATCCAGATTTCATCTTTCTTGATTACAAAACATATATCCTTTTGATATTTATTAGCTATGCTTTGAGATAACCTTTCCCTTGTTTTCATTCTAGCCTTAAATGCTTGGAAGTAGTCAATTATGTTGTTTTCCTTGTCATCTCCCATGCCAGTAAGGATATCCAATAGTTGTTTGCCTATGGGTATATCAAAACCAAATTCTTTCCTACCTATATCAGGAACTTCCTTAGTAATGTATAGCATTAGGCACACAAGTAGATTACCAAATCTGAAAGTACCTTTCTTATCACTTTTAATTTTCTTTAGATTGTCAATTAATTCATCCTTTAGCCATTCACATATGTCAATCTTAGTGTTACTGTTCACCATGTCATAAGCACTCTTGATACATAAACTAGAAACAAAGTTCAGTCTATTAGCATGTGTAGTTTTGTATCCTAGTATCATGCTAATGAATTTGACATTTATATCTTTCACACCATTGACTCTTAAGGATCTACTGTCATGGGTTGCACTGGTTAGGGTCATCACAGTGTTGTTTGGAACTTTCTTAGTTTTTTTAGGCCTGCTATAGGTGGAAGGTAGGCCAGTCACTGCCCTAACTACTTCTCTTATGATCTTGTGGATGGAGACAAGCCAAAATAATTCCCCATGAAATCTACTAAGTACAATCCTCACAACTTCCTTAGGAAAATCAGGAATACTAAGTATTTCCACAAAACCTAAGGTTTCTATGATCTTGTGTTTCGGTTTCACAATACCATTCTCATCACAAATAATAGTTCTATACATGTTCATAATTTTATCAGCACCAAGTTCCTCAATATGACAATGTATGTATATCCTAGGATCTTCTTCATATGCAACTCCTTTGGGTATTTTAGAGAATGCACCTAGGGTATCATCCTTCTTCGCTACTTCAGGTATGATCTTAAATACGACCCTAGGGCATTTAACCACTTCAACGACAGTAGGGTTTGCAATGAATTCAGGTGCAGAGGAGGAAGCCATTTGATAAATACCTTAATCTGCCTTTAGGTTTGGATGCTTGAAAGATTTTGCTTCACTTATCGCTGTGGATGCCTTCGCTTGGGTTTTTTTTCGCACTCTTAGGAAATTTGAATGCTTGGTGAGTGAAAAAGAGTGAAAAACACTTGCTTTATAATGTCATTTCCTTCAAATACCATAATAAATGTTTGTTGGTTAAGTGAAAACTTAACACATCTACCGGTAAAGAAGCATTTCATCTTCTTACCATCAACCGAGGTTAAACTAGCATGATTTTCAATTAGTTTCCATACCCCTGAAAGGTTTCTTTTTAGTTAGATGAAGAATCTCTTGCCGGTGGAGTGATACTCTATTCTACTGGTGAAGGAATAGCTTCATTAACATTATGATATGTCTTTCTAATCCATTGTTTTGAAAATTCTTGCTTTACCTCTTCAACCTTTTCTTTACCTTTCAAACTGGGTCCTTTGTTATTTGTCGGTGATGCCTTCTACAAAATTTTGCAATATGTCCAATCTTGTTACAAGCATAACAAGTCACATTATTTTTTTAAATAGCTTTTCCATATCCTATGCTGGTATGTGTTTTGCATTGATTAGATAAGTGTCCAAATCTTCCACAAACATAACATCTTACATTCATTCTACAATTTTTTGAATTATGACCAATTTTGTTGCATTTAGAACATTGATCGGTGGGTGCATTGGTGTTCTAATTGTTTCTGGATCTACACTGATTTTCTCTATGACCATACTTGTTACAGTTAAAATATTTCCCATTAAATTTGTAGTCATTAGGTTGTCTTATCGGTATACTATGATCATGATTGATTGCAGCACCAAAGCTTTCACCAACTTCAAAGCCAAGTCCATTAGTATCTCCATTAGGTTTCTGATTTCTCAGCATATCATCAAGTTCTTCTGAACTTTTCTTGAATTTCTCTTTATGTTGATTTACAGTAGCTCCAACTCATTTTACAAGAAATCCTTTTGTCTCATGAGTTTAGTTTTATCATGTTCCAAGTGAATTAGATCAGTCTTTAATATATCATTTTCATGACCGAGTCTTAGATTTTCATTTCCTACATCATTGATTCTCCTAGCCAAGTCATCTTCATTTTTCTTTTTGTCTTCAGTGTCTTTACAAAATCTCATAGTCATATCTTGCATCTCATTCCTCAAGGTCATGTTTTCTTGCTTCATCTTGCTTACAAGATCATTAAGAGTTTCCTTTTCATTATCATCATTCTGTATCTTCTCATGAAGTTCTCTTCTTTTATTTCTAGCAATAGTAAGATTCTCCTAAAGTCCTTGAATGATTTCCTGTGCAGCCTTCAGATCATCTTCAAGTTTGATATTCTTCAACTTTTCTACATCATAATCTGCAAGAGCTGTTTTCAATTGCTTTCTCAAGTTATCCATCTGTACTAGTGTTAGAATCTCCCTCAAGATGTTAGGCTTTTGAAAAAAGAGGACCAAGCTCTGATACCAATTGTTAGGATTCCCAAAGATATTGAGAGGGGGGGTGAATCAGTATCTTGCCAGTTAACAGATTTTCTGACCTTGTTAAATAAATTGCATTCCAAAACAGTGTACTGGTAAACAAGAATTAATGTAGTAAATATGAACAATAAACACAACATAGAAAGCACACCATAACATAAGATTTTTAACGAGGAAACCCGTTGTGGGAAAAACCTTAGTGGGATTTGTGACACACAATATTCACTCACTGGCCAATGAATGGATATTACTTACACTAGGGGCCTGCACATGCAAAAAGGCCAACTACCTAAAGCTCACTGCTTAGTTACAAAAGGAAGTCTCACTGACTTACAAAATGGATTATGCAAATCCAATATAATGTACTGCTTTAGTTCAGCATCTGCTATGCCAGGTTAAGTACCGGTTTAAGCTCTTACAACAACCATAAACCTTACTCCAAAATCTACCTTAATATTTGCTCATTATATCCATCTATCATGTTTATCCTATCCCAAAATGATCTACAAGATCTCATACTTATATGAGTCTTATTACAATATGCCATGTCGGCTTACAAGAAGATATTACAAATAAATACAATATACAATAGACAAAATCCTGTCGGCTAGGGTGTCGGTAATCATCTTTGTCGTTGCTGGTAAACTATCCGTCGGTGCCGGTGCCTGCCGGTGCCATAGGATTGCAAGGTTGCCATCAATGACAATACCTTCAATCACCTACAATTTCTCATTGGAGTGTGTAATTCCAATAGAGTCCTCCTTACCTTTACTGAAGTGTGGTAAAATTTTGCATTTTTGTCTCCATCCTTCAACAATGTTTCCCTTGACTTCTGTCTCCAAAAGATTTCCTCTCTAGCTAATACCTCAGAGTAGCATTTATTTAAAAAAAAATATCTTTATTAAATACATCTTCATACATTCCCTAACTAATGATCTTTTCACGGAGTATTTTTAACTCATCTTCAATTCCTAGTTTTTCATTGAAAATATTACTAAAAGATTCTCTATTCCATTTCTTGAATTGCTCCTTTAAGAACTGTAGCTTCTTGAAAAAAATAAAGTTTTTATTACCTGATCTTTCTATGATATGCCACCACCAATGCTCCACAAATTTTTTGTTGCTACTATCCCTTAACCACATAGCTTCAAACTTAAAAGGGCACCTCTCCGGAGCACTGTGATCTTGAATTCTGAGGCATATTGGATAATGATTTGAACCTGTTATAGGTAGAATTTCAGCAACACAGTTCCAATGACTATTTGACCAATCCCCCACAATAAAAAACCCATCTAACCACTCAGAGATATTAAGAAATCCACTCCGCCTATTAGTCCAGGTGAAGTTCTCCATCCTAAAGGGAATTTCAAAAAGCCCAGAATCCATTACAAATGCACTAAAGTCTCTATGACTCTATCTATTCCAACCCACACCACCCATCTTATCTAAAGGATGTAGTAGAGCATTAAAATCTCCACCAAGAATAAATAAACATTCCCTATCATGCATCAAAATGTTGAATAACTCAGACCATGGCTGCATTTTCAAATTTGAATTGTTAGGCCTATAAATATTGATAAGGAAAAAGCTAGTGTCTAGTTGCTTCGATCTGATTTTTAGCCATTGCCACCATCTGTTTATCCTAATGACATCCACCTCAACAAATGAGTCTAGCCAAAGAGAAGAAAGGCCTCCAGAAGCACCTTGAGCTCCCATAAGACTACATTTCCAAGAGTCAAACTTCCTAGAAAAAACACCAAAATCTTCTTCTTTAATTTTTTTTTCTTGCAAAAAAAAAATATTCAGTCTCACTTGATCAAGAAACCTTTTCATCAAGCAAATCTTGTCAGGGGCATTACAGCCCCTAACATTCCATGAAAGGGTCCTTATTTCTCTCAGGAAAAGGTCGATCTCAATTTGTTTTGGCCTGCTGCATTACCCACCATCTCCAATTTGGCCTTGTTAAATTTGACACCCTTTTTCATTTTTTCTCCCACCTTAGCTTTTGTTTGGAGGGATAGTGTCATCTCTAGTGTTATCTTATCTTGCGTTCCTACAAGGGTTGTTAATCCTAGTTCATCTTCTCCATCCTGCGAGAAGGAAGACTCACCCTCATAATCTGAATCTAGGAAGTCCCTCCACTACCCTTTACTTCTTCAAAAGAACTTTGTAGATTTCTTATCAGGGATATTTGAATGTCCTTAAAATTAGTTTCCTCCAAATTTGGATCAGGGTTATCAATTTGCATTTCTGAAAAGATTTGACAACTTTCTGGGTCTAGGAGCACAATGATTTCCTTTTGAGTCACAACTTTAAGGTCCTCCGTAGGTTTCACAAAATTTGTCAAGGGTTCCTCCTTATCCTCCACATGGGAGACACCTTGTCCAGAAATCATAAACTCTGGGATTGGAGGGATTTTTTATGTCTCCTGATCTACATTGATCTCCCTTTGAAAATTTCTCCTACCCTCTGAGATGGTCTCCTCTAGGCTCAAGAAATAATCCTTCTCACTCCTTCCCAGAGGAGTTACTACAAAGATAGATCTATTAAAAAAAAGGGTCACTTCTTCATCCAGCCTCATAGAGTCACCTTTAGTTAAACAAGAGGAGTTTTATTCGTTAACAAAAGTTTCATCAATAGCACCCTTATGAGATTCAAAAACCGTTGTCTTTTCGAGAACATAATCTGAGTCATCTCTACACTTGGAAGAAGACTGAATTGCCCAGTCCTTTTCATTCAAGTGTTGTTCCCAATGGATACCCTTTGATAGCCAAATGATTCCATCCACTAGCTGATTCTGCATCACTATTTTTCCTTTTTCATCTTTTTTACAGAAACCCAGAGGATGAATTTTGGTGTTACATTTGGAACAAGATTCCATCTCTTCCTCCAGAAGTTTTTTTTGCTTCCAAAACCCCGACCCTGTTTTGATCTCTAAGGTGTCAGGGAGATTATGAATCGGTTGCTAGTTAATACACAACCTAGAGACCATGCTAAATTCAGAGGAATCTACATATTCCTTTGCCATCACAAACTCACCTTGTTTGCTGCCTATTACTTTTAAGGTTTCCAGATCCTTGTATTCCTGAGGAAGTCCAGGCAGTTTTATCCAAATGAGGACAGTGTCCACTGAAATCTCATAGGGGTTGAAGTTGGCTTTACAGGTTGAAATGGTGAGTCCTTTCCCTTCTAGAAAAAAAGGCCCATTCTCTATAATCTAGTCTCTATCTTGAACTGTTGGGAATACAACCTGATAGTATCCATTTCCTAGGGTTTTGAGATCCATCCCCTCACCCCAGTTTTTATTACTCTAGTCCCTAAACTTAGAAAAAGTCGACCAATCTCCTCCCCATTTAACAAAAAGAGCTTTATCAGATAGAAAACTAATTGAATCCCTCCATTATTCATTTACAATTTCTAAAGAAAGAACCCTCTTGTATTTTGCATTAGGGTTTACCTCTAGCACCTTTGTTGCATCAGAAGAGGGTTTTGGTTGCCAAAAATTCTCCTGAACCATTCAAAAATCCACTTTCAGGCTAGAGTAGAGGTCCCAATAACCACCAAAACCACCATATTTATGAGCCCTTGAAGAGCTGACACCATGATTGACAAAATGATTCCATCCTTGAGAAGTCACAAAAGCCTTCCATGTCCATCTATTTTGGCTATTCTTCTTCTGAAAACCATTGTTCTATCTATTGTTGAAGCTCTTGCCTAGAGGCCATCTAGATCCTGCACCGCCTTCGTAGAGGAAACCCTCATGTTTCCTAAACCCAGACCTACCACTCCGGTCTACCATAATTTTTCTTTTGTATATATGTATATATTATAAGTGTGTATTTAACCATTTAAAATGTGACAAAATAAATTCATTGTCATTTTTATAAAAATATTCAGCACAAATATCATGAGGAGGAAAACCTAGAAAGGAAAAAATCCTAGCCAAGTTGAGATCTTGTGAGCTCGTAGAATGTGTGAGATTTTATTGGTGACTCTTTAACACCCACAAATCCCTTCAAGACCAAAAAAACTTCCACAAGAGAGAATGACAAAAATAACTTCAACAATGCAAAGTTGATTGATTGAACATAGGTTGAATATGATATACAATGAGATGTACTTGCTTATAAAGGCAAGGTGAGAGGTATGATTAGATAGGATGTTGACATGTATCTTAATCTTATAGAATGAGCTAATGAACTCAAAAACTAAGATCACCTAGGTAATTAGAATTAAATAAAGGTCATAAGGATAAGACATGTTGTCTTAGCTTGATAACTAACCCCCTTCACTGCCTTGGTAATGCTTGATTGCTTTCTCACTTGAATTTGAAAAAATATAATTGAAAACTTTTAGAGAGATGTGATGGAAATATGGATTAATTGATTATGTGTTGCATTGATGTCAGCACTAGCTTATTTGGTTGTCTACTGGGTTGTCATAGAATTCTTCGATTGTGATGATGATCAGGAGATTGGTCTTAGAAATGTGGAAATGGTTTGGTTCGGTCATTCATGTGGTTCATATGCATGTCACATTCACTTGGTTCGTGATTTGGTGATCCAGAAGCTATCATATGTTCTAGTAAGCCTTTTGGTTACCAGTAAGGGTTTTATCGACAGAGCTTTGTTGAAGATCTTTTTGATATATTTGATAAGTGGTGTTGGTGCAGCTTCTAGAAGGTTTTCAGGATACTGATGATTATCTTGTTCATGTTCAAGTTGATTGGTGGTGTTTGATTCAGCTTGTGGTGACCTATTTTAGGTCCGGTGCTATTCTTGACTCCTACGTTATGGACCGGTTTGTGTAATGTGTTGGTGGATGCTCTCGATGCTTTACCAGTTGGATTTATTGATTAGATAATGTTGTTTTGGCCTCAAGCTAAATTAGGGTTATTATTGGTTTGTGGATTTATGTAATGGATTTATTGTATTATATTTTAGGTGGTCGACCTAATTGTTTAGGTCCACGATTTATATAAATAGGATGTAAGATCTCTTTGTAGATCATGGTCATAGGATGGTTATGATATTATTTGTGTGTGATTAAAGTTTTAATCATATGTAGAGGTTTTGGTCGATCATAGGTGGTCCAATTAGGTTTGTGTAGGAGGTTTAATACCTTCAGTGTTGAGCTTAACCAAAAATGTACTCAGGTATAGGAGATTCTATTCTTCCAGTTCAATCTTTTTTCTGGATTGTAGTTCGAAGATTTCTTCTAGTCAGTGAGGCTCCTTAGTGATGAGAAGTTTGCTCTAGGTAGCGTGTCTTCCTATATGTGCAAGACCCTTATTGTAATCACATACTTATTGAAGAAGTATCATCTAACTATGGGTAGGGTTTCCCAACATGGTTTTTCCCTTTATAGGGTTTTCCACATACAAATTTTGGTGTTAAGTGTTGTGGATGCATGGTATTTAGTTTATGATTTTTGTTTATGCTTAATTGATATATCTGCTATTCTAGTATTTGGTTTATGCATTCCGCTAAAAAATTTAAAATGCTTAAATTTTCGTAACTTTTTGACAACTGATTCACCCCCCCTCTTAGTTGTCCACTAGTTATCCTAACAATCAGTATTAGAGCTTGGTCCTCTCTGCAAAAGCCTAACTTCTTGAGGAAGATCCTATGGCGTATAATAGTTCAACTTCAACTGTTTGCCAAAAGGACAACCATAGGCTTGATGGAACAAATTATAGAGTGTGGAAGCTTTAGATGGAGAAACATCTGAGATGTCTTGGGAAAGAGATTTGGGAGATCACTGAGAAAGTCTATACTCCTTATGATCTGACATCTAGCAATCCTGCATGGACAGACTTGGATAACAACATTGAAAATGACTGTAGAGCTAGAGAAGCCCTTTTGAGTGCCCTTTCAGATCAACAAATAATGGGATTAACAGACAAATCATCTACAAAAGCTATATGGGATAAGTTGGAGACACTGAATGAAGGTGACCCTACTGTTAAAGTTGTTAAACTTGATGGTTACTAGGTGAGATATGAGAACTTGACAATGGAGGAAGATGAAAGAATTGCTGCTTTTATGGAAAGAGTCAATGAAATTATCTTGGGAATTCAATGTTGTGGTGGATCTCTGAGCGAAGATGAGATTGTTTCTAAAGTATTGAGAGCTTTTCCACTGGCATACAAAATGAAGGCCACTCCATCAATGAGATGAGAATAATGTCTAACACTTTTGTCCATAGGGAAATTTTGGTTGGAAAGTTATCTACTTTTGAGCTTAAAAAATTTGGTCCTCAAGGAGCTGCAAAGATAGATTCTGCATTCACATCATATGACTGGAGATAAAAGGAAGTTTCTATCTTTGCAAGAATTTGATGGAGGTCTGGTCAAATTTGGAGATGAAAAATCATGCATGATCAGAGGAAGAGGAACTATATTATTGGATGGTAAGCATAACACTGATAATGTTTATTATGTAGAAGGTTTAAGGCATAATCTTTTGAGTGTAGCATAGTTGGTGGATAAGGGATTTTAATTACAATTCAAGGATGGAAAATGCAAAATCATCAAAAGATCTAGATTGGAGATTGCATCTGGTACTAATACTAAAGGTAACATCTTTCATTTGAACTTCGGTGAGAAGACATGTTTGATTGCACATATTGATGAGAGTTGGCTATGGCATAAGAGGTTGTGTCATGTGAATTTTGATTGCATTGTAAAGTTCAGTTCAACTAAGGAAGTTAGAGATATACCTAAGATTGTGAAGTCTCATAATCTGGTATGTAAGGAATGTCAAATGGGTAAGCAAGTCAGAAATTATTTTAAGAGTAGACAAGACAAATCTAATGATATTCTTGATCTTATTCATATGGATATGTGTGGTCCTGCTAGAATAAGAATCTTTCAAGGTGATAGATATTTCATGTTAATAATTGATGATTATTCTAGAATGATATGGGTTACTTTTCTAAGGGAGAAATTTGAGGCCTTTGAAAAGTTCAAGATCTTTAAAGCTAAAGACAAGATTGAAGATCAAATGCTTAAGATTAGATCAGGGTGGTGAATTCACATCCGATGAATTTAATAGTTATTGTGAGAAAGATGCCATAAGGAGATAGTTGTCTGCACCTTAGACACCTCAATAGAATGGCGTTGTGGAAAGAAAGAACATAACCATCTTGGATGCAGCTAGAACTATGATGATGGAAGCTAATTTTCCTCACATCTATTGGAGAGAAGTTGTGAGCATGGCCATATACACACTCAATAGAGTTCACATCAAAGGAGATACCGATAATACACTTTATTCATTATGGTTTGGTCATACACCTACAGTTAAGTACTTTAGAATCTTTGATAGTAAATGCTATAACAAAAGAGATGATTTCATTGGAAAGTTTGATCCTAGATGTGATGAAGGGATATTTCTTGGTTATTCAACTGAAAGCAAAGCATATAGATGTTATAACAAAAGATTACAAAGAATTGTGGAGAGCGCTAATGTCAAGGTGGATGAGCAGTACAAAGGTCAAATGAGAACTTATGAAAGAGACTAGTAGTGGAAATGATCATAACTAATCTGGTAATGCCTTTACTAGAAAAGAATGTTGAACTAGTTACCCCGGCAATATCAGAAAATTCAATAGTAACTGAAGATCAGAGCAGAGAAATAGAAAATTGGAAGACTCCTAGGTATGTAAGGTTGAATCATTCAGAAGATCAGATCATTGGAGACAAGAGCAAAGGATTGATGACAAGAAGAAGGTTGGCAGCTAAAGAGGTATGCTTAATTTCTTAAATTGAATCAGCATCAGTAGTTGGGGCATGTAAGGATGAATGTTGGATGAAAGCTATGGTAGAGGAATTGGATCAGATAGAAAAGAACAACACATGGAATTTAGTTCCCTGACCTAAAAATAAGAATGTTATTGGAACCAAATGGGCTTTTAGGAATAAATTGAATGAAGATGGAGAAGTTGTGAGAAACAAGGCTAGATTGGTCTACAAAGGATATTTTCGGAGGGAAGGAATTGATTATGATGAACCTTTTTCTCCAGTAGCAAAGATTGAAGTTGTGAGATTATTTCTTGCTTATGTTGCCCATAAGAACTACAAGGTTTATCAAATGGATGTTAAGTGTGCATTTCTAAATGGAGATCTTGAAGAGGAAGTTTACATTGAGCAGTCTGAAGGATTTTCACTTTCAAGTGACAAAAATATAGTTTGTAGATTGAGGAAAGCTTTATATGGATTGAAGCAAGCCCCTAGAGCTTGGTATGCTAGATTGGACAAATATCTTTTGAAGATTGGTTTCACTAAAGGTAATGCTGATAGTAACTAGTATTATAAGATCACTAATGATGACATATTGATTATTGAGGTCTTTGTTGATGATATCATTTTTGGAGGTAAGTAAAAGTTATGAATGGAATTCTCTGGTAATATGAAGAATGAATTTGAGATGTCTATGATTGGTGAAATGAGATTTTTCTTAGGTTTGCAGATTACTTAGACTAATAAAGGTATTTTCATCTATCAAACTAAGTATGCTAGAGAATTGTTGAATAAATTTGGTATGGAAAATTCTAAATTGGTTGGTACTCCTATGGTTACAAGTGAGAAATTTTCAAAGAAAGATGTACCAGCTCCAGTAAATCCTACAAGGTACAAATCTATGATTGGAGGTTTGTTATATTTGACTCAGACTAGATCGGATATAATGAATGCATTTTGTATTGTATCAAGATATCATAGAGATCCAAGAGACAATCATGAGAGTGTAGTGAAAAGGATTTTCACATATTTACAAGGAACAACTGAGTATGGTTTATGGTATCCTAAAGATGATGACTTTACACTATGAGCATATACAAATGCAGATTGGGTTTGAGATATAGATGACTGGAAAAACACATCTAGTGGAGCTTTCTTTCTTGGAAAGAAACTTGTTTCATGGATCAGTAACAAATAGTCATGTACTTCTTTATCTACTATTGAAGCTGAGTATGCTACTGCTACTACTAATTGTACACAAATTCTATGGATGAAGCAAATGTTAAAAGATATAAGGATAGGTTGTGATGAGTTAGTAGTTATTCACTATGATAACTCTGCTTCTATTGACATGTCAAAGAATTTGGTATTTCATTTAGAGACAAAGAGCATATCAATCAAGTATAACTTTTTGAAGGAAAAGTTAGGAGCAAATGAAGTCATATTGGTTTATGTCAACACTAAAGAGAAAATTGCAGACATCTTCACCAAACCTCTACCTAAGGAATCATTTGAGTACTTTAGAGACAGATTGGGGGTCTCTGCCCCTTCGATAGAGACTTAAGTGATGCTGATTGGCATGAGTTTGGTATGCATTATTAGAGATACTATTCATTCCGGATTGATGAGATGGTGCTACTACTCAGGGGGAGTAATTAGCTATGTGGTTCAAAGGATCTATGGTTTTTCTTTGATGTTTATGTCATATTTCTGGCATTGATGTCAAAGGGGAAGAGATATACATGTGAAAAATAGAGATATCAGTTATAGGGGGATTTTGGTTTAGGTCTATGTTTTGATTAATTGGTTCAAAGCTTCATTGATATATCATTCGTGGGAGATTGTTGGATGTCTTTCATTAGGGAGACTTGTTTGGCATTTCTTGGCACTTGGATGTTTTTCACATCTAGTGTTGCCATCAATGCTAAAGGGGGAGATTATTGGCAATATGGAGGAATTGATTATGTGTTGCATTGATGTTTGTCATTGATGTCAGCACTAGATTATTTGGTTATCTATCAGGTTCCGGTAGAATGCTTGGATTGTGATGATGATAAGGAGATTGGTCTCTGATATGTGAAAATGGTCTGGTTCGGTCATTCATGTGGTTTAGATGTGTGTCACATTTAGTTGGTTCGGGATTTGGTGATCCCGAAGCTATCATATGTTCTAGTAAGCCTTTTGGTTACCGGTAAGGGTTTTACTGGAAGAGCTTTGTTGAAGATCTTTTGATAGATATGATAAGTGGTATCGGTGCAACTTCTAGAAGGTTTCCAGGATGCTGATGATTATCCTTTTCATGTTCTAGTTGATTGGTGGTGTTGGATTCAGCTTATGGTGATCTATTTTAGGTCTGGTGTTATTCTTGACTCCTAGGTTATGGATTGGTTTGTGTAACATGTTGGTGGATGCTTCCGATGCATTACCAGTTGGATTTATTGGATAATGTTGTTTCGAGCTAAGGATGACTTAGGGTTATCATTGGTTTATGGATTTATGTAATGGATTTATTGTATTATCTTTTATGTGGCCAACCTAATTGTTTAGGTCTAGGGTTTGTATAAATATGATGTAAGATCTCTTTGTAGATCATAGTCGTAGGATGGTTATGTGATTATCCGTGTGTGAATAAATTTGTAATCATATGCAGAGGATTTGGTTGATCATAGATGATCGAATTGGGTTTGTGTAAGAGGTTTAAGACCTCCGGTATTGAGCTTAACTGGAACTATGCTTAGGCAAAGGAGATCTTATTCTTGGAGTTAAATCTTCTTTCTGGATTGTAGTCTGAAGATTTCTTGTAGTCAATGAGGCTCCTTAGTGATGAGCAGTGCACTCTGGGCAGTGTGTCTTCCTACATGTGCAGGCCCCTTATTGTAATTACATACTTACTGCAAAAGTATCATTTGATTGTGGGTAGGGTTTCCCATTGTGGGTTTTCCCTTTATCGGATTTTCCACATACAAATCTTGGTGTTATGTGTTGTTGATGCATGGTATTTGGTTTATGATTTATGTTTATGCTTAATTGATATATCTACTATTCCGGTATTTGGTTTATGCATTCCGATAAAAGGTTTAAAGTGCTTAAAGTTTTATAATCTATTGACAACTAATTTACCACCCCCCCCACCCCCCCCTCTCAGTTGTCCACTAGTTATCCTAACAAGATGTAAGATGGATGTCTCAAATGAGGGGGTAAGGCTTTCTTTTATACCTCACCTCGTGAAATGTTTTTGAATTTTTGAAGCAATCCAACGCAAGAAGGGAATTCTTGCCTACATTTTACAACCATTGAAGGGTTCAAAATTGGACCCTTTCAAGTTGAACAAGGGTGCTTGGGGTGCCCTTGTCCAGCCTATCAGGGCTGAACAAAGAACTACATGGAAAGGTGAAAATGAGAGTTGTAGATTTGGTACTTGTGTGAGCTGAATCAGACATAATCAAAACATAGAAGGCCAAAACCCTAAAGTGAGACCTAAATGAATGTGAAATTGTATAATGATATAATTTACGATGCTAAAATCACTTCAACTATCATCAATTACAAAATGGATAATTATAAAAAGTAAAAAGACAATGAACATCAATTTTTTCTCTAATTTTCCTTACCTTTTAAACTAAATGACCTGCCACTTGACCATTTCACACTATTCACTTCTATTACCATTAACATGGACTTACCTTGCTACGCTATTTACCTATCAAGATGATATCTATCCTTATAGCATATATCTCAAGAAGCTTTTGCCTAAGATAATGTCTGTAAACTCTAGAATCACATTGACTAGCATATGGTCATTTTTCATAAAAAGAAATTAATAAAATATATTAATCTCATCATAGACAAGAGAACAGAAGGTGAAATGAATGGATCGAAATATTTCAGTCGAGAGCCAATAAATAGGTGCATGAGTGGACAACCTGAGGCAATGATATGTCATATCATGGAAAAAGCTCCGGTTTAGGAAATTAAGATAGACAATTTTCAAGCAATCGAGCTTAGTACATATGCATGCATAAATTATGATAATAATACATTTACAAGACAAGCGGTTTGCACAATACAAGTAAATGCCCAAAAGAATCCTAGTAGAGCATAAAATGAAGTAAATACGTCGTAAATAACCGTGTATGGGCTATGCATGAGCTATTCTGATGAATCCCAAAGTTGAATAAGATTACTCGACAAGAAACAAAAGATATTTGATAAATAAAACAAGACATACTTGTGTCTACTTTTATCAACACAAGTTTCCCTCTTCTCACTTTCAAATGTTTTTATCCAATATATTGAAGCCTTGTGCCGATTCAATGGTTGGACTGCTGATTTGCAATGTTCTCTGGAGGTACCATTTAAAAGTAGACCCACTCCCTCCACCACTTTTTTCCAGTTTCTCAAATTAACATTGCTTGAACTCTTTTTATGGTCCGTCACAAAAGAATAAATGCCTTTAAAGACACATAAAAATGAGTTCACTTTTATAATGCAATGGCACTATTTATTAAAAAAAATTGTTTATAAAGTCAACTATCATATAATGAAAATAATAATTTATAATCTCTAAATGATTGAGTGTACATAATATATTTCTAATTCATAAATTAAGAATTGAGTTATGTTAGTCAAAAGGGGATAAAACTGATGGCTTTTCAGGGTATGAAGGGTTGCCCTCTAAAGTAGGAATCAAGCCAGGGATAATGTGAATAGGAAAAAAGATGTTTGAAAAAGGGTGGTCAAGGTTTAGATTTTAGGTAAATCGGTTCTCTCATCACATTCTTGCGTTGTGTTTGGAAAAGAACATGAGCATAGGTTAGTATTCAATCATCATTGTAGTGGGGTTGAACTATTCTATAGGATTGTCAAAGTAGTTGTCTCATAATTGATCAACATTTTGTGGGTACCACCTTGCTTGATGCAACGATGATGTAATTTTGGGTGTGTGCCATTATGATCGACACTACACTAGCTATGCACTTTAATGTGTAGAGTGCTATAACATTGATTTATTCTAATTGTTCAAAAAAATAAAAAAAAATCTCTTGACTATTACCTCTAGAATAAAGTAAGGTCACTTTCAAATCTCACTAATTAATAAATTGTTTTTAAAAAAAAGGTATTTGACTTGACTATTATCTCTAACACAAATATAAAATTGATTGACTTGACTATAGCCCCAAGCCTAAGATAAGGTGAGTTCAAATCTCTTTAATTGATTTTTGTTTTATATCCCAAATATGTAGCCGCCCTTCAATCATGTGGCCCACAAGAATACTTGTAGTTGATTTTAAGGCAACACTAGAGTTGCTTCTGGTGTTCCCCTGCTTCCTGGATCGCCCACAATTTGTAAATAGATGGACCACACGCAACAAGATCCAAAAGTGCCATCGCAATCGGATCTGAGTTGTGAGCAACTCTATCTCATTTGATGTGGACAACTTGGAGGTGTTCGTAAAATGGTTTTTGGATGGATGACAACCAAAAGTGAATACGACAGCCATTCTTAGTGAAGTTCATGCACACAGACAATACGGCACCGATTTTTTAGTCGAGATCAAATATGCGGGACAGACAATACGGTACCAATTCTTTCTCAAGATTTTCTTTTACTGTTAGAACAAGGAAGAGATTTTGAGATTGATCTGGGAAGACAAAAAAATTCAGAGATCGACGATGAGTTTTGCCATCAACTTCTTTCAAGATTGATGTTGGAATGTTCAAGATTATCAATTCTGTGAGATTTTGATGGGGGAAATTAACAAACTTAAGCTAGAGAAGCCATCAATGTTGGGAAAAATATTGTTTTTAATTGAGATTTTTTAATCTTTTCAACTATCGAGCTCCATGAAGTGAATAATGACTTATCTAACTCCCAAAATGTAAATTTAAAATAAAATAAAAATCCCTATTACATAAACTAACCTTTCAGCTCTGTACATACTAGGTCACAATCAACGGTTTTCTCCACTGCAAATTTGTTTGAGGTCATATAGAAAGTGAGCATTTAAACATGCACATTCATTATTTTTTATTAGACAAATCAAAATGTGTTAGTCAATGGGTTTTGGTCTATTGGTTCTTAATGAGCCCATCAAAGAATAAGTGTTATAGAGTACACGACTTCAAGACTTTCACATAAGGGATTTGCAGAATGGATAGCTCTCAATCCTTGACTTGAATTAGCTTAAAGGCTAGTGCTCTCATAACAGATAGCTAAAAGTTCAGTTTTGATTCGTGGTATATAATCCTCCAAAAAAAGAAAAAATGTTACCAAATATTTTTTCCCAAAATAAATGGTTTCTTAATTTTTTGAATCATTAGAATATCTTTAAATTGTAGAACATAGCATCAAAATGTGTTAAATTTATGTTTGGTTATCTCACTTTCAAATTTAGGTGAGATGATAAATGAGTTTATTCGAGCACATACCATCAAATTGTGTTAAATGTATGTTTGGTTATCTCACTTTCAAGTTTAGGTGAGATGAGAAATAAGGTCAGTCAACCAACTATAAATTTTCAAGTTTATAATAGAAGGGGGAAAGTTTGTGACTATGGACTTATCCTAGTTGGGTGATTAATCAAATTTAGGTGGCAAATATGAGGTAGATGCATATGTAATAATGATAAATTGGTGGATATGCTTAATGCATAATAGTGCATGTGCTTGAATAGATAAAATAAAGCTAAGTGTATAGGGATATGTGTATATGATTGGATAAAGGATAAGGGAATGAATCTAACTTCACAAAAGATTGTGTCATTTACCACTATGTACCCATCATGACATTTGTTTAAAAATACCAAGATAAAAATAAAAGGAAACTGATATGAGTACATACAAATTTCATCATCACATTTAATCCCTAATTTTTAGTGCATTTGAATTATAAAATGATCATGTATCTCAAAGTATCTAGCACTCACATGTTTGCATATTTTTACTATGTTGTAAAAGAAGGTGATGAAAGCTTGTGATATGAACTTAAACTCAAAGGTTTTGCAAATCTGAAACTAAAGATTAAGCATTAACATAGTGGTCATAGAATCAAAAAAAGAATAATAAAACCATTGCACTAAAAACATCATATTTAGGTGGAGAAACCCTTTCGAGAAAAAAATTCACCATAGAAAGAGAGGCAAGTATATTACTAATCCATTGACAAATACAACAATAATGCACTTCTCAATAGATCTCTATAAAACCCGGCAACACTCTGTTACCCTATGAAATGAACAAGACTGAATGAAGAACACTAGATCAAAGCAACAATTTATAGGACTTTGTGAGGATGAATACAACTATGGTACAACTGAACAATAGGCATAAAAACCACCTGGAAAAAACTCACACCCATCTCCCAAAATATCCTATTACAGATACTCTTACAAATTTCATAAGGAATCTACCATGCATGTTTGACATAGATGTTGTCACATCAATAATGACTATAATAACTACCATATATTCTCTTAAAAATCTTGAAAAGTGTCCAAGCACCTCAAAATACAATATTTCAAGAGGGTTCACCTAGCTACTTTGTCCTTTTCCTAGAGGACAAATTGTAAAAGACTTATTTTACATGGCCGCTTTTGCCAAAGTTGTTAAATACTTTTAAAATCTTATTGGTAAATTACAAATGACATTTGTAAAATAATAAATTAAAGGATTTATAAGGTTGATGACACCTAAATCCTAACATTTTCTCACTTGACATCATGCATAGCATCAAATTGTGTTAAATATATGTTTGGTTATGTCATTTTCAAGTTTAGGTGAGAGGAGAAATGAGATCAGTCAACTAAAAATAAATTTTCAAGTTTATAATGGAAGGGGAAAAGTTTGTGACTATGGAATTATCCTGGTTGGGTGAATAATCAAATTTAAGTGGCAAATATAATGTAGATGCATATATAATTATGATAAATTAGTGGGTATGCTTAATGTATAAGAGTGCACGTGCTTGAATTTGATAAGATAAAGCTAAGTGTACATAAATATGTGTATATGAATGGATAAAGGATAAGGGAATGGATCTAACTTCAAAGAAGATTATTCCATTTACCACTATATACACATATCATGACATTTCTTTAAAAATACAAAGACAAAAATATAAGGAAACTGTAGAACAGAAGATGCCACTGAGAGGGGGGGGGGGTGAATCAGTGGTTTCCAAACTTAAGCCTTATTAAACCTTCAGTATGTGTACTGGTTAACAATTACAAGAATAAGGAAGTATACCGGTTAGATAAAAGAGATGAACATAAAACAACCACACACAAGGATGCATCACCTAACACTGGATATACGAGGAAAACCCAACATGGAAAAAATCTCGGTGACAAATGTTGATGGAGTCTACTACTCCAATCCAGCCTCACAATAAACACTGTTACAAAGTTTAGAGCATCAACCCAAGGAGAACCAACCCCTGATTTAGGGTGCCAACCCAAGGAGCACCAACCCCTGATTTAGGGCACCAACCCCTGATTATAGGGCGCCAACCCAAGGAGCACCGAGCTCCAACTCAGTGATTACAATGACATATATCAATACAAAAGCAATAACCCATTTGCAAATGAGTTCTATAATATCAAAAAATTCTCTCTACCAGTTCAATTCTGCTATGTTCTCTACTTTACTGGATGAACCTCTTTTCTCCTCTCTGCCTCTTCTCTATCAGTCCTGTTCTCTTCTTTCCTCTCGAATGCAAACTTACCAGTTCAACTCTTCTCAATCTTCCTGCTTTTATTCTCTATCGGTTCTTTGATCACTCTGACATGCTTCTACTTGACACCACCGATACTCTATTTACCTTTGTTCACTGTTGCTTCTTTCTTACCAGTTTAATTCTACCAGTTCACTTGACTGTCAACTCTGAGACAGTTCACTAATTTCTTTGTTCCTTACCGATTTAAACTTTGTTAAACATTGTAACCAGTTATACCTCTTCACCAGTCAATCCCTATGATCTTCTATAGATCACACTTTGACTAAAACATGCTCTTCTTCTTCTCTATCCAACCTGCAATATCAAACTACTATGATCTCTAATCTACATATTTATCCTTTTTCTTTCCCACCAAGATGAACATTCAAACTTGGTATGCCAGGGTTCCTTCATCAACCACGAGGCATATCAAATCAGATCGGATCTCTTCTCTGAGATAGTCAGCCTACAATTGATCACCCATCACCGCCAATCTCGTTGCTTCTAAAACATGTTCTCTATACTTAGAAAACATGACAAACTGATCATCGACCAGCTTTTGTCAGACATATTAAATTGTCTCTCAGTTGTCACTCCAAATCAGATCTACGCCGGGACATCCAGCATCGATCAGAGCACACCATGGATCATCACTGTTCGTCGGACCTTGAGCCACAAACTTCTTCTCTCGACCCATGATTTACACTATCGATATTAATGTCGACCAATAACCAACTACTTCACTGACAACTTCGATTATGCACTGTTCATTTGCCACTTGGAGAGCACGTGGCAACTCAGTGGGTATCCAGCTCATCTCAGTCACCTATGTTGGTTAAGACTATGTCACCGACCACATCATACACTACTGGTTCTCTAACCCTGCTGGTTAAACCTTGACTGGTTAGCCTTCATGTCTACACTTTACTATCCCACTGGTGGAACACATCTACCCGACCATCAATCATACCAATCCACTGCATGTACATCTTCAAGAGATAGGAATCTTTCACTTCTGCACTTTCTTGCATACCAGTATCCCTATTTATCGGTTGACTTTACTCTTGCCTTCATACCAGTAAGCACCTTGATGAATCCAAACCATCAAACTCCAATTGTAATTCACCAATCTATGCATGCATTCCGATTGACATCAACATCCCAGAGTGAATCCATATCTGCATATGCTATACCTTGCCTTCATCTTTATTACCCCAAACATAATCTCACCCAGTTTGTCAAAGTGACAAACTCATCACAACATATTCTTCTTCTTCTTTTCCAAAATCTCATCATTCTTACTCTTGCTAATCTAGTTTATATCTCTAATTTCATGCACTTGAGGCATCCTCATGTTTCACTTTGTTCATCCAGCGTGTCCCTTCACTCGCCTACTTTTAACTTCTCTGTCTTATCCCAAAGCATTGTCACCTATCAGTGGGAGTAGATGAACCAATGCACTAAACATGTCAAACACCTAGTGAGACTGGATCCTTGTCACCTACTGGCCAATATATTGTTCTCTCTGCTTCCGGTATAGTACTGATATGGATTTTTTGTCCTTGAGTAGATACATCTTCAGTCAAGCACATAACCCAATAGAAATCCTCTTTTCCTACCTTACTATCTTTTAGCAATCCAAACTCTATTGGTCATATCACCATCCTGTGATAAGCTCTTCATCTAGCGGGAGTCCTGCTGATTGACATCCAACTACTAACTGGTTGTCTACACTTTCTCCATTAGCTCAACCTTGCTTGCTCACTGGTCACATTCTTGTGGGTTGGCAACAACACACTACCAACATATCACTTACCTGTTGACATATCATACCGGTCTCCAAAACTCACTCACCGATCAACATTCCACACCGGTTTACATCAATGATAACATAATGCCAATAATCTCCCCCTTTGGCATGGATGTCAACATATGTAGTATCTGGTATACTACAGATTCTCTCTCTCCCTCTTTGACAACAATGGCAAAGGGTACTGATAGAGCTTTCCACTAGTTGCTTCTTCCCCTTTTTGGCCATTTCACTCTGCATCCTCTCAATCAACAACACTTGAGATAGAGGGCTCAGACACCAACTGACATCAATTGCTTTGCTACCAAATATCTATACCAATTTGATATCAATTGTAGAAAAGTGTGTCAATGAATTTCACTTACTTGTCGGTCAGATTGCATCTTCTTCCCTTTGATATGTAGAAAGTTATTCTGAATCAAATTTGTTGATACCAAGTGTTGAAGCTAACATTGATAACAATTTGATATCACTTGTATATTCTCTGATACCAAATGTATGCTCTCTACCTATGCAAGAAACTCTCCCTCTTTGCAGACAACTCTCTTGGTGGTGCGATTGTGATTTCAATTAAGTACAAATTGAATAGATATTGAAAGATCTCACAAACAAGGATCAATGAGCACATCCTGAAGTCTCAACCATACCGGTATGCCCATAGACACTTGATCTCCCCTTGTGTTTAGTATATCTAATACCATTAAAAGATATGGTTGTGAACTCACCCTGAGCTATAGATCTCAGGTCATCTTTGCTTGTCAGGTTCTAAATCGGGACTCCAAATTTCACCTTATACCGATGGAGCTGAGCATACATGATCTATCAATGATTTTTCAGCTCCATGATATCAATCGCAACTTATGACATCATCTTATATGACCACAATGCAAAACCACATCACTATCGAGTCAATTATCAAACCGATTAAATCATAATGATGCATCCATATAAAGTCAATTACCAAGCCAACACATTGTCATTCAGGTCTTCTCTAATATCACCTGAGACATAACTTCCTCAAACCATGCTACTGGAGTTATTGCAATGATCCCGAAACACATTGACTTACATAAGCTGCAATATCGGTTAATATTCATACCGATAACATACTCTACATACCAATTTACTATACCGGACCAACATTTCTTATCGGAACCCTCCATTGGGTTAACAATCATTCTGTCCTTTGTCTTCTTGTGTCAAGTGCCTCTGATAACAATTTTCAGTTCGAGTCATCCATTGACACATGCATTAGTAATCCATCCCTTAGATGTAAATGTGTATCCAAGGCATCAATCACACACACTGCCATCTCAACTTTTCCCTTATACCTGTAGTAGCTTGTCTTTCCCTTTGTCCATTTCAACTATGGGGGTGAATGATGTGATGAATATATAACTCCCCCTAAGCCCTACATCTCCTTTAAGCGTTAGGAGATATCACTTGTGCATTGAATGCACGAAGCCGGTCCATGGTTTTATTTTCTTGTTTCTTCCTCCATTCCTTCTTGGTCTCCCTCCTTTTCTCATTTGCAGTCTTGGAAGCAACATTGACTTCCTTGTGTTGATTGGTTCTTTCTCTACTAGATTATGTAGCATAATCGGAGGCATTATTGTAGAAGCAGACTGTGTTAATACAAAACAACTAATTGGGGGAGCTTCCATCACACTGATTTAATCTTCTTCTCCTAACCATGTTGTTGTATCCAACTACCGGTTTCAATAGATCTCTTGATCTTGCAGGGACATTTCTCCATTTGTTACATGCAGGTCTTTGATGCTCATATGTTCTATACCTACTTCCATATTGAGCATAGTTGTTATATTGGCTATCATAGGACTGAACTTTCTTGTTCCTACACTCATGGCTTCTATGGCCAAAGCCATTACAATGATAATAGACGGGATTTCCATTTCTTGGAATAGCCAAATAGTTCTTGTTAGCATAACCAAAAAAGGGCATATGCATGTTTCTACATTTTGACATCTTATTCACATATGCATTACATCTTTTCCCAACAAAATTAATATTCCTAGATTTTTTTTTTACATTCATCTACCCTATGAGCATAATATTTACAAGAGAAGTAGTAACTTGAAAAGGGGGATTTATAACTTATAAACTTATTCTATCAAAAACGAGGAGATCTTACCGGTTTGGCTTCTCCATTTCTGCTTCTCCGAGTACCTATCTTGAGTTGTTCGGTCACTGCAGTCCATTCATTTGATCCCTTCCTTTTCCACTCTTGTCTTGTTTGGTGGGAAACAATATTTCTTTGTCTTTTACTGGTAGGAGGTCTTCTATGTTGTTTTCCTCTCAACTTTCCTTTCCCTTTAGGATAAACATTATTCTTCCTTGTAGCACTGACCTTCTTTAGCTTCATGTCCTCACCGGTTGTAGTTAGGTCAACCTTCCTTATAGGAGCATTTCTAACGGTGAAGGTCTGTCCTTAGTCATTTCCACTTGAGGAGACAAACTAAATGTCATTGTTGGAGACATCCTTGCTTGTGGAGAATTCGCCGGCAATAAGACCTAATCCTCCGGTATCCTTGGAATGTTTTTGTTTCTTCAACATTTTGTCCAAGGCATCAGAGCTGCTATCAAAATGGATCCTCACCTTGAGCTCATCTTGACACTTATCAAGGTCTTTTATGAGATTCTCCATTTTATCTTTTAGCTACTAATACTATTTATCCTTGGCTTCTAGCTCTCATTCTGAATCTTTTCACCTACACTTCTTGATATGCAAATCAAATTTTGATTCTACACTTACCCTTTTTGCATCATCCACTTGTGCTTTAAGATAGGCAATGGATGACTCTGATTCTAGAAGACTTTTGAATAATCGGTCTTTTTCCATAATAGCAACATTCTTGAACATCTTATATTCATTTCTTATTCTTCTAAGTTCCTTGAGTGCACTCACTAGTTCTTCTTCAAGATTTACCTCAACTTCATCTTCTTCATCACTACCAAACACATCTTGTCGATGGGATAGATTTGCATGATCACTTTGAGATGTGTTGATTTAATTTCTATTTCTTGGGCCATGAAGAGGTGGGTTTCTTATTCATCATTGTTGTTGCTGCTAACTGATGTATCTCCATCTACAGACTCGTGTTCTATTTCTTTTCTTTCTCTCACAAACTGGTTCTACAATGCTAGGTTCATTTCCATATAGCTTCTTCAATCTGTCCCACAAAATCTTTGTTGATCTGCATCTGTCCACCTATGAGGAAACATCACCAGAAAGACCACTAAGTATAACTTTCATGTCTTTAGCATTGCACATAGATCTTCTTTTAGCTTCAAGACTGATGGGAGGACTGGCAAGACTAGAATAGCCATTTACAACTGACATCCAGACATCATACCCTAAAGAGGACAGGTAGACTTCCATCCTATAACTCTAAATGGAAAAGTTTGATCCATCAAACAATAGAGTAGGGGTTGACACAAAACAAACCATTGTATTCTCAAAATCAGAAAAGTTTGCTCACTATTGCTTCTTTCTTACCGGTTCAACTTTGTCAGTTCACTTAACTATCAACTCTGAGAGAGTTCACCGGTTTCTCTGTTCCTTACCGGTTTAAACTCTGTTAAACCTTGTCACCAGTTATACCTCTTTACTACTCAATTGCTATAATCTTCTACAGATTGCACTCCAACTGAAACACACTCTTCTTCGTCTCTATCCATCCTGCAACATCAAACCACTATGATCTCTGGTTTGCATATTTATCCTTTTGCTTTCTTGCCAAGATGGACATTCAAACTTGGCACGCTAGGTTTCCTTCATCAACCACGAGATGTATTAAATCAGATTGGATCTCTTCTGATATTTTCAACCTACAATCGATCACCCATCATTGCCAATCTCACTGCTTGCAAAACATGTTTTCTATATTTAGCAAAAATAGCAAACTGATGATCAACCAACTTGACTCAGACATATTAAATGATATCTTAGTTTCCCCTCCAAATTTGATCTGCACCATGACATCCAACATCGATCAGTGCATGCCATGAATCACCACTGTCTTTCCTACCTCGAGCCGCAAACTTGTGCTCTCGACCCATGATTTATGTTATCAACATTAATATCGACCAATCACCAACTACCTCATTGACAACTTTGATGTTGAAATGTTCATTCACCACTTGGAGATCACGTGACAACTCAATCGGTATCCAGCTTAGTCACCTGTGTCGGTTAAGACTTTGTCACCGACCACATCATACACTACCAATGCTTACCTACTAGTTCTCTAACCCTCTCGGTTAAATGCTAACTGGTTAACCTTCATGTCTACACTTTATTGTCCCATTGGTGGAACACCTCTTCTTGGTCACCAATCATACCTATCCACCGCATGTACATCTTCATCAGATAGGTGTATTTCACTTCTGTACTTTCTTGCATACCAGTAGCCCTGTTTATAGGTTTGAAATTACTCCTTCCTTCATATTGGTAATCACCTTGATGACTCCATGCCATCAAAATCCAACTGTAATGCACCAATCTATGCATGCATTTTGGTTAACATCAATGTCCCTGAGTGAATCCATCTCTGCAAATGCTAGACCTTGCCTTCATCTTCATTATCCCAAACATCATCTAAACCGGTTTGTCAAAGTGACAAACCCATCATAACATATTCCTCTTCTTTTGTCCCAGAATCTCATCATGCTTACTCTTGTTGATCCAGTGCATATCTCTGATTTCATGCACCAGAGGCATCCTCATGTTTCACTTTGTTCATCTACTGCGTGCCTTCAACCACCTGCTTTTAACTTCTTTGTCTTATCCCACATCATTGTCACTTACCGATGGGAGTAGATGAACCAATGCACTAAACCTATCAAACACCCAGTGAGAGTGGATCCTTGTCACTTGTTGGCCAATATATTGTTCTTTCTGCTTCTGATATAGCATTGATATGACTTTGTTGTCCTTGAGCTGATACATCTTCGGTCAGGCACATAGCCCAGTAGACATCCCCTTTGCCTACCTTAGTACCTTGTAGAAATCCAAAGTCTTTGGTCATATCAATATCCTGTAATAACCTCTTCATTCGGCGGGAGTCCTATTGATTGACATCCAACTACTTATCAGTTTTCTGTACTTTCTCCATTAGCTCAACCTTGCTTGCTCACTATTCACAAGCTTGCCGGTTGGCAGAAACATACAGCCAACATATCACTTACTTGTTGACATATCATACCGGTCTCCAAAAATCACTCACTGATCAACATCCCATATCGGTTGACATCAATGACAACACAATCCGGTTGATATCAATGACAACACAATGCCAAGAGAAACTAATATGAGTACAAACAAATTTTATCATCACATTTTATGCCAATTTTTTAGCATATTTGAGTTATAAAATGATCATGTATCTCAAAGCACGTAGCACTCACAAGTTTCCATGTATTTACTATGTTGTAAAACAAGGTGATCAACGCTTTCAATATGGACTTAAACTCAAAGTTTTTACAAATTTGAAACTAAAGATTAACCATTAACATAGTGATCATAGAATCAAAACAAGAATTAAAAAAACCATTGCACCAAAAACATTATATTTATGTGGAGAAGTTACCCTTTCAAGAAAAAATCCACCACAGAAAGAGAGGAAAGTATATTACTAATCCAATGAAAAATACAATACTAATACACTTCTTTGTAGAACTCTATAAAACCTTGTAGCAATTTATTACACTACAAACTAAACAAGACTAATTATTGAAGAGCACTAGCTCAACTTGGCACCAATTTTTTGGATTTTGTGAGATTGAATACCACTATAGTATAGAAAAATAATAGGTAGAAAAACCACTTGGAAAAAACTCACACTCATCTCCCAAGATATCCTACTACAGATACTCTTGCAAATGTCATAAGGCATCTATCATGCATGTTTGTCATAGATGTTCTCATCACAATAATAACTTACATAACCACCACATATTATTATGCAACTCTTGACAAGTTTCCAAGAACCTCGAAATAGATTATTCCAAGACGGGTCACCTATCTATTTTGTCCTTTTCCTATAGGACAAATTGTAAAAGTAACTTTTATTTTACATGGTCTCTTTCACCACAATTGGTTAAACATTTTTAACCTTGGGTAAATTACAAATGACATTTGGAAAATAATAAGTTTAAGGATTTACAAGATTGATGACACCTAAAGCCTAAAATTCTCCCACTTGACCTCACACATTGTAAATTACCCCATAGTGATACATGATACATGATACAAATATGTTGAGAAATAAAGTGAAGAAAAATTGCAATATTAACTTTCTTATGTGACTAAAAATATGAGAAGATAACCAAATATAAAATTGAATCTAAAATGAAAATCTGATTGCACCATCCAATATAAATATAAAATAAACCATACCAAAATAGACACTAGATTTACACAAAGAAACTCTTTCAGGAAAATACTCCACTAGAGAATGAGGGCAAATATATTATTATTCTTCCAAAAAAATAACACCATAATAATATACTTCTCCATATTATCTCATAACTACTTTAAAACAATTAACAAATAATCAATAAACAACTATGCCTTGGCTCCAATTTGTAGCCAAATGGGAGAGGAATTTAACAATTGTTATTTTCCTAAAATAAGAGAGCAAAACCACTTGCAAAAACCCATGCTTTAGAGAATAAATATAGTAAAAAAATATAATAGACATAATAAATAACTCTTCAAGTGACTCCTCATGGGCGTTAAAACCAAAGCCACTTAGTTTTTACACATTCAAAGTACTTTGTAGCTTGCAATGACTATTCGAATCCCTAAATGGACACATTTTCTCCTCTGAAACTTGATATCCTTACGCATGACCCTTGATGTCTCATTATGGGTGTGGGAAGGAGTTCATTTTATCCATTTTGATTTATATTTATCACCTCTTCATGTTAACCTCTTGAAAATGGAATTACAAATATCTATAAAGTGGAAATATTTAATATTTTTCTCACATGTCCTAGAGAACACTTTTCAAAGAACATGGAGATATATGAATGGCTTACAATTGCAAGGTTAATGTCACCTTATCCTAATATTATCCCACTTAATATTATACATTTCAATTACAGCCAATAGATAGAGAAACTAAAATCAAGTATAGTGATCAAGGCCCATGTCCTTCCTACACCAAGAGAGCATTTTTGTGGTTAGTTTTAGCTTTGTAATAGAATCTGCAACATTATCCAAAGTGTCAAGTTTTTCTATCAATGCCTTACCATTATCAACTATTTCTCACACAAATTGATATTGTACATTGACATTCTTAGTATGAGTATGATATGTGGGATTCATGGTCAAACATATGCCGCTTTGACTATCACTTTCGGTCTTCACAGTCTTGCAATCAAAAGCAATGCAAATACAAAGTATTTGTAACCATTCTACCTCCTTAAAGGCATGACTAGCAGCCATATACTCTTCTTCAATGGTGGATAGGGCAACTATGGGATGCCTCTTTCTCAGTCCACTCACCGTTCCTCCAAGTATTGTAAATTCATAGCCACTAGTGGACCTTCAACTATGTATGTCTCTTTCCCAATCTGCATCAATAAATCATTCTATGTGCAATGACTTAGGAACATCGTCAGTACCATGATAAAAAAAAAAAAACTAGAATTACCTCACAAAAATATAAACACCTACTTAACAAAATTTCTATGGTCTTTACCAGGATTAGACATAAACTTGCTCAAAATTCCCATTGCTTGGGCTATATTTGGTCTAGTGCAAACCATTGCATACACCAAATTCCCAATAAAACTAGAATAAGGAACACTAGACATATCCTCATAATCATTAGCAAAACTTGGATACGTGTCTAAAATCAACTTAGCACTAACTAGAAAAGGAATACTAGCTAGCTTACAATCATGCATATTAAACCTCTACAAAATAGTATCAATATACTTACTCTGACTTAATTTAAGATTTCTTTGAACCCAAACTCTACTAATTTCCATCCCAAGAGTATATTTTGCAGCCCCAATATCTTTCATATGAAATGTAATTGAAATTTGAGTCTTGAGTTCTCTAATCACCATCTTGTTGTTACCCATAAACAACATGTCATCAACATACAAGATGATGATTAGTACCAGATCATCAATAACCTTAATATAAACACAATGAGCTTCCCCACTCCTCTTATAACCCAACTTCAATACAAAAGTATCAAACTTTTGGTACCACATTCTAGGTGACTATTACAAACCATACAAAGATATCTTTAAACTACAATTGTTCTCTTCATTTAACTACATAATCGTTAGGTCATCACATATAAATATCCCCTTATAGTCACCTAGTGAAAATATCTGTAATTTTCTCTTTAGTGTTCACATAAACCAGTCTAACTTCATTTTCTTCGACCTTCTCCTTCAAAAGGTTATACTTAATAGATATGTGCTTTGTATTAGAGTGAAATACTAGATTCTTTGATATGTCTATAGCAGCAGAGTTATCACAATGAATAACTATCGGTCCAGTGCAATACACTTTGATATCCTTCAACATTTGCTTCATCCATAGAAATTTTGTATAGTTAATAGCAACAACAACATACTCAGCTTCAACAGTAGATAAAGAAGTACATGACTGTTTCTTGTTGATCCATGAAACCAACTTCTTTATAAGAATGAAAGCTCCATCAGAAGTACTTTTTCGGTCATAGACATCTCCAGCCCAATCAGAATCTGTATATGCACATAAAGTAAATTCATCGTCCTTAGGGTGCCACAAACCATATTCTAATGTAACTTGCAAGTATCTAAAAATTATTTTCGCCACACTCTCATGATTTTCTCTAGGATCACTCTGATATCTAGATGTAATACAAACAACATTCATTATGTCAGGCCTAGTCTGAGTCAAATATAGAAGACCTCCAATCATAGACTTGTATCTTGTAGGATTTATCAGTGTAGATTCATCTTTCCTTGACAATTTCTCACTTGTAACCATAGGAGTACTTATTGGTTTACAATCATCCAAACCAAATTTCTTCAACTATTCTCCAGCATACTTAGTTTGATAGATGAAAATACCTTTATCAGTCCGATTAATCTAAAAACCTAAGAAAAAATTGATTTCCCCAATCATAGACATTTCAAATTATCTCTTCATATTCTTAGAAAATTCCATGCACAACTTATCTTCACCTCCAAAAATGATGTCGTCACCAAAAACATCAATAATCAATATATCATTATCAATGACCTTATAATATAGATTACTGTCAACATTACCTTTAGTGAAATCAAGCTTCAAAAGATATTTATCTAACCTTGCATACCAAGCTCTAGGTGCCTGTTTCAATCCATATAATGCTTTCCTTAACCTGCAAACCATATTTTTATCATTTGAAAGTAAAAACCCATCAGGTTGCTCAATATAAACTTCCTCATCAAGATCCCCATTCAAAAATGTACATTTAACATCCATATGATAAACCTTGTAGTTCTTATGGGCAACATAAGCAAGAAATAATCTTACAGCTTCAATCCTAGCTACAGGTGCAAAAGTTTCACCATAATCAATTCCTTCCTTATGAGAATATCCTTTACAAACCAATCTAGTCTTATTCCTTACAATTTGACCATATTCATTCAATTTATTCCTAATAACCCATCTAGTTCCAATATCATTCTTATTTTTAGGCTGGGGAACTAAAGTCCATGTGTTATTATTCTCAATCTGATCTAATCTTTCTTCCATAGATTTCAACCAACATTCATCTTTACATGCTTCAAATATTGATACCAGTTCAACTAGAGAAATTAAACATACCTCATTAGATGCCAATCTCCTTCTTGTCATCTCTCCATTGTTCTTATCCCCAATAATTTGATTTCCTAAATGATTCAATCTCACATACTTAGGAGTCTTCTAACTCTCTATTCCTCTTCCTACTTCTTCAGTTACTGTTGAATTTTTTGATACTACTGGAGTAACTGGTTCAACATTCTGTTCTTGTAAAGGTTTTACTAGTTCAATTATGATCATTTCCACTACCAGTTCTTACTCATAAACTCTAATTTGACTTCTATTAAGCTCATCCACCTTGACATTAGCACTCTCCACAATTCTCTACAATCTCTTGTTATAACATAGAATAACCAAGAAATATGCCTTCATCACATCTAAGATCAAATTTTCCAATGATATCATCTCTCCTGATATAAAACATTTACTACCAAAGATTCTAAAATACTTAACTGTAGGTGTATTACCAAATCATAATTCATAAGTTGTCTTACTAGTTTCTCCTTTGATATGTACTCTATTGAATGTATAAACCGTTGTGCTCACTTCTTCTCTCTAGTAGATATGAGGTAGAGTAGCTTCCATCATCATTGTTCTAGAAGCATCCAAGATAGTTTTGTTCTTCTTTCCACAACTCCATTCTGTTGACATGTCCGGGGAGCAGAAAATTGTCTCCTAATACCATCCTTCTCACAAAAGTTAGTAAACTCACCAGATGTGAATTCTCCACCATGCTTCGACCTTAAACATTTAATCTTCAATTTTGTCTTTGTCTCAACTTTATCTTTAAATATTTTAAACTTTTCAAAAGCCTCATATTTCTTGCTTAGAAAAGTAACCCACATCATTCTAGAATAATCATCAATGATTAGTGTAGACACCCAAAATTGTCCAGTCTAATTAAATAAATATTTTATTTATTTAATTATCTTAGCCTAATTCATCTATTAATTAAATAAATCTTTATTTATTTATTTAATTCATTTATCCTCTTCTAGCCTTATTTCTCATTTAAATAAATGCCTTTATTTATTTAAATTATTTCTTTTCCTAAATTAAATAAATATTTTATTTATTTAATTATCCCATTTCTTCTATTAATTAAATAAATATTTATTTATTTAATTAATTCATTAACCTTTTCTACCCATGACACATGTCATTCATCTCTTAATTCCTACACTACCTACCCCTTTCATTATTTTATTATTTCTTTTACCTACCCTCTAATCATAGCCGACCTCCTTTTACACCTCTCAATCTTATCCCTCCATTTCATATTGTGTCTTCTATATAAGGAGATGCTTCCTTCATTATCAAACCCTAACTACCTAACTACTTGATCAATTGACTACTTGGCATATGCGATCCTACTTGCAACCACATTCTGTTCTTTGTTGAGCTCTTGTGCACATAAAATCTGAGAGCAAATATATCAAGCAAGATCAATGGAGATAGGAAGAATGGAGATCCAAACCCTATTGGACATGTGATGGTATAATCTTTGTGATTTCATTTGATTTGCATTGTCTTAGGTAATCTTCATATGTTATGGTGGATCTTTGTTGTTGTTAGGCTAGGGTTTTGTGGTCGAATTCATTTAGCCTTTCAATATTGTTATTATTGTTATCCATTTTCACCATATAAATTTTGGCACGCCCGGTGGGACACTTGTCCCTTTTTGCATTTAACATCCTTGTTGCAGATTTTGTGTTTTGAAGTTGCAAATCTAACATTTTCGACAACATTTTGATATTTTTGCGTTTGCGTACTTCCGGATCGCGTTTTTGATTTTCTAGCATGTCTATGACATCTTGAATCGCGTCTCTGTCCTCGACAGTATTTTATTTTACAGATTCCGAAAACCGCATTTGTGTTCCTCAGTCACATCTACAGTGTTTTTAGACGCGTCTGTGTCCAGAAGTTGCATATGGGTTCTAGAGCCGCGTCTGTGTCTCACAGAAGCACATTTGTGTCAGGGATTCGCATCTGTGTCAAAGGTAACCGTGTCTGTGTGCATTGGTTTCATTTTTTTTTTAGTTTATTGATTTAGTTTTGGGTCTTGCATTTAAGGTTTCAGATTCGGTTTATTTTGAGCTAACATTTTCAGATCTAGCTAATGAAATTGGTGTAGCTTGTCTTGAAAGAAAAATCATTTTCTTGAAGGCCCCTATTTTCACAAAGTCTTTTGGATTTAAAAATTTACCTAACTTGTGTGCTTGTAGGAAGGGGTGATTATTTGAAACAATCCAAACTACTAACAACTCTTTGATGCAGGTCCTTGGCAAAGGTTTTTTGGATTTTTATTCTGTGCTTTGTTTTCATAGACTAGCAAACACTTCAATTGGTGCACTTAAATTGAATCATTGTCTTTTGTGTCTGGAGCAATAGGCTCTTTTTGTTTAATCTTTAGAGGGCCTGTCTTCCCGTGTGGTCATTAGGACTACTAGTGAGAAGAGAACAACCCAAGTGGTAGCAAAAGAAAAGCCATCTTCTTCCAAACCACTATAAATAACTGTATTCATGGTGAAAATTATGAATGACGTGTGTTTATTAGTTCATTTCGACACTATGTCTCCCCATAAACCCATTTGATCAAATTTATTTGATCATTTGTAGGGCTTAACCCCTACCGGCTGGGAGCCTTCTGTATTTACAAAGCTGAAAGTGCCACATGTATGGCCACACGAGCGGATGCCCTTACTAGCACCTTTTTGTTTTACAAGCCCAAATCCTTCTAGTTGTTGAGGCAAGAGGTTGGACCTCTGGTAGCGGCCCACACACATACGGTTCTTAGTAGAGATACAAAGTTTGCCACAGGGATTTTTTGTGGGGACTGATGCTTGGTTGACCCGAGAAGTGAGTGTCGAGGGTGTAGCCAGTGAGGTCAAGCATCTAAGTATCCGCTCTGAATAGCGTAGCCTCAGGGGTAAAACCCCATGTGGGATCAACAACTATTGCCTTGGCCAGCCATAAGAATTGTGCTTGACTTATTTTAAACATTCAAAACATTCAAGGACCAAACAGCAAAACATTGTGTCTTTTGCATCTTCAAGTGTATGCAAAACAATTTTACATCAAACAACACACTTTTCTTAGAGTCATTTTGGAGTCTAGACACTTGCAAACATTGAGTCTTCATCAACATTGTGTCCTCTTGTCATGAAAAGCAGTCAAACAATTAGATTTGGTCACAACAAAAATGACTTCACAGATTGGAAAAAATCGCACAAATTTTGTAGAAATGCATCTGTGTCTGATATAATAGCATCTGTGTTGTATAACCGTGTCTGTGAAGGGAAAAAATGCGTCTATGTTTTCAGAATCAGCAGTGCACTTTACAAAAATCTCAGAAACACGTCTGTGTTAAACAGAACCACGTCTGTGTCAGGAAATCGTGTCTATGCAGTATACAAGCGCGTCTGTGTTCAGAATTGAAAAAACTTTTACAGTCCAGCAAACAAACACAGTCAGTTTCAGAATTCTTGAGCTTCCTAGGTCATTTCTCCAGGGTTAATTTAGCATTCAACCTGTCTTTGGGTCTCACAAAGTCCATCATTGCTTTACACCTCACAGTACATTCACATTTGTCTAAACTTGAGTCAAAAGGTCACTTGCTTGTCCTCATCATACTTTGTCAACACACTACATACAACAACACTTTGCTAAGTGGTCCCTCATCAAGGTCTATCACCTTTGGGTCTCATTTGGTCTTACTTAGAGTCAAGGTCAACTTACCTCATCAAGAGAAACTATCCTCTCTTTGGAAGTCACACCTACTCTACTACATACATACTTGGTCTTACACTTTGGACATCGCAAGTACACCTCATATTCATTTACATTCCATCCATTTCTTGGTCTTCCATACTTTTTCCATTTTCATCTAGTCTAACACGTCTTGGTCAATACCTAGTTCATGGTTGAAACTTGTCTTAAAAAATCTAGGAGAGAAACTAAAGAGGCTCAAGAGTCCGCAAACATGAGTTTCTATGAGTATGACAATGATATCTTTTTCAATTCTGATCATACTACATTACCTGACATGGATGCCTATAGAAACATTCCAAAAGTTGAGAACATGGACACTACAAACAACAATGATACACACAATGACAGTATGGACAACTTTTTCGTACATTCAGCAGATGTGGAAGAATCCATTATGGACCCCCGCTTCAATCGATTGATTGAGGAAATAATGAGGAGAGATAGACAATACTTCTTACAAATGATGGCACAAAGTGGAGCCAAGATCGCTCATGATTTCGACATGTCTCAAATAATGGAACATAAACCTTTGCAACAACCTCACTCCAACATGGATCAAAGAAGGCCTAATAGTGGAGGCAATAGAGGACCACATATGGTGCCTAAATCACCATCATCTTTGTTTCAAAAACGAAAGGTCCCACATACACATGGTCAAGCATATGATACTCACCTTCGCAAACCATTATGGAAGTCTTATGTAGAAAGATATGCTCAATCACATACCAATGCTAAGGATCAACCACCAAAGCAATTGGATATTCAAAGGCATGCTCAAAATTTGGACACAAGGAAACCCTGTGTCAAATTTGGCGGCAACACATTAGAACATGACATGCTTGTAGAGTATGGTATACATCGACAAAATAGATATGGTGTTCCTCAACATGAATCTATACCAAGTGGTCCATATACATAGCATCATTATAGACCTCCTCCATATGAACATGTGTATGATCAATATCATCCATATATGCAACATGCTTCTCCTCCAATTGGTGCCTCAAGCATGGGGTATGGTCCAAGAAGTCGATCTCCACCTAAGAGCAATTTGGAACAACAAATCAGGGACTTACAAAAGAAAATGGAGGACATAAATACACCAAAGCCAACATACACAATGAGAGACATATGTCCTTATCCATTTGACAAGAGCATTCCAATGCCTCCTTTTCCTACACACTTTGTGATGCCTAAATTTGATAACTATAGAGGAAAAGGGGATCCTAAGGCACACATAAGATAGTTTTTCACAACTTGCATTGAGGTAGCAGCAAAAGAGACATATTTGATGAGATTATTCCCACAAAGCCTAGGTGATCAAGCTATGGAATGGTTCTCCCAACTCCCACCTGGTATTAAGTCATGGGGTGACTTAGCAGAGGCATTTATCCAACATTTCTCCTGCAACGTAGAGACAGACATATCAGTCACTACTTTGTGCAACACCAAGCAAAGGGATGGAGAATCTTTTTCATCATTTTTACAAAGATGGAGAAATCTAGCCAGCAGATGCTCTTGTGAAATTCCACAAAAACAAATGGTAGAGATGTTCACCCAAAATGTTAACAAAGACATTGGATATGATATAAGGAAAGCTTGTTTGTCCACCTTCAAGGACGTCATTGAAAAAGGCTTAGCGACAGAGAAGGTCCTAATTGAACAAGGAGTCATTAAGATATTCAAGGAAAACAAAGATGACTTTAAAGGAAAGGACAAGCCAAGATTTTGGAATAAAAACAAGAACACAGTCAATGATGGTGTTGTTGATGCCAACACAGTGCGACCCAAATTCATTTTTTCCGGATCAAGCTCTACAAACAATCAGGTGAATACTCAAACAAATTCTAGATCACGAAGGAAGTACACTCCATTGGGAGAACCACTTGAGTGACTTTTCAAGAAGCTAGTGGCAAACAAGGTAATCACAATTCAAAATTTTCCTCCATATGAACCAAAGGTTAAACCAAATTGGTGGAATGATGATGAGTATTGTGAATTTCATAAGAGAAAGGGTCATAAGACAGGAAATTGTCATCGACTGAAGAACATCATACAAGATCTCATTGATAGAGGTGACATTGAGATTGAGGGAAACTCATCCAATCAAGAACATGAAATGTTTAAGGAACCATTCCCAAAACATGACAAGGGAAAAGCTAAAGCCATAGATGACCAAACCAACTATACCAGAGCAACCTATAACTATGATTCAACTATCAATCACATTTTGATGGACAATTACGTCTCTACCATTATCATCAAGGACAAAAACTCTGAGAATTCTACCTCGAGACCCAAGATTGTCCTAAAAGGTGTTGGATCTTCTTCTGAACCTACCTCTGAATGTCATGTTACAACCTGTCGAGGTAAATTCACTTTGCAAGGTGCTCTAGCCAAAAACACCCCTTCTTCATCAACCAAGCCTGAGTATGACCTTGTAGAACAATTAGGGAAAACACCCGCGCTCATCTCCATCCTTGAGCTCTTACTCATATCCCCCGCACATAAGGCTATTATTGACAAAATCTTGAGAGACACTGCCATTCCTACTGATCTCAATGTGGACCAGTTTCAAGCCATGGTGGGATACCTTTCCATTCCACATTCCCTTACATTCACAGAAGCCGACGATGCCTCCGTAAGTTAGCCACATAATGCACCACTACACATTGAATCCTTCATACACAAACATTGAATAAAATGAGTCTTGATATATGGAGGAGCTGGTCTAAACATTTGTACATTGAGCACAATTAAACAATTGGGATATTCTGATAAAGCTATGAATTCTACAAATAAAATCACCATCAAGGCATATGATGATGAAGAGCGTTCATCTAAAGGCACAGTCACCTCGCCTCTCAGAGTTGGGCCGGTTACGAAGGATGTGGTTTGTCAAGTCCTAGACCTAGATCTCACTTACAACATATTGCTAGGGTGTCCTTGGATTCATGAAATGAGGGTAGTCCCATCTACATATCACCAATGCATTAAGTTTCGTCACAATGGAGTGGAGATAACAGTTAATGGTGATCCTAATCCGTTCATATACTGCAATAACTTAAGATCAAAAATTGAGACCATCATTCCCAGTAATCGCGAAGCTGTTCCTTCTTCGACATACATTGATCCTGAGTCATTAAAACTTTCGACATCAAAACAAGGTGAGCTTAAAGGCAAATTTCAAGGCAAGGGCATGGGGGAATACACTTTAAATCAGACCATGTACTTACAACAAGTCATGAGTTCCCCAAAAGAATATGGAAGACCACATCCTAACAAGCAAGTATCCATCATGGTACTCAAATGGGACCCTACTACCTTTCAAAGATGGGGCGAACTGGAAGAGGAAGACTTATACAAAATTCTTTACAAAGACATTGAAGATAATACACAAGATCACATCAGTCTACCATGTGAGAAATATGGCAAAGGCTTCAAGATCCTACAAAAATTTGGGTATGATGGAAAAGGCCCTCTTGGGTTACGAAAGGAAGGCATCATTGAACCTTTACAACCTAAATTGACATTCAAAAAGGAACGCTTGAAGGGACTTGGTTTCCTGACTTCCAAGGTCCACACTCAAAGGATAGAAGAAGCCTTACAAATCAAAGCTGCCAAAATTCAACAAGAGGATCACTATTCCACAGACTCCAATGAATGGGAATGGGGTTCAGACAAATCCTCCAGTGACTACGAGCTCACCGAGACATTCAGAGAGCCAGATGAACCCATAGAAGAAGAAGAATTTTATAAAAGATTCAAAGTTGGCCAAAAAACAACCCATGAGGATTCCACATAGTCCTCATCTCAAGGTCCTAGGTTGAAATCACATAGGATGAGAACACCTGTCCCAGAATGCGCTGCTAGTGATGATAATTTGGATTCGTTCGCAATCAAGACTGATGAGGAGAATGCCATCGACGACCTCGATAATTACCTTGACATACCTGAATATAACTGCATCTTCACTCTTAGCCCCGCTAACTTCGAAGACATTAAAGGCCTTCCCCTTGTTCACCACCAACTCATTGACTGGGATCATGAAGGACCTGCACAGTTTGACACATTCCAAAATGATGAAGCTTTTATTGACTATCTTGGCATACGAGATGATCTTCCCCCTGGGGACCATAAAGCGGGATACACTATAGAACTCAATAGTGTGGCATATTTTGGTGAGGGCATCGGACCTTCCAGTCGCAAAAATGTGAAAATAAGAACAAACCAAGGGTCTTATGGCGAAAACCACACTGTGGCGCTGTTTGACCCCAAAAAAGTAAAAAGAAAGGACGTATTTGAGGGCGAAAACCTCTCTGAGGCACCCGAAGATGGAAGGCTTGACATTCTCCTAGCATCATATGAGGAAAAGTAATCCATGTTGGTAGAGGAGACTATCAAAACAAACATTGGTACATAAGAAGTTCCACACAACATATTCCTGGCTCAATCGTTGACAGAGTCAGAAAGGTCAAAATTCATAAATTTCTTCAAAGATCGACAAATCAACTTTGCATGGTCATATGCTGATATGCCTGGATTAGATCCGGATTTGGTAATGCATCATTTGATAGTTAAACCGGGGGCAAAACCAGTGAAATAGAAATTAAGAAAGATGCATCCACAAGTTACATTATTGGTCAAAGCAGAGCTTGAGAAATTACTGGATGTCGGATTCATACACCCAATTGATTATCTTGAATGGATCTCCAACTTAGTGCCTGTGAGTAAACCAGATCGCAGCATCAGAATATGTACAGATTTTAGAGACATCAACAAAGCTTGTCCTAAGGATGACTTCCCATTACCAAATATTGACTTGATTGTCGATCTCATAGTAGGTCATGAAATGTTATCGTTGATGGATGGATTCTCTGGTTATAATCAAATAAAGATCGCGTCTGAGGATCAACATAAAACATCATTCACTTGTCCTTGGGGAACCTTTTTCTAGAATGTCATGCTCTTTGGGCTAAAAAATGTAGATGCTACATATCAAAGAGCCATGACTACTATCTTTCATGATCTCATGCATGTAACTGTGGAAGATTATCTCGACAACCTCTTGGGCAAATCAATAGATAGAAATACACATTTGGACATACTTTTAGTCGTCTTTGATTGGTTGGAAAAATACAAAGTAAGATTAAACCCCAAGAAATGTGTCTTTGGAGTAACCTCCGGGAAGCTCCTAGGATTCAATGCATCCAAAAGAGGAATCAAAGCTGATCCAGCAAAAGTCAAGGCCATCCTAGAGATGCAACCACCAAGAAATATCAGTCAACTTCAGTCCTTACAAGGGAGACTCCAGTCCGTATGAAGATTCATAGCGCAACTTGCAGATAAGTGTAATCCTTTTCAGCACCTGCTACATAAAAACATCAAATTCAAATGGGATGATAACTGTCAACAAGCTTTCCAGACACTCAAAGATTATCTTATGAATCTGTCAGTTTTGATGCCACCAGTTCCGGATTAGCCTCTGTTACTATACATATCAGCTACTCCAACAGCACTGGGGGCACTCTTAGCACAACAAATTGCTGAGGGCAAAGAAAAAGCAGTATACTATATCAATCGCACCTTGGTGGGATATGAGCTAAACTACACACCAATTGAGCATGCATGTCTCACCGTGGTCTTTGCTTCGCAGAAATTATGGCATTACATGCTCACTCATAAGACTAAGTTGGTTGCAAGAATCAATCTATTGAAATACCTTCTCAATAAAGCAACACTTACTGTGCGACTAGCCAAATGGGTAATGATCCTAAGTGAATTCGACATCGAGTATGTGGACAGAAAAGCAATAAAAGGACAAGCCATCACAGATCAATTAGCAGATGCCCCCATGATAGATGATGTTGCTCTAAGTTCAGAATTTCCAGATGAATCCATTTTAACAATGTCACATGCAAAGCCATGGCAATTGTACTTCGATGGCTCATACACACGGCATGGGGCAGGAGCTGGCATCCTCTTTATAACTCCTCAAGGGGATTCTATACCAAAATAATACCGCTTATCATTTCCTTGCACTAACAATATAGTGGAATATAAGGCATTAACAATTGGATTACGGATTGCAGTTCAGTGGAAGATCTAGGAACTTCATGTTTTTGGAGATTCTCAACTTGTAATCCATCAAGAAACTGATGATTACCAAACAAAAGATGAAAAATTAATGCCTTACAAACAAATGGTGGATGACCTGAAACAACACTTCACAAAGATAGACTTTGAGTAGATACCAAGAGAGCAGAATCGAGCCACAAATGCCATGGCTACAATTGCTTCACTGATCGATCTACCTCCAAATGAGACCCGCTATGAGTTCTTAGTGGATAACCTTTTGGTTCCTTCATATGAAATCATTCCTACTGAGATGATATGTGTTGTCGGTCCCGAGTCCCAGTTATATGGTTCCATTTTCACATACCTTCGTGACAATACCCTACCTCCTGATCTATCAAATAACCAACGTCACACTTTCATTCACCAATCCTCTCGATATGTCATTTTAGCTGATATCCTATACCACAGAGTATTTCACAAAATGGATTGAAGCCGTGCCTCTTACACAAGTCACTGGAAAATAGATTGCTACGTTCTTCCTCAACTATATCATTTGCCGATACGGTATTCTTGTTTCCATTATCACTGATAACGGGCATCCCTTCAAAAATCAGGATGTTTGCGAACTCTATGATCACTTCCATATTTCCCATCGTTTCTCCACACCATATTACCCCCAAGGTAATGGTCAAGCTGAGGCGTCTAATAAGACAATACTTAAAATCCTAAAAAAGATAGTCGACGACGCTGGACGTAATTGGCATATCCAACTTAATCCTGCACTTTGGGCCTACCACACAAGTGTCCACACACCTACAGGAGCTACACCCTACTCACTTGTGTACGACACTAAATCCATCTTGCCTATTGAGGTCGAGCTACCCTCTTTATGAGTCTCTTTGCAAAACATCATCAGTGACGAAGACTATAGGGTCTCTTGCTTACAAGAACTAGAACTATTGGATGAACGAAGACAAACTACTTTTAATCATCTCAAGGCTTATCAACAACAAATGAGTCACAACTACAATCACAAGGTCAAGCCTCGCATATTTGAGGTAGGTGATTTGGTTCTCAGAGAAAACCCCAAAAATCAGCAAGACAGAGAGAAGAAGGGCAAGTTAGAACCAAATTGGCTTGGACCTTACATCATTACAGCAGCATATGGATCTGGGGCATATCAGCTCTCCACTATAGAAGGTGAACCTTTGGAGGATCCTATCAACAACATGCAGCTTCGCATGTTCTACACATAGCTCTTTGGAATATCCTAATTCGAAAAAAAAAAATCAAAAAAAAAATCGTTACTTGGTGAAAACCTAGCAAACAGGCGCCTTGTGACACAAAAAAACATTGGAAAATCAAAGAAGTAAAGAGAAATAATTTCATCCAATGGTGAAAACCACTTTGGTGGCGCCCTAGGCAAGTACCATGGTGAAAACAGGGTCACTAGCGCCATGCATAGAGACATTGCTCCTCCCTCCTTCAGGATTCACTTTCATCCTTTCACTTTGCACACACTCACAACCTATTCGTTCATAATAAACTTACCCATTCCCATCATGACTTGTTATTGATCTGCCCAAGACTGGTTAGCCATTCATAATAAACCTCCCTTTCCATCCATAATAAATCAGATCCTATCTGTGGCTAAGGCAAATCCTACGTCTAGTGATGGGTGTGGAACTGAGAATATCACATATTTTGAGTACAGTTTCTTTCAACTTTCTTCAATCTATCCGCGCACAATCCATAATAGAGCAACATTTGCATCGCAGATCCACAATAAAGTATCAGTTTCATGGATTCAGTCAATTTCAGATGAGACACAACAACAACAATGGGCTTCAACAAATCAAATCTTTCAATAGACTTAGACAACATATGGTTCAGTGCTATCTATCCTTTCTGTGAAAGTAAACATTGTGACCACAATCAAATAAGACTTATACAAGTTACAAGAGACACTAAATTTGAGGACTACAGTGGATGTTGGTGTCGAGTCTTGGTTTTCTTTTGATTTTATCTTTTGGTGACATGTCTTTTAGCTTTTCTAGGATGTCTTTGACTAGAGATTCTATCTCCAGGGTGTCTTTGACTAGAAAGGCGAGGATGGGGTATCGTCACCTATTTTTCTTTGCTGTCTGTGGATTGTCTCTTAGTAATGCTATGACTTGTCCAAGAATATGAGGACACTATGAGTCTAGTGTGAACTAGGGCATTCATTGTTTGTGACTATCTTATCTCCATGCAAACAGGTACAATGACTTTCTGGGTCAAACATATGCCTCGATTGTCATAACCTACTTGCCATAATAAAGCTCAATGATGATAACACACAAGAAGCTCTTTCACTTTCATATCTTCTATCTTTCATCCCCCTTTCTTGATTGACTTCCATCGTCCTTCTCAAATCCACGTAGCTTGCTATCACATGACTGAGTATAATGACACACCAAAAACATTTGCATTTCATGTAGTTGCACCTGCATTACCGCATACAAGCATTTCATACATACATATAGATATCACATCCTGCACACAACCCCTGTTAGCACAATTTACATTTGCATTATCATATTCATCTGCATTACATACATTCACATTTTCATCATGCATACACATATAAAACATAAAAGAACAAAAATATTGCATTTCCTCATGTACATATTTGCATCCATATCATAAGCATCACATAGTAACATCATAGAAACACATAGATGCATCACATAGGTACACATGCATATAGCTGCCACAAAGAAGAATCATGTCATATATATAAATCAAAAGTTTCATGATACAATGATGTCAAAATCATATGGCTACAATCACCCGCAGGTGTCTACATCATAATACAAAATGGTACAATACTGATACATAGGGAGCCCTCTATGGCTATGATGAAGTCCCTCCCTCGGAGCTGCCTGGCCTCGACAGAATCTGAGCCCCTGAAGGACCCGCCCCAGGATCATCCCTCCTATCCCCTCTCTCTAGTGGTGGTGGAGGACCCATAACCCCACCACTGGATGCCTGTCGCCTCTAGCTCCCTCCCATAGCTGTCGTTGTCTGCGATGGTCTATGGAAGCTCCTCGCCCGCTGATCAGCTGGCACTACACCATAATAGAGATCCTGCCAGTAGCCTATCTCCTCCCCTGCCTGCAGGACATAGGCGTATCCAGCCCTTGTGTCCTCTGTCGCTTGCCTCCTAGCCCTCAGTGTTGTCTCAGCCTCTGTGTAGCACTAAATGGCCTGGTCTTGCTCTCCCTCAGTATCTTTGAGCCACCTCCTGAGTTTATCCCTCTCCCTCTCTAGGTCCTGGATATCATCTGCCTGTCCCTAGTAGATCTCCCTCAGCTCAGTCAGCTCATCCTCCTCTGCCTCAGCCCCCTGTGGCTCCCCCTGCACCTGTGCCTGCCCCTATGCCTATGCCTGTACTGGTGGTGGTACCTATACCTGTCCCTGTACCTATCCCTATCCCTACACCTATCTGGGACCCTATGCTGCTGGCACCTATAGTGGTAATCCACCATGAGCCCTCATCACCTGACCTGCCTGTCCTCTCCACCCTCCCTCTACGGTGCCACCCTCCTCTCTCCAACTACCCCCCTCCTCCTCTGTTGGCCTCTACCCCCATCATCTCCATCATCATCACCATCCCCACCACCATCTCCATCTAGTAGCTCTCCTGGATCCGTCAGGCATGGGAATGGATGCTCGGCCCAGTATGCTGTGTACTCGACATCCATGCCGGCATCCTCGATCTCTGGCCATATGTCCCAGGGTAGGGGCATCATCTCTAATAGCTATGTAACAACCTAATCATATGATAGTAATGGCTCAAACTACGCCTGATCTTGGACAGTCCATGCATACATGCCTGAACCCCATGGCATCCGTTGGATCCTGCCAAACTGCCCGCCCACCCTGTCCACTAGCTGCCTCTCCAATACATAGGGCATCCGCCCAATCAGATACCTGCTCTGGAAGGTGTAGGGTAGCTCTACCACATCATCCTCCCACTGCTCACAACCCAGGTATGGCCTCCATATAACCATATCAATGTCATCAATAACCCGCCACCAGTGCTCTAACCTGCCAATCCGTGGTTGTGAGGTGATCATGTCGTACAAATGCACGAAACTGCGTCTGTGACCTCTGCCCCTGAAGTGTATTAGTCTCATCACCAGTAGATTCTCATAGGCCCACACCTGTAACAATGTGACCCCACAGCCCAATCCCACTGACCCATGGTACACAAACTGATGCAACTCGTAATATAGGTGCGCTAGCATGCACGAACCCCAGACATATCTAGTGTGCTATGTCACCAGTGTCTCCAATGCACCTCCCCAGCCCACAGCCAACCCTCGTGTCACTCTATCCGGACACAAGAACCCATTGATCGCTCCTCCTATCACCACTGGTAGTGTCAATCCTGTTTGTATCATGGTATCCCATGCCACATGCCCGACCCTCATCTCCAGTCCTGGATCCTGGAACACTCATCTCAGGGCCTCCCTGTCTCCATCTCGATCATAGGGAATCAGCTCTTCATCGATCAGTATCCTCAAAATCCTGTACACATCCTCGAGGGTGACTGTCATCTCCCCCATCAGTAAATGAAAGGTGCAAGTCTCGGAGTGCCACCTCTCCGCCAGTGCAGTCATCAGTCCCATGTTTACCCGAAACTCAGGCACATACAAAATATGTCTCAGACCCATAGCCTTAATCGCAACTCGATCCTCAAATGTCAGCTCAGGTCGCAACCTCCGAGTCGATGGGAATCTCTCCTGTGACTCCAACATAGGCAAATACTCCTGCAGTCAAGCAAATCAATCATGTTAGTCATAGTGGCATTCACTGTTCATCACAAAATGCTACTTTTTATCTAAGTGCATATGGTATTCTATCCTAGTGATACTCTCTGTTCATCACAAAGTGTTGCTTCTATCCTAGTGGTACTCCCTATTCATCACAAAGTACTACGTGTTTGGCACTCACTGTTCATCACAAAGTGCTACTCACATTTGCACTCACTGTTCATCACAAAGTACTTCTCATATTTTAGTACTCCCTGTTCATCAAAAAGTACTATATTTTGGTACTCACTATTCATCACAAAGTGCCTAGATCTATCCTATCCTAGGGCCTCTACTTGAGTGAATCCTCTTGAGTAGTTTCCTAATTGGCAACATATGTTCTATTACAAAATTGTCAATCCTACCCCTATTTGCAATCCTAGTCTTCCTTAGAGGACCTGCTTGAGTGTATCCTCTCAGTAGCTTATCCAATCGATAGCGTATGTTCATCACAGAACTATCGATTTGACCTAGAAGACACAAATTCATATTTTTGGACACAAATGCGCTTAGAGACTGCATAAATGTGCCTGTTCTACACAGACGCGCCTGAAGCACACAGACGTGCCTGTTCTCTGTATAGACGCACTTGGGCGACACAAACGTGCCTACCTAGCATAGACGCGACTACACAACACAGACGCGTTTTCTAGCACAGACGTGCCTGGCACAAACACAGACGTGCCTGGCACCAACGCAGATGCGCTTGGACATTTTTGACATTTTTTGGACCCTAACCTAGAGCGCATTTATTACCCTATCTAGCATGAATTAATGACAACAATAAATGCAACAAAGAATGAGGAAGTTCTAAGGTACTCACTAGCTCTCCTGCCTCTGCTGGTCTCTGATATCGGCGAACGCGATCGAATCTGTGAATTAAAGCCATCACTGCTGACTGCTGCTACTCTATTTCGCTTTGCACTCTCCTCTTGTGGATGTGTGGATGACAATGAGGATGTATTTTCCCTCGTGGTCTATCTTATAGACTATCCTAGCCCTAGCCCTTGTATCCTGAGTCAGTCTTCATTATCCCGTGACTTTGTCACTTTATCCGATTAGTCTATTCTAGCCTTTCTTTCTTATCGAGAGATTGTCTATGATCTTTCCATACATTTTCATCCAATCTCTCGAGGGGGCATATCATTCCCATCTTGGGGCAACTCTGTATCAGTTCATCTTATCTTCTTTGAAACAACGCGACAAGCCACACTGTCTCAAAGAGGGGCAAAATGTAGACACCCAAAATTGTCCAGTCTAATTAAATAAATATTTTATTTATTTAATTATCTTAGCCTAATTCATCTATTAATTAAATAAATCTTTATTTATTTAATTAATTCATTTATCCTCTTCTATCCTTATTTCTCATTTAAATAAATAACTTTATTTATTTAAATTATTCCTTTTCCTAAATTAAATAAATATTTTATTTATTTAATTATCTCATTTCTTCTATTAATTAAATAAATCTTTATTTATTTAATAAATTCATTAACCTTTTCTACCCATGACACATGTCATTCATCTCTTAATTCCTACACTACCTACCCCTTTCATTATTTTATTATTTCTTTTACCTACCCTCTAATCATAGCCGACCTCCTTTTACACCTCTCAATCTTATCCCTCCATTTCATATTGTGTCTTCTATTTAAGGAGATGCTTACTTCATTATCAAACCCTAACTACCTAACTACTTGATTAATTGACTACTTGGCATATGCGATCCTACTTGCAACTACACTCCATTCTTTGTTGAGCTCTTGTGCACATAAAATCTGAGAGCAAATATATCAAGCAAGATCAATGGAGATAGGAAGAATGGAGATCCAAACCCTATTGGACATGTGATGGTATAATCTTTGTGATTTCATTTGATTTGCATTGTCTTAGGTAATCTTCATATGTTATGGTGGATCTTTATTGTTTTTAGGCTAGGGTTTTGTGGTTGAATTCATTTAGCCTTTCAATATCGTTATTATTGTTATCCATTTTCACCATATACAATTAGCATAAAATATCTCACCTTGAAATTTTTTAACTCTAGCAAGGCCACACAAATTAGTATGAATAAGATGAAGAACATCATTAGATTTATCTTGTATACTCTTAAAAGAGGTTCTGGCCTCTTTTCCCATTTGACATTCTTTACATACAAGATTATAGGTCTTTACAATCATAGGTATATCTCTAACTGCCTTAGTTGAACTGATCTTTATAATTCAATCAACATTCGCATGACATAGCCTTTTATTCCATAGCCAAATCTCATCAATTTGGGCAATCAAACATTTTTTCTCACCAGAATTCAAGTGAAATATATTACCTTTTCTCTGTGTACCGGTTGCAATCTCTAAACCAGATCTATTAATGATTTTGCATTTTCCATCCTTGAACTGTAATTGAAATCCCTTATCCACCAATTATCCTACACTCAAAATATTATGTCTTAAAACTTTAACATAATAAACATTATTAGTATTATTCTTACCATCCAATGATATAGTTCCTTTTCCCTTGATCATGCATGCTTTGTCATCTCCAAATCTAACCAAACCGCCATCAAATTCTTACAAAGATAGAAACTTCCTTATATCTCCAGTCATATGATGTGAACATCTATTGTCAATTACCCATTCAACCTTATCTTCAAATTTAATAGAAAGTGCCTTCACTCCAAGTACATTTTCTTCCAGTGCTGGAACATCTTCCTTGATAGCCAGGAACACCCATTCCTTTCTATTGCTGGAACCACTAGGAAAGTCTTCTATCAGTTCATCATCAAAGTCAAACACACCTTCCTCATCCGCTATGTAGCATGGTTTATCTCTATTTTTCCTATACTTATACTTGGTATAATATCCAAGGTTAGGCTTAAAAGATCTTCTAACTCTCTCTTCAAATCCTTAATTCTTTTCAGGACATCTAGGTGCAAAATGACCAATCTTATTACATACAAAATATTTAAAAGGTGTTTTTCCTTCATACTTACTTCCTACCGATCCTTTAGGTACTCCTCTAGAAAATAGGGCTTCAAGTTGCTCAAACTCTTCATCTTATCTCTTCATATCATTCACTTCCTTTGCATATGGAGCTTTCCAATCTTTCTTTCTGGTTGATGATGTAGATGCATGAAAAACAGGTTTAGACTTCACAACTCTAGAAGGTCCAAATTCTTCAAGCTCTAAAGAAGATAATTTCCCAACCAAGGTATCTTTGTTGACAAAAGTATTAGCCATTGTTCTCAATTCATTAATAGCAGTAGCCTTCATCTTGTAAGTTGGTGGTGAAGATGATTTTTCAGTTAATCCCATTATTTGCTGATCAAAAAGTGCACACAAGAGGGATTCTCTTTCTCTACAATCATTCTCAAGCTCCTTGCCAAATGTTGGATTATGAGGTGTAACACCATTCTTTGTGATCATCCAAATCTCCTTGCCAAGACATCTCAGATGAGTCTCCATCTAAATCTTCCATACTCTGTAATTTGTTCCATCAAGCCTAGGAATATCTCTCTGAAAGATAGCTCCAGATGAAATTGAACTATTAGTTACCAAAGGATCTTCCTCAAGTGATTAAGCTTCTGCAGAGAGGACCAGAGCTCCGATACCAATTGTTAGACAATTCAAATGACCGAAAGACAAGTGAGAGGGTGGGGTGAATCAGTTGTCTCAAATTACTGAAACCTTAAGCAATTAAAACTTTAATACCGGAACCCAAAAGATTAATACTAGAATGCATAAACCAAATATCAAAATAGAAGATAAACCAATTAAGCATAAACAACAATTAGAGAATAAATACTATCCACATGACACCAATATTTATACGTGGAAAACTCAGTAAAGGGAAAAACCTTGGTGGGAAGCCCACCCATAGTCAAATAATACTTATGTAGTAAGCATATGAATTACAATTAAGGGGACTGCACTTGTAGGAAGGCCAATAGTCTAGAGCACACTGCTCATCACAAAAGGAGTCTCACTGACTACATAGAAATCCAAACTACAATCTGGAAGAATGAATGGACTACAAAGATAGTATCTCATATGCTTGAGTACAGTTCCGGTTAAGCTCAATACCAGAGGACTAAATCCTCTTACATAAACCCAAATCTATTTCCAATGATCAACTGAATCCTCTACCTTAATAATATTACATTATTCGCTCATTACATATCCATATCACATTCCTATATAATCTACAATGAGATCTAACATCATATATATACAAACCCTCGACCATAAACAATCAGGTCAGCCACCAGACAATAAACCAATTACATTATTACAAGACATGTCGGCCTAAGACCTTCCAAAAACACACTGAGAGGTCCAATCCACATGTTACATTAAGCTGGTCCATAACCTAGATACACCGGGATCCAATATAGGTCCACACGCTAAAGCAATGATCCCAATCCGCCAAGTCTCAAACATTATCACCATCAACATTCTGAATCTCCACTAGAAGTCACACCAACACCACTTATGTATATCATCAAAGATATCTATCAAAGCTCTGTCAATGAAACCCTTGCCAGAACCACAAACCAAGCTTTCTAGAAAATAGAATAGCATCCGACCACCAGATCAAAACCAACTAACTGAACATGAACTCGAGTAGCTTGAATAAGCCAATTCCATAACCAAATCATACCGTAGCATATTGGAGCATACCGGATCATGTTGGATCCAAACTAACCAGAAACCAAACAACCTACCGGGACTAGAAGGGTGCTGGTAAAGCAGCCAAAACAACTAGTGTTAGCATCAATGACAAAACATCAATGCAACACATAATCAATTCCTCCAGATGGCCAACATGGTGTTGGTGGGGTATGGCTCTGGACATTTCATTGAGTTTGGAGGCACAAAAGGAGCAACCTATCGTAAAAGTGCCCACCTAGATGTGCTTGTGCTGGTAGTTCATTCCCATGACGAACGAAATGAAAGTTACCCTATCTTGCAACCTTGCATTGCATGCATTTAACAATATTCACACAGTTTTTAAAGAAATTGTAATATCTCCTAAAGTATTGGGTGAAAATTGATGAAACCAAGTGAAAATGGAACTAGATTCACATATCTAACATTTCAAACAAGTCTCGGGTCTTTATTCGATATGTATAATCCACAGAATGTGAAAGAGAAGCAATATTGCAAGAAAACACATAGAAATAATCTCCAAATTGATTCCAACTTTATTCAAAACTTCAATACAAAGTTTTTCAACCCTTGGGTCATGTTGAAGATTCCTATTTATGAACACATAAGTGGTTTCCATCATTTGACCCCAAACTTTGACAACTTTGACAACAACTGAGCAACTTTTACATCTTTTATCCAAATGACCCTAAACTTTCACAAATGTCTCCAAATGATCATTAATGGTACCAAATGACCTTATTTAGATGAATAAACACAAAACAGGACAAAAACCAAAATTTGACCATTGTTAGCATGAGGGTGATCATAATTGTATTTGGTCTCTAAGAGCTTTGGTTACGTTCACATCCTCTTCTTCTTAAAGCTAAAGTAGTAACAAAGGTTGACACTCGCATTGACAAAGATTCACATTGAAGTTAATAAGAATCTAGCAGTGCATGTATTGAGTAGATACTTTGATTATTCTTTATGTCTTCATGCATTCATGTGAATACTTCCTACATGAAGGAGTTCCTTTTTGCTTGAGTGTATTCATATGTCTTATGTATAACATATGTCTTATGCATTCATGTGATCGCTTTATGTCTGATATGTTTTTAATATATGTCTTTATGTGCCTCATGACTGATGTGTCTCCATCATGTAAATATACGCAAATACATTATACATCTTACGAGATTTAGATGCACATCAATGATAAAATTGTCAAACAAATTCCATGTAATGATCACGACTCATACCAGTATGTAGAGCCTATTGTAAAAATTAATAAATTCTGTTGCATTTTAATTTGATAAATCCACAATATGCTATAATTGGGTCATATTTTAATTGTAAACATTTAAGTTTCAAAGTACAAATACATGCACAGAAATAACAAAATGGATCAAATATCAACATTTCTATGTATCAAAATGCACAATAATTGTGTATGTATACAAAAATGGCATATATACCAAGTCAATAAGAGTTATACACAAATGTGGCATATGACATGTCCAGATCGATATATAATAAAAATGTAGAATATATAGATATATTGGTCCTTCGATGACCACAACTAACACTATATGATCCTATAGTTGTGGTGGATCATCAAAATCGAGCCTCTTTGATGTAGTACACAGTTTTGTAGATGGCAGCACACCACAATTCAAAAGCCAAGTTAGAATCCTTCTATAAAAAATAGTTCACAATTCTCAACATAACTATACATTCAACTATAATTTCTTTGCAATTGAATTGTAAATTACATCATCTTTTGATCTGGGATCTACCGTCTTTTCTCTCGTTGCCTTGTCAACCTTAGGAGTCTTCTTAAATTGGTACTTGAGAGGATCCATGTTATGGCCAAACCACGAAGGGGCCTATTGCAGGTTAAATACAATTAATACAAGGTAATAACATATATAGATCAAAAACACTAAAAATTACCTTTTGACGTTTTGGTGTCCTTGGGGATTTCTTTTACCTACGAGGTGTCCTAGACATACATGGAGTACCCTAAAAGAAACAAAATTAACACAAGAGATATCAGTAGATAATATTAAATATAATTTAACAAATCTAAATTTAAATGAATTTCATATTCAAAAGGATACATATATAAGAGGTGTCCAAAATATGATACCACATAGCTTTCTAGGCCAAAATCAATGGCTGAAAGTGTGACATGATCCTCTCACAATGCCTATAAAATGTAAAATAAATATACATGAAAGAGAGTTAGTATATCTTATATATATATTTTTTTCAATTCAAGGTACTATTGTATTTTAACATGTTACAAATTTTTTACCTTAGGTGTTGAAGTTGTAGCTACAACAATAGTGGGAGTAATATGAAATGGTGTATTAACACTAGCTGCTACATCCTAAAATGCATATTGTTTGTATCAATTTTAATCGATCTATAAATAAAAATTCATTTACATTTACAAGATTTAAGTGATTGATGAATAAAATGTTATCAATTCAAATCAACAGACCTGTGTTTGTGTCTAATCACCAAATGCAATATCCATCAAATCATTAATAAGTGCCACATCCTCTACAGTAATAATCTGCCATCTACGCCCACAACATGTACACATATGGGATGTGGAACTATCTACACTAGCCTTGGTATCTTTCCCAGAGCATATACTTAAACAACTAGGACACGCATGCTGAATGGGCTCACCATGGCCAAATGGTTCAAAAAATGCATTATTGTGTAGGCCAAGAGAGTGTGATAAATGTGTGCCATACTGAATTATGACACCAGTCAATGCAGTGGCCGCCTAAAGAGTCTGCACCTCCATCGACTCTTCCAGTGCCATTTGGACCGTGACATGGACCACAGGTTTTGATGCTAAAGGGATGTGATTTAGGGGTTTAGTAACCTTGAGGTGTTGGCATATAATGAACCGATATGATGATAATGTATGTTGTCATTGATGTCAATAAGTGCAGGTGAACCAGTATGAAGATTGGAAGAAGTTGTTATTGATGTTCAAGTAGGAGAACCGGTATGAAGGGATGAAGTGGACTGGTGTCAGGGTTTCACTAAGTGTGACTATCAGTTGGTAGTCTCAGCTCTAGGGTTTCCGGTGACATTCTGTGATGACTTAGCTAAGAGATAAGGATGAGATCGAGATGCCACATCATTTTTGTGCACCTGAAGGATTTACTTGAGGATCTTGCATGTGTGATTGCATTAAATGTCTACCTCGGGAATGAACATTCTCTTAGCGGTATGTGAAGAGAGCATGATGGGTTACTGATTTCCATATGTGGTGAAGAATGGATGATACAGAATGACTTGTGATCTGTTTGAGATTATTTTATTCATGCAAAGTGTTTGAATGGTCAGGATTGGACCCCTTGTAATTGTAAACATAAAATGTTTAGGGTTTAGGGTTTATGTTACCGACCTAATTATTATTTATAAGGTCAATGATGTTTGTTATTGTTTGTGTTGGAAAATGTTGTGTTTATATCTAAGTGATGAGATACTTGCCAGACCAGTGAGTGGGAAACTGCAGAGTGTGATTGCAGAGTAGAGGAGCTAAAAAGGATTTGCCTTAGCATGTAGTGTTGTTATCAGATCAGAGCTTTACCTATTGTCCTCTAACTATTTCAATAGTAGGAAAATCCCTTTACCGTGTAGCTTTAATAGGCTTATTGCAAATCCTCTAACCAGGTGACTCAAGATCATTGATTTCTTCAAATCCTCTAGCGAGGTAACCTTTAACAGGGTATATAGCCATCCCTTAACCAGGTGATCTTTAACAGGATCGATTCCTAATAGAACCTAATTGTAAAGTCTTTAATTGGACTAGGCTCCTAACATAGTGAGCTTCAAAAGAGTTCAAAAAAAAGTTTGTGGGTATTCATCCCCACCGTGGTTTTTCCCATTTGGGTTTCCACATCAATGTGTGCATTTTTCATGTGATGATTGAATAGTCTTTGTTTAGGTGAATATGCATGCAAAGCTAATAGTTATGGTATTACTAATACAACACATGCATGAGTATATTGGCAAAGTAGTTATCAAGTGTTGAATGTTATTTGAAGTATTCAGTTTTACTAGTTTAGCTATCTCAAGTCTTACTGTGTTTAACCGGTATTGCCATGGTTAAGTTCAGTGATGAAGACAACCAGTTAGCATTGTTTTAACTTGATAAGTTTTTGAGAAGTTTTTGTATGTACTGATTCACCCCCACCCTCTCAGTACCATTTAGGGTATTTGTTGTTCATCATTATTCATCATGAGGTTCCAGGTCTATTTTGGGAAAATTCTCCACCTCTACCTTGGAACTCTCTCATATCAAAATAGTCTAGCCTCTCATTGAGGATAAACTTGCAATATAGTTTCCTCAAAAAGTATAATGGAACCTCAAAATTATTACAAGTTTGTTAGTCAAAGAACATCCACCACCTATTCCAAAAAGTATTTTTCATCACCAAATGGTCACACAGTGTATAAGAAACCTCTTTGACTTAAGAGGTGGTCTCATTCGTTTTGGGGTCATTAAAAAAACACATATTTATGCTTTACTTATATTTTTTTTTCACTTGATTATAGGACAACCCACTAACTTCCCCATTTCGTAACTTGTTTGGAAAATTAATTGGCACTACTAGCCATTGATTCTAGGGTTGTGGCAAGGGATGCATGATGCTCATGCTCAAATGCCTTCAATCTATTCACCAATCTAGTTGTTTTGGCAGTGTTTTGTCTTAATTGATTTATCAAATCCCCCTGTGTAGCTTGTGAATGGTCTATTGGAGGAGATGGAGGGTTTGTATCTTAAGGGTCTAGCTGTGGGTTCTCCAATGGGTTTTTCCTTGAGTTCTCAGGAGGTGTGTCTTGTTGGGGGGTAGTATTTTCATAATCTAACATGCATTTATAACAAAAAATTAAAAAAATAATAAAAACAATAAATTCACATTCAAATTCCAAATAGAACTTTTCAAATAAATAAAATCGATGAAAAAAGCTAAACTTTATACCTCTTGGTTGCCTTAGCATTGTGGATGGCTTTGGTCTTCAAAAGCCTATTTGTGTATTTTATGCTCCAAAATCCTTTCCAAACAATTTTTGTGTGGCCACAGGTGAAAATGACCCAGTCAGTTGTAGTAAAAAATAATTTATTAACAACAAAACGTGTATGAGGTTTTAAAAACTAAAACCCGTAAGCATTTATTCTAATATAAACCCCGTACACATTTTTGCCACTAGTACATTCAGGCCTAATTTCCAACGGCTCATTGTCGGAAGTCAAATGAAAACATAGCGGACTTCTGACAAATTTAACCATCAAAAACCTGTTGTCGGTCTTCTTGACGATGCCATTTACGTCGGCAGTCCGACAACGTTATGAACTCTTCCGACAGTTGCTATGTTTGCTCCTTTGGCCAAAATAGCGTCGGATTATGGTCAAAATTCTGATGATTTCTATGTTTGCTCCTCGATGACTGTCTAACAAGGAAGTGACCTCAGATGTACAACATCCTTGTCAGATGTTTCTTTAGTTGTTGTCGGAATTCCGACGGTATCAGATGTTGTGGGTCAGATGGCTTGGCCGTCGGTGCATGAAAGCATTGAACGAGTTCTACTTTTAAAAATTGCATAAAATATTTTAAATTTATTTGATTCAGTGTTATTTGCAAAAAAATATTATGAATGATCGATGTTTCCTTTCTCCAAGAATTGGATCTAGGATCTTTCCGTTAGATAATATGTAACATCCAATGACTAAATCTTTTCTTTACAAATGCTTATTTTATTTAATTATCATCTAAGCATGAATTATAATTTATATCTATGTGGAAGCAGAAGATACAAGTTGAAGACTTGTGTGAAAGTAAATTTCATAAAAGAAAGCAAGCAAACATTATCTTGAATGACATGGAAACAAGCTCATCAACTGCCTAGAAGAGAGAAATTGGAGAAAAGTAGAGGAAAGTGTTAAAGGGTGATAAATATATAAAGAGTATGCAATACAAACAAACAATGTCTGGAGTGTGTGATGTGACGTCTCTAATTTATGTCCGGAGGGACTAACTGGTTTTGGAGTTCCTGGGAAACCTATTGGGCCACGCTTGGAGGAAATCAATGTGCTCATGCAAGGACCACCTTTTTTCTATTATGAGAATGATGCTTTTGCACCGAAGGATATTTGGAAGGCAATATCAAAAAATTTCTATGGTGTGGAACCAGAGTTGGTGGACTCAAAGTACTTTTTAGCTTCCAGAAGACCAAGAGGTTATGTACTCAATCTCCCAATAGAAGGGTGATTTCAGCATTACCTCTCCCCCCCATGACTATTCAAGAAGCACTTCCTTAGACAAAGGACTATTGGCCTCCATGGGATCAAAGAAAAAAATTGTATTGCATAGACTCTAGACGATGTGGTGGTGTCCTTCATGAAGAACTCTGCACTATAATTGAAAATTCATAAGGGAAATTGCAAGATAGTGAACATAAATACATTCTTGATAAGTGCAAAGAATGGAACTTGGTTTGGGTGGGGCCAGGTCAGGTGTTTCCTCTAGGGGTTGACAAGATAGAAATTATATTAGGATTTGAAAAAGATCACACTCGTGGAACTTCATGTGCAATTGATCGATTGTGATGTTTGGGTAATGCATTCTAAATAGATATAGTTGCAAACTGGTTTATTTGTCTTGAAAGCATTTGATCCTGATGGCATTAAATTAAAGTTCTTTCTCTATTTTCTGGTGATCTCTAGAGCAGAGGTTTCTTTGCATCGACCTGGGATACATTTAAGTTGTGTTGTATCTGTGAAAATATGTATCCCAGGTCGATGCAATGCAACCTTTGCTCCACCAACACTAGATAATAGAGAAAGTACTTTAATTCAATGCCATCAGGATAAAAAAATTTCAAGACAGATAAATGGTATGCAATTGTATCTATTTGGAATGCATTACCCAAACAACAATTTGAAGGGGTCTACCCTGTCATGATTAGGTATAAAAGGAAGCCTACCCTATCATTTGAATGGGCCTACCTACAATTCAAGTGATCTCTTAATTATAAAATCAATTCAATTCCAAGTCAACAAGCAATCAAGCACTCATCAAGCATTTAAGGAGAATTCAAGTTAAAGCACAACATTCATGATCAACATTCTGCATGACATCCTAAAACCTTGTGTGAGGATTCAAGAAAGATTCATCAAGTTATCATGTTCAATTTCAAGCAATTTTATATTAGATCTATCCTTTCCCTCAAAAGGAAAACATTATACTTCAAGGTTAATTCACAACCCGAGGTTTGACCTAGGAAAGCCCCCATCAAAAAACTTATTTTTGTCATTTTGTGTGTAGGAAATTGATTCAAGAGTTATGTGTGAAGAATTTGGCAAAGTAAATGATGACAAGAAAACTCAAATTTTGATGGCATGAAAAGTAGAAGACTAGGCCAGTTCACACCTCCTAGTCCCAAGAATTTTTTACAACCTTTTGATAGTAGATTTTGTGCACCATCCTAATCCAAAAAGCATTCATTTTTTCTACATCCAACAGGTGGAGGATCTAGTCGATCCGCACATCCTAGTCCCAACGATTCTACTTGAACACTCTATCACAATAGAAGAGATATGACTTCTAGGTCTACTAAGGAGATGCTTACTATTAGTCATATGATAAGAGAAAAGAGAAGAAACGTGAATACTACTAGCTAACAAGTTGTCTAATTTTGGGTGATTCATGCCACATCATGGATTTCATTGGCTAGCAAGTTGTGTTATGCTAGGTGATCCATGATAGAGAAGATTAACAAACAAAACCATTTTTTTGCAAGGCAATCCAAAAACTCTACTACAAAATGGTTGTTGTAGTGACACAAAACACAAACAATAATAATAACCAACACTTGCAAAGGTGTAAACAACAACAATGATCACACTAGCATTAATCCATGCTATTTCAAGTAACGAATCTCAAAAAAATGATAACCATTCCCTAGGGGGCACTATGTACACAACACTTCTAGTTTGAGGATATAACATAAATGAATTAACACAAGAAAAAAAGAGAGCTCATATGCCTCCCCTTAAGATGTCAACATACCTCTTGGTTGATATCTTAAGGTAGATAGTGATCAAGGATAAGCACCTTCAACACCAAGAGGATACCCTTAATAAACATACATGCATTCCAAGTTAGGAAGAAAGATCCTTGTACATGCCTCATTGCTATAAGAAAGGAAGAGATAGTTGTAAAAGAGATATTTTTCAACAAGTGTAAAGGGATCATTTTAAAGAGGGAGGAAGAGATCTTTTCCTAAAGATGTCTACCTCCAAAAATAGAGGAGATATTTAATAAAGATATCATCTTTTAAATTAAGAAATGGGCAGGAGATTAAGAATACAAACCTTCCATATTGCTAGGAAATGGTATCCTTGATGAAGGATTGCACACTTTCTATCACTAAGGAGAGATTGTTCATAAAATACATACTGTTTCAAGAAAGAAAGAGGTCCTAATCAAGAAACACACACGTCCAAGCAAGGAGAGAATTTGGATTGAGGACAATTCTATGCAAGAAAGGATATCAAGTTATAAAAGATAAAAATAAAAAAAGGTAAAGTGGATCCTTAGAAAAGAGGAACAATTGACAACTATTATTCTTGCTCCACAATGTAGAGACAAGAAGAACTAGGCTATTACGTTGCCTCCCAAGTATGATTGCACATGAAATCATAGTACCATGAATGACAATGAGCCCCTAATAGGTAATTAAGCTACCAATGTCATATAGCAAGATACAAACATAATAGGTTATAAATGTCATTTAGAAGGGATATGATGAGTGTATAACTCATTGTCACATATTATTTAATTGTTACTAGAACTAAAATAGGTTGTGGATTTTAATCTCCAAATCATGACATTCATTAGTGGAGTAGTTGATGATGCTTGAAAAAAGGATTGTCCTAATTTTGTTTATGTTTTTTTCTTCAATTTTTCAAGGGGAGAGTAATAAATTTGGCTTTAAGAAACTCATACAAAATTATCTCTTTTTGTGATTAAAAGTTGTTGGAAAAGTCATATATATATTAGACAATGTGGGAGGGGTTGTCAACAAAGGAGGAGTATAGAAATCTAAATCTTCTTTAGAAAAATGTAATGTATATTTCTCATGAACCTCCACAATTCATTTCCCACATCCTAAATCATGTCCATTGCATCCATGTTTATAATTAAATGTGGTATTTAAATCATGTCTATAGGAGTGTGTTCATTCATATTTTCAAAGTCTAAAGATCCTCAACCATCATCAAGACATTTGTTGGAAGAAGAGGTTGGAGTAGATTTAGAAGAAGCTTGAATAATTGACACATGTACAACTCCCTTGAGACTTCATATTTGGATAGAGGGACCTTATATCAAATTAAGGAAGGCATGAGAGTGATATATGTATTAGTGTACTTATTATACTTTTTGAATATTTATCCTTAGTATAATATTGGAAATTGTATCTTATACTAATTAGAGAGTCATAATTAGGATATTATTTTCCCATTTTTAGTTGTTGATCTCATTATTTAAGACACAAATGATTTTCATCATTTCTTTTCTTTATGTGGAATATATATCTAATGTAATTATTTATATTTTTAATAAGAAAAAAGATTTATTGTAGTAATCATGTGGTTTTTAAATTCTATCTCTTGTCTATTGAATATCATAACTCTAACATGGCTTTATTTTGGATGAGTAATGCTGGTGTTTACATCGCCAGACTTGGGCATAGCTTAATCAGGTTCTTCAGACCTCTTCTTTCATTGTAATTTTGAGATATAAGTTTTAGTTAGTGACTGTCTAATATCTTTAGAAAATCAGTAGCATATCTCTTGGTAGTCAGCCTATGTATAGATCCTATGATTGCATGGGAACTATGAATAGTGTTTATTTACACTATGAATATTATTTGATGTTGTGATTAATGTCTTAGGCATGGACAATTTTTTAGGTGTGAATAATGTTTTCAAGTATGAATAGGTTTTTTTGATAATGAAGAGATTTTCTAGGGGCTATGAATAATGGTTTAAGCCTTGTGTACTTTTTTCAGGCTTTTTTTGCTTGCCTAAAGGAATAGTTTCATGAATATAGACACCAGTTGGGAATATGATATCCAAATTTTAAAAAATAAATAGACATTGGAATGTTGATTCTATGATATAAAACATCTTTAAAACATGTACCCTGGCAATTGCAGCTACAACATGTGACAAAATTCCTCTATTATTTATCCTATGATAGATGTTCATGCCTAGTTCCAAAACTTCTAATTTCTCTGAGGCAGTCTGTCAAACAGTCAGCATGCCATTTCAAAGCTCCCATTTTTGCACAGGCTGGGGGATCATGTTGGCAGAGCTTTACACCTGTGCCCAGGCCAACGGAGAATCAAAAACATCACTATCTATAGGTGCAAAATAGATGGGTGACCGATACTAATGAATGAAAGAAGGGGAATGAAGCCTATTAGTCTTTATCCCCCGGGAGCATGCCCCTATTCCATGAGCCGACATTGCTCCCATTTTCGTATAGGTTGGGGGATGTTGACAGAGCTTTACAATTGCCCTATTCCATGAGCCAAAATTGCTCCCATTTTCGCAAACCCTATTCCATGAGCCGACATTGCTTGGAGCTGGCATTAATCGATCAAAACAGTTCACGTGCCTCATCCAAAACCTGGATTATGCTTACTCTGGGTAGGAGTATGCTATTGGGGCGGCAACGTGAGAATGGGAAGAGGCTGCGAAAATGATGTTTGAAATGTCTTGGTTTTTTTTTTTTTAAGTTATGCCTGCGGTCGTCAGAATTTTGACGAACGCGGGCACTTTTTGTAAAAAAGCACAAATTTCATTGCCAATTCCTTCTCTGTCAAAAATGGATATTGAATAATTGTCAGAATTCTGACGAATGCGGGCAATTTTTCAAAAAAAAATCAAATTTGTTCACAATATACCTTCTCCATCAGAAACCTCTGTCAGAATTTTAAGCCAAATGTATTAGTGTGCTTCGTTTAGGCTCGGTAAAATGAGCCAAAATATGAACGGGCTATTTAAAATTTAAAATAAATCATTCACATTATTAGTATTTTCAAGTTTTTTTGGGGGTGTGTCCACTTTTTTGCACACCATCTTGGTGCACTTACCCTCATTATTCTTCAATTATCATAGTTGTAATCTTCTATCTCTTTGGCATTTTGCCTCCTCTCTTTGTGCTTGAATTTCCTCTATTGACAACATCTTTCTTTGTCTCTTTTGACGTTTCTTTGAACCCATCTTTACTAAGCCGTTTTGATTAAAAAATTGATTCATTTACAATGCAAATTTTGAGTAAATGGTAGTAAAAAGTGAGTCAAACACTATAAGTTTTCTCTGTTAGTATAGATCCGAATAATAAGATCTGTAATTATTACATCATGTCCTTCTTTTGATAATAAAGGATATTTTATAACGGAGATCCGTTTTAAAAATGAGAACCCACTATTCAAATAACAGGGCCCTGTTATGTAAATTAATGGTTAAAATAATAACGGGCCTAGTTACTTAAATTTTGAAACCAAAGCCTACCATGTGCATTACGTTTAGGTTTGGGAAAGGCATGGAATACCCAACCCTTAGCCTTGGACTTGGAAGTTCAAGCTTGTTTCAATGAAATGCTCAAAAACTAACTTATGTCATATTTTTCATGTCCATTATCAAAGAAAATTTTGACGAAATTAAAAAACATTTCAGATTACATTGTGTAGGTTTTGAATATGTAATTTTTTTTAAAGATTTGATTATTTTTCCTATGTTTCAATTAATTGTACTCAAACTAGACCATAAACTTCAAATATCAATTAAGTTTGTTTATTCAATAACTTTTTTGTTTTTACATTTTTTGAAAAGAAAATTATACGTCATCAATCTACACATAATTATTTTCAATTTAAAAAAAAATTAAAAAATTGATAAGTTCAAGTCAAATTATGTTAACCATACATGATGAGTTTTTAAAACGACAATTAGGGTCAATAAAAAATTAATTAAAAAATTATTGAAAAAAAAATAACACAAAAATATCCTCATCAATCTATAGTGTATTAGAGATCATTTCCCAGGAGGATTTGAAAAAAAAATTATTTGGGTCAAAAAGTGACGGCCATACGCATGCATGGTATGGTCCTGAAATAAGGATTTTTAAAAAGTGGTTTTTAGAAATCCATTATGAAAATCAATTTTTATTATTTGGATATTAAGATAAATTACATATTTGGAAAGAGACTCCAAGTGCTATATTTCATATTACTGACTTTTTCCAAGATGCAATCTCAAGTGCTTCAAATTTTAAGGTCAAATGTGGAAAAATCTGAAAATCAGGAAAAACACTTCCACTTTTTGGCCAAAAAGTGGACTCAATTTCTTCCATTGGCCCATTAGTAAACCCCTTTTTTAGGTAGGAAAATTTTTTGCACTGAACCATTAGTAAACCCCTTTTTTTGGTAGGAAAATTTTAGGCAAGTTGTAAATTTTTTGTTGAAACATGTGTTATTATTCTTCCAATTTGATACATTATATAAGGCCTTCTATTTAAAGTTTGAAAAGATTCTTAGGGACTCTATTTGGACATCCTATGATAACTTTAAAGGTTTTCATTGTGTGGGATTGGATTTTATTATAGCTCCCAAATGCTTTTAGTAGACTAAGGTTTCTTTCAACTCAACATTAAGGATCAACCTTGTGTGCAAAAAAGATTATTGAAACATTAAAATATTTTATTACATTATTGTATTTGTTTTAGTGCCCCATATGGGTGACAACTCTAGAAGTGTCTTGGTTTATATACTCTTCTAAATATGAATGATCCTATTAGTATTTTTATGGGCAAAAACATTGGAAAACTTGGGAAACCATTAAACAATATCTTATATGGAATGCAATAAATTCTACAAAGGGATATCTATCAACAAAAACAATCTATTTGGAGTGTATTTGGTTATCTCTTCTTAAAATTAGTTGTCCTCTAACTAAGACACCATGGCTATATGTGTTTTTTTTTTTAAGAAGGGAATCAAAAACTTTCAAACCTTTTTTCCAAGGTGACCAAGATTTTCTTTTCTAGCTAGAAGTTAAGGCTACATAAAGAATAGCTAAGCAAGATTTGGAATCTTACCAAATAATTATTCATTTAGTGCCCAAGCCCAATATGCTTAATAATATTGGGATTAAAACCCTCAAACCTTGGTGGAAAGATTGTAAATGATATCTTAATATACCATTTTCCTACTACATGTCCCATAAAGGTTAGGCTTGGATCTTTTCACACCTTCACATGGTACCCAAATTAAACTAGAGATAACTGCTTTACTCTTCACCATGTTCTTGGCAATGTAGGTTCTATACTGTTTTTTTGCCTATTTACGAGCCAAGGTTGGCTCATTTCCACAACGCATTCTTTATTGAGGTTTCCCTATTGATGCTTTACCATCTTATTTTGTGGTCAACAAGAGACCCTTTAGTATATTTTTAAGTTGTATGGCAAAGCCAAAGCTTCACAATGCTAAATTGATTAATTTTTCAATCCTTTTAATTTTGAACCTTTCTCATGCCATATGACCATCTTAGAGGGTTGACTCAAAATCCCATCAAGTTTACATAGATTTAGCATGATTTTATGATAAAAAAATAGTTTTAGTATTTGAAAAGACATGAATTATGCTATATTTTTTGGTTATTCTATTGATACTTTCTCTTTGCTATATACTGATGTTGTCATATGTTCTAATGTGCTCATGTAAATTTAGGTACAAGTGAACAAAGTTGTAATTAAAGAAACACATTTGTAAGCTCTTCTTGATCATTAGGGAAATGCCCTTTGCATAATTACTTAGATTCCATCAATTATAACCTCTAAAAAGAATGATTCTCTTCTACATGACCATTAATGTGAACACAACTAATCTACTCATAATAATCAAGATGTTCACTCATAATTTCCCTTACACAAAGATCCAAGGTCGTGAGTAGTCTCAACTCCACACCCACACGCTCTAGTTATTTCACTTTTTCATAAAGTAAACATAGGAGGATAAAGAAGATGAAAGTGTTTCTAGGCGAGAGCCTCCTCAAATGATTTCGACGAGAGCCATCAAAATCCAAAAGATTTGATATATCAAACAAATCTTTCACATTCCAAAAATCAATTTTGAAAGAAATTCAATCCATCGAATTGCGAAAATCCCATCTTGAGATTTAACTGTAAGCTGTAATTATGACGTATTGTGTTTTCCATTGGGTTGGGTACCAGTACATTCACATTCATATTTTCCATTGGGTTGGGTACCAGTATCTTCAATTTAAAGCGAGAGCGTAGAATTTGGGCACAAAATGGTAGGAATGACAGAAACGATTTTGTTGTTGCAGTCAACATTTGAAGTGCTAATCCCATATCTGATGAATACAGGCTTTTGTCTGAATACAGGACTTTGAAAATTGAAGTATCGGAGCATCCTATATTCTTTGTTTTTTTATGCAACCATCGCTCTTGAAGGGGATTCTTGATTTTTTAAAAATCTTCCTGAATCTTTACTTTTCCAATTTTTCCAAGTAGAAGGAGATTTCACTATCCATAATTTATATATTAGTTGTCAAAATCTAGGCTGATTTCAATGTCGCTGTCAAAGAGATTTTTTCAGTAATGATATACATTCTATACAACTATAATATATTTAGACACTTGATCTCCCCAAATGTGCTGTGTCTCTCTCTCTCCCTCGCTTCGCTACCATGGAAATGATAATGAATCCTCTCTGCATTGCTACACTCACCTCAAATGTGCATTGCTCTGCTCTCTGCCTTACGCTTTGCTCCATTTATACTGAGAATAATCTTCAATGCGCTCTGCCTTTCTCTGTCTCTCAAAATAAGCAGGCCTCTATCTATGCTTACAGCAATCCCAACTGTCTTCTGCTTCCCCCTCTCTGTCATTCTCTGACTGAAAATAACGAGCTTGTGCATTCTTCATTGCTTCCAAGATATGATGTATTTCTGAACCATCGTGGGGCAGATGTGAAGGAAAGTGTGGCCAGCCTTATCTTTTATAATCTTCAGAACAAGGGATTCAGAGTGTTTCTTGACAAGAATTCAATTCAAGTTGGAGAAAACATACCCCAAGCAATAGAGGAGGCTATTTACTCAACCTCTGTGCATCTTGTTATTTTGTCTCCTAATTATGAAGAGTCCGTTTGGTGCTTGAAAGAGCTTAAACTGATCCTCCAAACAGGGGCTCCCATCATACCAGTATTTATTGGGGTTCAGCCTTCAGAGCTTCGAATGAGAGAAGAAAACAGTGTGTATGGTGAAGCCTTCCAAAGGCATAAGCACACTGGAAGAATGGAAGAGGGCGCTTTATGAGGTTTCATATATAAGGGGTCATATTTTTACAGGGTAATTTTTTTTAATTTTTATTTGGAGGGATATGACTGGATTATTATAGATATACTCTAACTTCATTTTTGGATCGTCACCTAGTTATTTTTATTTTAATTTATGTCTTTCAGCTTTTGTATGAAAATTTTAATAATTATATTTAATATTTTTAAATTGGTTTGTTGTATGTATTACGTATGTATTACAGAGATCAAGGAGAGCTATTGGAGCAAATTGCCGTCAATGTAGTCGAACTTATTGATAAAGTCAAGTTTCAACCAAAAGAAACAGCTGCCAATTTAAAAGAAAACAATTGTCTCCATTTCTAATGGAAGATGATTGATGCAAAAATTCAAATATTCAATCCCATCGTGATAAATACAATTATCAATCTTATATATTCTTTCCTATAATTTACTTATTAAAATTTATTATAATTCATAAAATAATATCAATATATAATGGAATTTTAAATAAATGTTATGTAAGCTACATATGAGGTATGTAATACTTGAGGTGTTGACATTTGTTGACAATGCTATGATATTAGCTTTCTAAAATTATAGTAATTTTCTTGGAGGAGCTTGGTTGTATATGCTCTAGAAGAGCTTGGTTGTATATGCTTTGGAAGATCTTTGTTGTATCTTATTATTATTATTGTTAAAATACAAGTCAACATGCCATTCATACCGAGTGACTTGTTTTTCAATTTTAACTATTTTTTTTTTACTGTTGTACAGAAAAAATGTTTTATATGGATTATTTTAAAGGTTAATCGAAATAATTTTATTTGGTTTTTAATTGTTCGAGCAAAATAAATGTTTAATATGGATTGATTTAAAGGTTAATTTAAATATTTTTTGTAATTAAGTATAATTAATTTAAGTAAATTTATGAGTTTGAAATTGATAATATGTAATAAAAATTTAGAAATTAAATTAAAAGTTATTTAAGGCCTTTAGATTTGAAAATTATGATGTAGAATAAGAAATATTAGATAATCTATTGAAAAGATGTAACATAAAATGATAAAGAAAGTATTGAAACTTTAAAATATAAGAAAAGAAAAAGAACTATTGAAAACATTATTATTCTAATGATGAAATTTGTATATTTATTTTGTTTCCTATTTAATTTTATGTTTATTTTAAAAGAATATCTTTAGACATATATATAATGACAAATGATACCAGTTTTTTATAAGTGAAGTCATTTGTCTAATCTTTTCATCTATTTAATATCATAATATAATTCTTTGGATTATTCAATTTTTAAAACACATTATTTTATTTGAAACTATACATAAATGCATTTAATTAAATCAAATTAATTGAACTATTTTAGTTTGCCTATATTTAATTGTCCTAACTTAACTAATAAGGAATATTTGTTTGCCTTTCCATCTATGAGGACAATAGAATGATATGAAGATTGCACTCCATGTGCATTAAAATATATTAGTCAACTCTCTAGAGTCTTTCATGGGTTACCGTGACCTTGAAAATCTAAGGATGAAAACATCCTATGATATTATTTATAATCTTTTAAACTATTTCTATTAGAGATGATTCTTGATGATTAAGTATCTTGATTTACTAATCTTTCTTACAAATCTTTCAATTATTTTCATTCCTTGCCCGAATTATGAAGTAGAGAAACAAGTACTAATGCGATAATTATGTGTATGTTGTAAAAAACTAGGCCTTTCTTAATGTCACTCTCAAGGAGATTTATTTCAATACGATAGATCGTTATATGTAACATAATATATGCACATTCTTACTTCCCCATAAGTTCTGTACCTCTCTCCCACTTTTCTGCCATGGAAATGATAATGAATCATCCATTCGTTACCCCACTCTCTACCTTATTCTTGCAATAACATCAAATGTACTCTTTCTCTCCCTTAGATGAGTATTTGATAAAAAATGCATGTTTATTTTAAGAGTTCCATCTAACAAATCTAGTAGACACACTTGAGAACATCCATTTCCTTTTTGATGATATTTTCTTCATTGTTGTTTTCATACTACTTCATCATTGGATCTTATTCTTCATTTGTTTGCACATGGTTGTAGTTTGTCACATTTTTCATTTATCAAACTTATACTTGATTTGATTGTCTCATATTTTCATACGAACATGACAACACCTAAGTAAAATTCAAAGACAACATCATCAACAATAAAATTATCAAACATTCTACATCTCTAATTGGATATGTTTCTTTCCAAAGTGAAAAATGATATTTTGTATTCATCGATCTCCTTCATCATCATTTGTCAAGTAGGAATCATCAATACAAGAGATCATACATTGTGTGGGGATACATAATCTCTCTTTCTTCTATATGGAGAATATTAATTGTGCCTTGGTGAACAAGTATTCCTTGGGTCATGTTGGGTCCTCTTTCTTTGACATGTGCATATGTGGTTGATCTTTTCTCCTTTGGATGGGTTTTTTTTCCATACAATTTATCTCCTTTACTATGTTGAGTATCTAATATAGTTTTTTAGCTAAGAACCATCTATGCAACTTCCATTTTTGTGTGTGTCAAACTCTTAAAGTTCCACTTAAGTGGGTTGTATGATGTGAAAATGTTATGGTGTCTAACTAGTTACTTCTTAGGTCCTATTAATAGTTACATACTCAACCTTACTTAGATAATAGGATTAAGACACTTGATGTAATCTTAGTATGGATCAATTTCATCTAAACTTCCAACAATGTATATTGTATCAGTTGTCTTTTACATTGAATGAATTATCCATGTTCATAGCATTTCCTTTGCTTCTCTCTTGTGGAAGGTTCTTTTGATTGTAGGTGATTGTAGGTGATTGTAGGTGATTGTAGGTGATTGTAGGTTCTCTCTCTCTCTCTCTCTCTTACTTGGGATTTATCTCTATTATTTCCCTTTCTCTACTTGTCTCCCCCTCTCTTTTTTTCAACCCCACTCTTTCTCTCATACACCCTCTCTCTCTCTCTCATGTCTCTCCCTCTCTATTACTTGGGCTCTCTCTCTATCTAGAGTTGAGGAACCTAGAGCCTAGGGAGAGAAAGAGGTTAGAGAGACAGAGGGGTAGAGAGGTGGGTAATGAGATAGAGAGGAGGCATTAGAGTGGTATAGATGAAGGGAGAGAGAGACATAGAGATGGGGAGATAGAGAGGTGGATGGAAGAGAGGATGATAGAGGGAGGGAAGAAGGGATAGGAATGCGGGTAAGGAGGCAAGGCAAGGTAGAAAAGGAGAGAGGGTGGGTGCAACATAGAGAGGGGAGAGATATAGAGATGACAAACCTAAATCTTGGGGAGAGAGGGGTGAGAGACCTAGGGGGTAAGATAGAGGTAAGAGAGATAGTGGGGGAGAGAAAGGTGGGTAATGAGATAGGGAGGGAGAGGTGGAGAGGTAAAGATAGAGGGAAGGAGATACCTAGAGATGAGGAGAGATAGAGGGTGTGAGAAAGAGGCAGTGATCAAGAGAATGGGGCTAAGGGAAGGTAAGGTACAAACTAATAGATGGTGGGAGAGATGTCGGGAAATAAAGGTATTGAGGGAGAGAGGGGGATGCATATAAAGAGAGGAAGGAAAAATATAGTAGAGAGTGAAGGGTAGGAAAGAGAGAAGAGGTAGTGTTAGATCTTGTGGGGAGAGAGGAGAGAGTAAGATAAAGAGAGGTAGAAATGGGACAAAGAAAGAGTGATAGATAAAGATCTATAGGTTTAGAGTCTATGAGAGACAAAGATAGCAACATAGAGAGAATGAGATAATATTGATACCTGAGCATGTTGATTAAAAAAATTGACCAAGTTTGAAATTTTAAATGATCTTCTAAAACCTATAATCTACATTATAACTCCTAGAGATTTGAAACCACTCTCAAACATCCTACTAATATATACATGAAATATAACTTAAAGTATAAGAAAGGAAAAAGATATTTTTAAATATGAATTATTCATGCATGTATTCTTGTTAGGAAAGAGAGTGAAAGAAAAAGATAAATTGTCAATGCTTAACATTTCTCTAGTGCCAGATTTGGTGCTTACCAAATGGAAATGTACTTTCAAAAGTGCATTTCAATTTGGCGAGTTCCAAATATGGCACTAGCCAAATAGGTTTGGTGTGACCAAATCTTAGGCTTGAAATGCCAAACCTATAGAAACACACCAAATATGATGAGAGCCCTATTTGGTGCATGTCAAATGGCTTCATTTAGGAAAAAAAATAATTGGCAACCTTTTGATCCCACAACTTGGTGCACTTACCCTCATGTACAAGTAGATAAATTATCATATTGATTTATATGTAAATGTATATATCTTTATTTAAAAGGAAACATTTATATTTGTATTGATAATGCTTGCATATTTTATTATTTCTGAAATATATCAACTAACTCATTAGAATGAATATGTCAAGAGTCCTATTATTTTTTAGAATGAATATGTCAAGAGTCCTATTATTTTTAAGTGTTAAATAAATTTAATGGAAAAATTAGATAATAAATAATTGTTCATTACATAAAGCATATAGTTTGATTAGTCACAAAATCCAATTTTAAAAGTAGTATTTCTCCCATAATCTTTATTTGCTTGATATCTATCTAGAAGTCAATTAAGTGCAAGGAAAATTTTAAGTTTTGTAGCAGTTCATTTAGATTTTAAGCTTCTACATCCTTTTTGTGGTAAGTAGTTATTTATAAAATTAGAAAGAAGTTAGCCTAGATTAGTAAGTCTCTTTCTTTAGTAGGAAAACTTTAGGTATGTTTTAAAATGTTTGTTGTCACACATGTTATTATTCTTCCAATTTGATCCAATATAAGGTTTCTTAATAAAATTTTGAAAAGATTCTTAGGGACTTTATTTGAATCTCCTATGATAACTTTAAAGGTTTCCAATGTGTGGCAAAGGATATTTTATAAATCCCATATGATTGTAGCATACTAAGGTTTCTTTCTACTAAACAGCGAGGATTAGCCTTGTGATCCAATTAAATTATTAAAGTATTGAAATATTTCATTACATTATTGTATTTATTTTGGTGTCTTATATGGGTAACAATTCTAGAAGTGTGTGTTTCTATAATTGTCTTAATATGAATGACTGTATCAAAATTTATGGTACTTTTATGACCCAAAACATTGGAATGATTGGAATCCATTAAAGAATAGCTTATATGGGATGAACAAATTCCAAAAAGGGATATATATATATATATATATATATATATATATATATATATATATATTAACAATCTGCTTGGGGGGTATTTGGTTAACTCTTCTTAAAATTAGGTGTCCTCTAGCTAAGACACCATAGTTATATGTGTTGAATAATTTTAAGGGAATTAAAAACCTTTCAAACCTCTTTTCCAAGGTGGCCAAGAGTTTTCTTTCCTAACTCAAAGCTAAGGCTACATATAGTATAGCTAAGAAAGAATTTGAAATTTACCAAATAATTATTCATTTAGTGTCTGAGCTTAATATGCTTAACAATAGTAGGATTATAACCTTAAAACCTTGGTGGAAAGATTTAAAATGAAAGTTTAAAATATGATTTTGCTAATACAAGTCCCATAAATATTAGGTGTCACAACCCTCCTTTATCACTTTTTTTTTTGATCTAAATACAAAACTCTATTTATATTCTTTGGATGAATTATTGAATGAATATTGTAAGGGAATAAAAATAATAAACCACACACACATGGAAAATGCATATATATTTTAATTTGTTATTTAATTTCCCTCACCCAAATTAAGGCACATGTTGTAGGAGGAATAAGAAGCTTCTAGAGGCTTCCCCACCTCCTTGCATGTAACTCCTCCCACTAAGCCTAATTAATTTGCATGGAGGCCAAATTGGGAGAGAATCTCTTTTTTTCCAATTAATAATTAGGTAGTGGGAATTTGAAATTTCTTTTATAAAATAGGTACAAGTTTCAAAAATGAGAGTTAGCTATTCCATAAGAAATTTCTACAAGTTGAATTCTCTTTTGTAGTCCACTTTCATTGGCAGCTAAGATTTTTGTTGGGAGGATTTCTCTTCAATTTGGAGGATCAAGGAAGACTCTACACCATCTTCAAGCATCCAGGTTCCTTCAACTTAGTTCATGCATCTCATTTTTATGGTAGATTAGATTTGATTAGATTAATTGTGAGTATGAAATTAATTTGTATTTTGTTAAAGAATTAGTTTAGATTTTGTAGAAAATGAGAGTCATGGTTTAAATAAGATTCATTGTTAAATTTCTTGATATGAAATTAGTTTTAGATTTTGTAAAGAATGAGATTTATGGCTTAAATGAGATTCATTGTTTGAAATTTTGATAAGGAATTAGTTTTTAGATTTTGTAGAGAATGAGATTTATTGTTAAATAAGATTCATTGTTTAAATTTTTGATAAGAAATTAGTTTCAGATTTGTAGAGAATGGAATTCATTGTTTAAAATTTTGATAAGAAATTTGTTTCAGATTTTGTAGAATGAGATTCATTGTTTAAATCCTTAGTTTCTGATTTTGTAGAAAATAAGATTCATTGTTTTAATTCTGATAAGAAATTAGTTTCAGATTGAAAGAAGTAGAGTAAATGGAAAATAGATTCATTATCTTCAGTTTATTTTGATAAAAATAAGATCTCCCTGTGTGTACAAACAATTTTCTCTGTAGACAAATCTCCCTGTGTGTATAAATAAATCTCCCCTCTCTGTGAATGAATTTTCCCTGTGTAAAGAAATGAATTCCTTTCTCTGTGAATGAATTTCCCTGTGTAGAGAACAAAAGAAAAGAAACAAAAGAAATAATCTATTTCTTCCTCTGTGAAAGAATTTCCCTGTGTGAAAAAGAAAAGAAATAAACCATTCCTTTTCCTGTGAAAGAATTTCTTTGTGTGAAATAATCTATTTCTTTCTCTGTGAATGAATTTCCCTGTGTAGAAAACAAAGGAAATGGAAAAAAAATCCCTCTGGTTACTGCTTCATTTATTTCCTGAAAATTAATCTACAAACATTGTTAATTACCTATTATTACCCTGCCCTGAGTAATCTTCAATAACTCATTAAAAATAATTATAATACTCTTGTATAAGAAAAAAAAAATGATAATAATAATATTATAACATTTATGTACTTATTATATATATATATATATATATATATATATATATATATATATATATATATATATATATATATATATATATATATATATATATATATATATATATATATATATATATATATATATATATATATATATATGCATTATAACATTTATGTACTTATAAATATAAATATATATATATATATATATAAATATATATATATATATATATATATATATATATATATATATATATATATACATATATAAATAAAAAAACCCAAAAGCAAGAAAACCCCATCGAACGTAGAAAAATCTCCTTATGCCTCCGTAACGCACGGCTTTCCATGTGCTTGGGTCACTGTTTGCATGGACGGTTTCAATAAACCGTCGCAGGGGTACGGTGGGGGCCCACGGCATCCCCTCATCCCTGCGGACCTGCGCATGCAGGGCCGCAGGGGTGATGGGACCCGTGGTCCCCACCCCGCAGCCCTCCTTATTATCATAAACAAATGCAAGCCTTTGCCATTAAATTTTAAAATTTGTTTTTTTTAGTATTTCGAAAATTGAAGTTTAATTTGTTTTCTAAAAAAAAAATTAAAAAAAAAATGATAATCTAAGTTAATTACCATTTAGTTAATTTTTTTAAAAGTTGATAATAATGACATTTAGGATATGATGATTTTTTTTCTCCTTAGTGTAAATTTAAGGATATTGACTTTCAATTAAAAATGGGATTAATGTGTAGCAAGATTGTAATTAAACTATCCCTAATAGACTTTAAAATTGTAGACTATATTCTTCTAAAAATTAAGAAATCATTGGGACACTTGATTGGTCCTTGGAGATTAACTTACCTTATTATAAATATTTAGATTTAATCGTCATTTTGAACTCGCTAAGTCATCTTACATCATGGATTAATTGCTTTCGTTCATAGCATGCGAATTACTATATCTTTCATGCAATTACTATTATGCAAGTTTCATTTGTATGTAAATTACACTTCAAGTAGTTACTTCCATTATTTACGCTTTCATTTTGTTATTCGTAGTTAGAAAACTAAATAAAGGAAGTTGGAAAACCAAAACTTGCAGCGTTCGGTATATATGGTGCATCTGGGTCACGCTTACGGGTAATGCCGTCGTGTTGAACTACTGCACTTAATGCCTAATAAAGCTGCATTAACGACGTCTGTGGCATCGTACCTATAAATCGTCGGGGAGTAATAAGGGACATTTGGAAGTTAAAATCCAAGGGGCGGGTAATCCCTCTTGGATCGATAATTTAATAAGATAACTTTTAAATGAATTCCACATCCGTTGAGATAAACCATAGTAAACCCCTCTTAGGGATGGTCAAGTTAAGAGCTCTCGTGAAATTTACTTTATTTATTTAATTGTTTATTCACCTCAAAGGGATATTGGTGATTTGCAATTGGGTGACGCTCATGATAAGTATTAGGTTCTAGTTATTTTGTTTAGGCCACAAGCAATAGGCCATCTTGAGCCTTCGCTTAAGCGCTACCTTCGTGGGTAGCAACCGCAGAGAAACTGTCTGGGACACTGACCCTAGAAAGGGTTGCGTACCCACAAATCAGTTTACATCAAACCATAGATTAGAAAATAGAACTACATACTTTACGCCTTGATCCCGTGCCGAAGCGGGTATGTAGGTAGTCTTGGGACGGAGTTGTCCCTCGTACTCAGGCGTTCGTGGGTGGGGTCTAGGCTTGGTTGAGTAAGAATCCTAAATGAAAGATCAGATAATCAAACTTAATTCAATGCATACTCGGAAGGAATCCCGTATGGATTCGCTTGACTTCCCGAGGCTTTAAGCCAAATTCCGAGGCGGAATTCAAGCTTGTATTATTTTCTTATTACTCCTAAGGACGGCGACCTCGGTGCATTCTTGTTAGAAGAATGTAGTACTTAGTGAGTGGCTCAGGACCCGAATGGTCCCGATGAGTCTAAGTCTCTGGCCAGAGCATCTCCTATCCCGTTTGGATGGATGCCTACCCCGTATGGGTAGATGCCTATCCCGTATTGGATAGATGGAATTTACGTCCCGTATGGACAACTGCCTAACCCGTATGGTTAGAAGCTCATCCCGAATGGATGAATGCCCAATCCTATTTGGATGGATGCCCAGAGTATGCAATTGAATAAAACATAAATAGAAAAAAAATATATATATATACTCAATTTTTGTTGGATGAATTATGTTGGGTTATTACATTAGGCTTCGCTCTTTCCACACATTCACATGGTGCCCAAATTGAACTAGAGACAACTTCTTTCTAAGTCTTCACCAGGCTCTTGGCAATGTATGTTCTATGATTTTTGGTTGGCTATTCATGAGCCAAAGTTGGCTCATTTCCAAAGTCCATTCTTTACCAAGGTTTCCCTATTGATGCTATATCATCTTATTTTGATGTTATGGATCCACATTGCCCATTTTGTGGTTAACAAGAGACCCTCAAGTATATTTTTAAGTTGTATCCCAAAGCAAAAGCTTCATAGAGCTGAATTAATGATTTCTTTAATCCTTTTAATTTTGAACCTTTAATGTGGCATATGACCATGTTTGGAGATTGATGCAAAATTCCCACCAATTTTACATATATTTAGCATGCTTTTATGATAAAAAACTATTTTAACATTTGGAAAGACATGTGTTTTGCTATATCTTTTGGTTATTCTATTGATACTTTCTCTTTGATATACACCAAGGCTATCATATGTTATAATGTATTCATATAGATTTAGGTGCAAGCGAACAAAGTTGTAGTTAAAGAAACACATTTGTAGGCACTTATTGATCATTGAGAAATTGCCCTTTGCATAGTTACTTAGGTTCCATCAACTATAACATCTAAAGAGAGTCATTCTCTTCTACATGACGATTGATGTGGACACAACCAATCTACTCAGGGTGATTAAGATGTTCACTCACAATATCCTTGGATGAAGATCCATGGTTCTGACTATTTGTGAATAGTTTCGACTCCCACACCCACACTCTTACTGTTTGCTCTCATTCCACTTTTCTCTAAGATTGTCATCATAGATTTGTTAGATGACAAATTTCTTTAACATGATCTAGTTAATTCACTTTTCCATAAAACAAACATCAGAGGATAAAGAAGATGATGGTGCTTCTAGGTGAGACCGTCCTCAGATGATTTGGAAACCAAAAAATAAAAAATAAATAAAGTACCATGACCCGCACACCCTAGCGATATAAATCTGAATGCCCTGTGACTGTTGACTTTATTTTGTTTGTTCCAAAACATTACCTATCATCTCTTATAGATTAATGCCATGGCATCGTTTGTTAATTTGTCGTGTTTTGTCAATGGGCCCTTGGTCTACTGGTGAAGTTGAATGGTTCCAAATGAGCCCACCAGTGATCAAGTCTTATTGAGTGCAAGGCTCTGACATCATAAGGGATGAGGTCGAGATCGTGCCCCAGGCGAATTTGGTGGAACTGGCAGCTCGCGGGCTTCATGCCTTAGCTGGGCTGTTGTGCTCGTAAATCTAGACTTCCATCAAGATAAAACAAAAAAAAAAATGTTTTTTTTTCGCATGGCATGCTACAATCTCCACCACCAGAATCGAAAAAAATTGATATATCAAACAAATGTTACACATTCAAGAATCAATATTGGAAGAAAAGGATGACGAAATTCAATCTATCGAATTGTTAAAATTCCATCTTGAGATTTAATTGTAAACTGCAATCATGGCATATTGTGTTTTCCATTGGGCTGGGTACAAGTACGTTCGCATTCAATATATTTTCCATTTCTGATGAATGAATGAATGTCGTGGAAATTGTATATCCAAACCTTGACCACATAAAAAGAAGAATCTTCTTTTGTCTCGCCTTTATATTTTCTACGCCTTGTATTCACATCTCATCCTCATCCTCTTCCTGTAGCAATGGATCACATCTCATCCTGTATCCAAGTATGTTTTCAAACTTTTATTGCTAATGCCCTGTACTGGCTTGGTATTTTAATACATTTTCTGTAAAGTTAATGGTATTCCATGACAAGCCATCTTGTTTTTCTTCTTTCATGTCATCAAACTGCCACACTTGGCATACATGTTGATAAGATTATCTTGAATGACGTTTCCATATCCCCTTTGAGTGATGAGAGAGTGGGTTCATTTTCCTTGTGAAAGAGCTTTCTTGGCAATGTAGATCTGCAATAGTTAAAAATAAGTGTTAGATTCTTCATGGAATTTGTGCTTTGTAAGAAGAATGTGTAGCACATCTTTAAACTCACTATACCCACATATTGCTCTCAGATTGAGAAGGGCAATGGATGTTATTGCCATTGTGTCATGAAAACTGGAAAATTGCATTGTTGGTCAATTTATTCTTATCATAATTACAGGTTTTAAATTTTCCATGTATTTTCATATAAAATTCATAGATTTCAAAGTTCAAAATATCATGCATTCTGATATGATTGTTATCATGCATTCCAATATGATTGTGTAAGATTTCTCATTTTGATCATAGGATTTTCCTCAAAACCCTTCTCGAGGAAAATTAGAAAATTAAATATAATTGTAATCTCAATCAAAATTAAACACAAAGACTTTGTTCATCCTCTCAAGTGATACTGTGGTCATTTATCAATTATGTGGATGACAGTGAAATGATAATTTCTCTATTAAGGAGTATTTCACTATCTTTCTAGTACTAAATTTTAGTCAGAGTAATGACGTTGAAGAAAAATCATATAATGCAATTGATATGCTAATAAAAGAGGTGAAATAGTTTAACTAGATAAAAATCTCATACCCATGTCAAAATAAAACCCATCACAACATTGTGAAGTTGGAGCATGTTTATCCAGATCAATATTTTTACATTGTTTTATTATTTTAAGTGGGTGTATCAACATTCTAACAGTGCAAACAAGGTCAACACAACACATGACATTAATTCTCTTCCCTATTAACAAATTCTTTAGAGTAGGGTTAAGGACACTCTTGAGATGGTTCACATCTGCAGGTACAACTTAACTGCTCTTCTTCATTTTTTCTTCTCCCTGTTGAGTTTGAAATCAATATTTCTTTCAAGCTTCGACATTGTGAAAGAATAGAAAAAATCCCATGCAAACTTGTTCCACCATTGTGTTGTCCTCTAGGATTGTGTAGACATTAGATAGGTTCGATACATGAATGCTCAAACAGGAACACATCAATAAATGTTTAGAGTTTTGCACATGTAAGCTCACTCTAATGCAAAATAAATTAGATGTGTCTACTAAAATTTTAGGCTCTTATCAAAAGGGTTATTTAATAATTGATGAGTTTACAACTTGGGGTTTTTCAAATGTAAAAATTTCGTAACAGATATCATCACAGGTCATTGGCAAGCTAGACATCTCACATAACTAATGCATCATCTCGAAGATGAGAATACCTACAACTTTTCATAAGAACTCCTCTGCTTCAAGAGCATTTTTGTTATAACAAAGGAACATGATAGTATACATTGTTGGTTTATCAATATTTAAAAATTAGACATGATCATAAGTGTGTATGCATGTACATCCTCCGAGCATCCACTATTATCATTTAACACACCATGACCACCTTTACACTATTGGGCATGAACTACGCTGCCCTGCAACCCTTGTTTAATTTATAAAACATTTTATCCATTTAATTGTTTTGAATCCAAGTTACATCTATTTATTTAACCTACATCGAATAATAACTAAACTTTACTTTCCTTTTCAATTATAAAGAGGACTAGAGGACATTAAAATATATTATAAATATCCAAATTCTTTTGCCTGATATCAGGAATTTGAAAATTAAAGGATTGGAACATCCTACATTCTTTTTTTTTCCTCAACCATTGCTATTAAAGAGGATTCTTGATTTATTATAAATCTTTCTTACAAATCTTCCCGAATCTTTTCTTTTCCAATATTCCCAAGTATCATAGAAACTTCTAATGCCCAGCCTCCACTCTCCATAATTTAAATATTAGTTGTCAAAATCTAGGCCTTTTTCAATGTCCCTCTCTCAAGGATTTTTTACATAATGACATGTGTTCTATGTTTTTGCTGTGTAACTCTCGCTGCACGGTCCAAACTATTCTCTTTGATGACTCTCCCACCGTGACTACACCAAGTGGCTGAAACAACTCAATGTGATGGAGGAAATGCATAAACAAACTATATATATATCATGTAAATTAGTTATAAGATGTCGGCAACATATAGACTCACAAGATTCGGCTCATAGGCCTGAGTGCAAAACATGCCTGTTATGCAACATTCAGGCTCAAGCAAGAATGCGAGCCAACTCTAGACCTCATAACCTTAGGATTGTTCTCCTATCTTCTAATAACTTATTACTAAATTATTGATGACTTTGATTTATATGATCAAGAATGATCCGCATCGGCCCAAGATGGAACAAATGTTGATGAACAAAATGAAACATGTAGAACAAGGTTGACCTCCGCCAAAGAGATCCTTTCAAAAAATTCATAAAATGAAGTGCGAACCTAAGGGAAGGTTAGCCACACACCAAGGAATGTTAGAAACAAAAGACCAAAGCTCCGTAAGCTAAAAAAGTGATCCACAAGATCCGCCAATAGCCAAATAGGTCCAAGCGGTTCTAATGTTCTAAGCCAGAAAATTGTCTCAGATTTCAAAAGTGATAACTTGCTGGAAAGAGATCCAAACATCCCACAGACTTAGGATAAGGTAGATGAATATGTCCAAAATAAAAATCTATCTCCGCAAGATCCGGTGAACAAATGCTAGGAAACTCATAATGAAATGTTGAAACTGCAAAACAAGAACAAACTAAAAGAAAATGTTTTTCATTGATGAAAGATTGCCAAGAACTAGGGATTCTACTACATCATATATATGGGGTTGTTGAAAAAGTGAGTCCCTCACTTTACTAGGGTCAAAGGAAAACCAAGCCGGTCTACCTCTTCCTAAGAAATCCATGATGAATCTTCAATTGGTCTTTCATTCCACCTCACAAGATACTCTTTGTACTAATTACTCCAAGTGCTACATCCAATCCTAGTGTCCAAAATGTCTCCAATCTTATCTAGTTCCCTCTAGGGTATCTGCTTCTCCAAGTCTACAACACTGTCCTCAGTGGATTTTGTCTCATGATACTAGTGTAGATATACAATATTGAATATAATTGAAATACACAAGCTATCTAATAACTCCACTTCATATGCATTTTTGGAACTAAATTTCCTCAAGATCTTACAAGGTCCAAACTTCATCATCTTCAACTTATTATAGGTCCCAACAAGAAATATCTCTCTTCTTAGATACACCGCACTTCATCTCCCACTTCAAATTCTCTATGTATCCTCTTCTAATCTACTTTCTCCTTATACTTACTTTTCATGTCCTCCAAATGTTTATTTAACCTAAGTATGTACTGGCTTCATATGCTCTGCAAATTCTTCTGCTCCTGCACTCCTCTTGTCTTTACTACTAATGTCTCTCAATTCTAATATTCCTCTAGGGTGTGCTTTGGTAACAATCTCAAAAGATGTTCTTCTGGTACTCCTATTCACTGAATTATTGTAGGAAAATTCCTCTTGTGCAAGAATCAAGTCCCAAATTTTGGTTTTATCTCCAACTAATCATCTCAACAAATTTCCCAAACTCCCACTCACTACCTTTGTTTATCCATCAGTCAGTGGGTGAAAAGTAGAACTTAACTTCAAATGTGTCTTCATCTTCTTCCAAAGTGTGATAAAAAAATATCCAACAAACTCAGCGTCTCTATTTGAAACTATGCTCTTAGGTAGTCCATGGAATCTCACAACTTCCTTGAAAAATAGGTCAGCTATGTATTGCATCCATTTTCTTCTTACTAGGTATGAAATGTGTCATATTTGAGAATCTATCTACCACCACAAATATATAATCATTTCCTGTCCATGTATTAAGAAATCCAAGTATGAAATCCATGCTTATATCCTCTTAAGGTCTCTTCAAAACTGTCAAAGGCTTATACAATCTGACATTTTGACTACCACCTTTTGTAAGTTAACAAATTCTATAACTCTGCAAAAATTTCCTAGCATCCTTATGAATCTGAGGCCAAAAGTAGTTATCACTAATTAATGCCACTATCTTGTCAACACCAAAGTGTCCGAGTAATCCTCCACTACGCTTTTCTTGTATTAGATTCTCTCTCATAGAACTCCTAGGTTTACACAATTGAACTCCTATAAACATCTCATGTTGAATGAAATAGTACAACCACTTACTTTTGTCCACCATAACCGGTTCCTTACAAGATTCCCAAGGTTCTGCAAAATTTGGGTCTTCCTCATCTAAGTTCTTCAATTCTTCAAAACCTAATACCTCCACTCTCATCTCTATCAGCAAGTTACTCCTTCTACTCAAGGCATCGAAAAAATTAATTGACTTTCCACTCCTATGCTTCATAATAAAGGTATAACTCTGCAATAATTCTACCCATATCATATGTCTCTTCAAAACATATGAATTACAAAAATATTAAATTCTGAGGGTGAGAAGGTTAGTTCTCAAGAAAATACCCTTTTATGAATCATTGTAAATACATCATAATGAAATTATCTATGGATTCCCTCAAATCATAAAGGTTATAAGTAAATACACAATGGTGAAAGAAGAGGTATAAGATGATTAAATTGGGACTTTAAAAAATAAAAAATATTGATGCTACATCGAAATTTATATTTAGATGTAGAGGAAGATGACAAAAATATTGTTCTTACTAGAAGGCTATTACATTTTTTTAATTGTGGTTATTCTTACAAGATCTATATAACTTAGATAAAAATATGAACTTTGATAGTAGGTACATGATGGAAGAGGAGGAGACATTGGTATAGCAAAAAAATGAATGAAATGTCTAAGTACTTCTAGAAGACGATAATGCACATAAAATATTAAAATATGTCATAAAAATATTTGAATCATACAAAGAAACTCCCTTTTTGGTAATGCTAGAGTCACACTTAATCTATTAATATCAATTGCAAGTTCCTTTTTGCATATAATGTGACCTAAAAAAATCATTCATAGTTTGAAAATATGAAATTTTTGGTATTGAGTGACACTCCAAATTACCTACACATTAAAAAATTTCTTAAAGTGAAATAATGGTCTTTCATATGAGATTGAGAAATACACTATATATTATTATCAAGATAAATAAACACAATTTTATTAATCATCACACAAAATATAATATCCATAGCTCTTTCCAAAGTTTCCCCTACATTAGAAAAACCAAAATGCATCTTTCCTATAAGTCATTTTGCCCCATTTTGTAGTGAATGATATTTCAAATTGATCGACCTTATTAACCAATATCTTATTGTAACAAAAATAGTAATCAAGAAGTGATGTTTATTTTGAAATTGATACTTCTTGTAATATTTATTCCATAGAAGGAAATGGGTAGTGATCCTTCAAATAATATCTATTCAAATCTCTAAAATCCACACATAACCTTAACTATTTATTCTATTTTTTTCACAAGTACCAAGTTTTAAACCGAAAATGTGTGATTAATAGGAATAATTTTATTCTAATCAGGAAAAGTGAGATAGGGAAAAAAGGCATTTAAAACAAACCATTGAGGTAGAACAGAGGTGTCTCATGATGTGTGAGACCAAACAAAAAAATAAAGATAAGCTAACACCTAGAGAGAACCTGAAAACAACAAAAAGAAAATAAGAGAAGACCAAATAGTAAGAAAACCGGCTACAATTTTTTCAAGATATTAAGGCCTTTCATTGCCTCCAACTCTTTGATGACAATTTCTAGCCTATCCACAAAGGACATCTGTTTGTTTTTTATTAGGGATAAAATAGGTTTTGAGGGGACCTAAAACCCAATAATTTATATTTTGAATGGACCCAAAACCCTTGAATTTTACAGGGATCCAGAGTCTCAATATAGTGCTAAAGGATACAAACTAGGAAAATCAGTAGCCCAATCTTAGCAAAATCACTAAAGAAGAATCATTAAAAGGCTAGCTGAAAAGAAAAGTAGGCCAAAGAACTACACAAGAGATGACTAAACAAGAAATCCGAGGGTTTTATAAAGGCTCCCTTAACCTTCAACAAAAACAAGGGGATTTTCCAAGCCCCAATATCCCGAACCTTTGCAAACAAATATCCCAACACCAAAATATCGAGATCCTTGAGGATAAGAATTAAGTAACAATTTGGAACCAAGGGGTTTTTAAAGGCTCCCCAAACCTTCAATCCCAACCAAAAACCAACACTAGCCAGGTTGGGCCCTTGAAAAATGCTATCATCTAACCTGTCCCTACAAGAAACATAAAACATAGGGATTTTTGGGGCTCCCTGATCCACCAAGGGTTTTAGCATGGATCCCATAACCGTAAGCTTGAGAATATGCTGCACTACGAAAAACTTTCCCACCCAGATCTCCACCTCAATAGGAGACAGACGAAAATCAGCAAGAAGACTAGCATCAACCACCTTACAGCCAAAGGAAAGGTCATCAACAATCCCCCAACAATACTTCCAAGCCATACTAGAAGCATCCAACTCCATCCACATCCATCTCCCCCTCAATAGAAGACACAACCACCTCTATAGGAAAAACTAGAGTAACCCAAAGATGCAGAACATGAAGAGCCAAGACTTGGAAAAAGCAGAGGATAGGGATAAAACTCCCATAAAAAAAAGCACCAGGGGTTACAAGAGAATCACATAGATAACCAAAACCCATCATAAAAGGAAACCCTCACTAATACATTTGGACTAGATTTTCGACTGAGGTTTCCAATAGAGAAGGTATATTGTGGCCAAATTTGATTTTTTTGAAAAAATGCCCGCATTCATCGTAATTCCGATGGAAATAACCCATTTGGTTTTGATGAAGAAGGCATTAGCAATGAGAATTTTCTTTTTTTCAAAAAAGTGCTCGAGTTCATCGTAATTCCAGTGACAGTGGCCATTACAAAATAAAAAAAGAGGTGGGGAATTCATTTGTGAATTGCAATCCCGCATGGGTGTCCATGGCGACTTCAACCCCCAAGAACATCAAATCCACGTCGAAGGCAATCCCACGCAGGAGGTAGATTCAAATTACCCTAGTTTTTAATTTCATGTTGCAAAAAATATACATGTGGTGGTTAATTGTCCTAGTTTAATCTCATAAAACCATAGAACTGTGATTGAGGAGTGAGCATTCAATTTTGTATCAGCAATCCCTTCCTCCCGTATACGCATGTGTTGATTGTTCACATGAGATCACATCTCTTTGCGGCATCGTATCAAACAATTCAGGAGCCTTGTCCATGTTTCCACATTTTGCATTCATGTCAAGTAGGGCATTTGCAAGTACAACACCTATTAAAATTCCTCTATCCGTTATGCTTTGATGGATGTCCATACCCTATTCCAAAGCTCCCATTTTTGCATAGGTAGGGAGGATGTTGGCAAAGGTTGTGGAATCTAGCTTTATGCCTTCCAATTTCATTTGCTTGAAAGTGTCTAAAGCCTTTTTGACAAATCCATTTTGTGCATATCCAACAATTGTTGCAGTCCACGAGACAACATTTCTTTTAGGCATTCTATCAAATAGTTCATGTGCCTTGTCTATGCTTCCACATTTTGCATACATGTCTACCAGGGCAGTTACAACTATAACATCTGACAAAATTTCTCTATCCTTTATGCTTCAATGAATGTCCATACCTTGTTCCAAATCTCCCATTTTGGCACAGGCAGGGAGGATAGTAGCAATGGTCGTGGAATTTGGCTTTACACCTACTGATTGAATTTGCTTGAAAGTTTCTAAAGCCTTCTCAACAAATCCATTTTCTATAGTTGCAACTACATCTGACAAAATTCCTCTATCTTTTATGCTTTGATGAATGTCCATACCCTGTTCCAAAGCTCCCATTTTGGCACAGGCTGGGAGTAGGCTGGCAAACGTAACTAAAGAAATGCAATGATCAGCTCCAAAGACATCAAACCACTACTAACAAAACCAAGAGTCTAAAATATGATAGGGAATAGTGTGAGCTGTCCTGAAATAAAATATTTTATTTTCAATTTCAACTAAAACATAATTACTCAGCCATTTAATGTTATTAATAAGTGTTTAATTTATGAAAGAGATAAATGGTTGGCCACAAGTACATGAGTTACTAAATGAACACAAATAAGTGAATTTGATATTCAAAACTATCTACAATGAATTCAATTCTTGTCCATTAGTCATTTATGTTTGCAATAAGCATCTTTCTTTGTTTTTCTTAATCTTTATTCATAGTTATGTGCATATTTCAAATTCTATAATTAGGATATCAATTGCTATGGTTGAACACTATCATGATGTTTGTGTTGTGGTATAGATGCGTGGAAACATAATTATGGGATTGTTATATTATAGAGATCATAAATCTAGATATCGCATATTAGTTCTAGCTCTTCTTGGATTGAGTCTAAAGTTGACATACAGTCATACAGCCAATATTAGCAGATCTATCCATTTCTAGTAACGACAATTGAGAAAGTCATTTTGATATTGAGAGTTTCTTATCTGCTTACCTATTGATCATTATTAAGCCATAATATTTAGGTCTATTTATCTCTCTTGCAAAACCTCTATAAGTGTCCTAGATTGTCCCTACTACTCACTCTTCAATTCGGACAAATGGAGTTCTAAAGATTTGTTGCACAAGATGGTGTTGAACATATCAACAAGGCTAGCATGGAAGGCATATTCAAGCTTCCACTTGTACAACTTACAACAAATGATTTTTTGATAGAAGAAATTCTTGAAATAGGGATACAATCGAAAGACAAGTACATACAAACCTCCTCAATTGAAAGTAAAATTTGTGTATAAAAAGAGTACATTGAATCCCATTCCATAAACACAATAGAGATACTGATGGAGACTTAATTGGATGTAGCATGTCACACCAAAGTTGTTAGAGTATGCTAAGCTAGTACATAATGTTTCGTAAAGCCACATTAGTATTTTACCCAAATCATTATCTACCAAAACTAACTATAGTAATCCCTTTGAGGATTCATTTCATGGTGCTAGATCTTCATTTAGTTTCACTTCTTGTTGGAGAAAAGAATAGTTATTTCTTGAGGTAGATGAATATCCCATCAACAAAGGAAAAGACCCTTTCTAGAATATAACAAATTCTACTCCAACAAAAGATCATGGGGGTTTCACTAGAGATATTGAATAAGAGATAGACTTCTACTGCTGAATTTAAAGGATTGGCATGTTCTTCATTTACTAATGTAAACTCTCTATGATGCCACCACAACCAACAAAGGCCTAAAAAGTTCTTTGCAATGCATGGATTTTTAGGATTGTCCTTTGAGAAAACAGAATTAAAGTATGGAAGAAGGATCTACCAGCTCCTGAGGGAAAGACCATGTCAGACAATATCAACGAACAACAAAATGAGGAGACAATTGCTAGATTGTGGTCTAACTTGAAAAGAAAAGGTGATGGAAAATGTTATTGTCCATGCAAAATTTGTAAGGGGTTAAAGACTAGAAGACCTCTAATCAAAACAATGAAGAAACATTGTAGGCTACATGGTCACATTGAAGGTGGACATGATTATCATCCATTGGTAAGTTTTTCATTATATCATTTTGACAATTTATATACATAATAAATCCCTTGATGATGAGATCATGATCACGGTTTATTTATGTATATCAATTTTATATAGGTCGAGTACCTTGGAGCACATGGTATGGATCAACACAACCCTGAGAATATGGTTTTTGAAGTGGATGAACATGGAGGTGTGAATATCAAATCTGAAGATAATGATCCTATGGAAGATGATGATCATGAGCCAGAAAACACAATTGAAGATGATGGTACAAATACATTGATCCATGACTCATTTAGTACTTGTGCAGCTGATCATGATGATGAATATGACCTTGATATTGTTCATGATGTCCCTCTACTTGAGAAGGCATTTGAGGCCCTTTACGAAGGCTTGGAGGCAACTCTTCTCTCCGCTGTATTGTTGTTGGTGAACTTGAAGGTTATGAATGGTTTATCCAACATAACAATGTCACATATGTTAAGGCATGTCATATATGTCATAATAAACTGTGAATCATGTTGTACCATTAATATTCTTTATTATAACAAATTATATTTTGTTTTTGTAGATTGATAGGTGAGTTTTTGTTACCACCATCAAATATTCTACCTCACTCATACCGAGAATTATCTGTCGTTATGCAAGATATTGGAATGGAATATCAAGCAATAGATGCTTGTCCCAATGATCATATTATATATCACAAACAACATGAATTTCAAACTAAATTCCCTGGATGTCATATCAGTAGATATCAAACAGATCAAATAACAAAAAGGGTTCCTTGCAAGGTTCTTCGCTATATTCCCATTATTCCACGTATGCAACGATTATTCAAGTGCACTAGCTTGGCACAATTTATGGATTACCATGCACGCAATATAATTTGAGATGACATTATTTCAATGTTTGCAGATGGTTCAACATTTATGGACATAGAGGAAAAGTGGCCACACTTTAAAGAAGAACCTCGTAATCTCAGGCTTTCATTGGTAGCGGACAGTGTCAATCTATTTGGAGAGATGAGATCTGTTTACTCAGTGTGGCCTATTTTTGTTATCAACAATAACATTCCTCCATGGATGTCAATAAAGAGGGAGCACACAATGTTGGCAATGATTGTTCCAAGTATTTTATCATTTAAATATAGTAGTCTAAATTTAATTATAAATATTGCAGTAAAATGGTCATAATAATTATGTAATGTTTTTGTTCATTCAATTAGGTAAGTACCAAGTTAAAGATATGAATGTATATATCGAGCCTCTTATCGACGAGTTGTTGGAGTTATGGACTGGTGTCACTATGTATGATGTCTCTAGACCAATAGGACAAAGACAATTTCAATTCCATGTGATGCTTCTATGGACAATACACGATGCCCCGGGGCTAACACATTTTTGTGGTATGTTATAGTGTTTAAGTTGTGCATGGACATTATAATTCAAAAAATTGTCATATTTAATCCAATTATACATTATCTTTTAGGTCTTCAAATAAAGGGAAAATTTGCATGTCCTGTTTGTGGTCCAAAGATGAAATCTCGTCGTTCAAAAAGTTTAGGAAAGGAGGTGTTTGATGAGTATAGGCACTTTCTCCACAAAAATCATAAGTATCGAAATACTGAAAAACATCTTTTCAATAGGAAAGAAGAGAATACATCAAAGCCACGAAGAATGACACCTCACCTATGGAAGTTGGAATATAATAGAATTAATCGTCAAGGTAATGCCATTCCATCTATTGGTTTGTCATAAAACATCTTTTCTATTTTGTTTTGTTTACTGATGATGTGATTGATGATCATGAAGGTCGTGAAGGCATAAATTACCACCTTCCTAAGGGAATAAAAAGTTATCCCCGACAATTTAGTAGGTTGCCCTACTACGAGCAGTTACAAATTGGTCATTTGTTTGATAGTATGCATATTGGAAAGAATATAACAGAGACATTATGGAAAATATTGGATGGAAGGCATGACAAAGAAAAAATTATCAAAATATGTAGTGACATTCAGGATTCCAATCATGCAATGATAAATGTCATTCAAACAAATAGCCATGGAGACCGGATTAATATAAGTGAGCTTCCTTGGTTATTAAAGGACCAGCAAAGCATGCTATAAAAGAAGTCATACGAAAAATTCGATTTCCCACAGGATTTGCTACGAACATAAACAATCTCATATCAAAGAAAAGTGAATTAGGGCCAGGGATGAAAATGCATGATTGGCATACCTTCATTAAGGTAATTCATGTTTTTGTGTTTTTAGTATGTATTTAAGTACTGCGTGTACGTGTACTTTTCATTATGTTACAAAAATATTAAAAGATAATTTTATAATTGTTGCAGTACGTTCTACCTCTATCTCTCCCAGATGACTTCGACAATAATGTCAAGCAAGTCATATATGATCTTGGAAAATACATGAGGTAAGTAGTGATATTTGTTTAGTTCGTTGTATAGATATTATATTTGTGATTTGTTTTACTTCTTATGTAATATATTTTTTTTGCGTCTTGAATACCTTGTAGGTGGTTGTCATGTAAAGAAATCCATAAAGACGATATAAAATATTGGAAGAGAAAAATTCCTCATTTAATGTGTGAAATGCAAAAGTGTCTACCTCCAGCTTTTTTCAATGCACAAGAACACTACCTCATACACCAAGTTGAGGAGATTGAATTGTGTGGACCTGTACACTCTAGGTCAATGTGGATGGTTGAGAGGCACTTGAAATTTTTCAAGGCTTTGTTTCAACAAAGAGAACATCCTGAGGGTTCTATGGTGGAGGGATATATGGTATACCAGACTATGGTGTACATTTCTGAATATCTTCCTAAGTTTGCAGCAAAGATCCATGTGGATAGCATTTGGGATCCCAACACCATTAACAAATTCGAAGGGGAGTACTTGATGGGGAAAGGTAGATTGAGGAAAGTGAGAGGTAATTATAAGATATTATTGTAGTTAATTAATTCTTAATTTTCAAAATAAATCAATTGTAAGACATCTATTTATTTTTTGTACATTTGGTCGAGAGTGGGATGCACTACATTTGTATATTGCAAACAATCTTGATTGGATGACGGTATGGATTGAATGTTGTCAACATTTTGGATGCACGTTAACATGGGAAGGTGTGGCTTCATTGGTTAAAGAAGCACATCGTAACGGAGATTCCAATGTTACGCAAAGGGAAATTGATTTAGCATATGGTTTAAGAGATAAATAGGTACGTATAAATTTATTTATCACCCATATGTTTATCAACTCACAATACAATGAATTTTACATGTTTGACATATCGCAGGTCAAACACCACAACCCTGTGTGCTACAATGGTCATAAATTTTGCATAAAAAAGTTGGATGACATGAAGAAAACTTGTGATTCTGGCATCACTGCAGTCTTTGAGGTGACAAATATTTCATCAAGAAATGACATTCATCCTCAACAGTCTCAAAATAGATACTATGGCATTTTGGATGATATACTTGAGTATGACTTTAATTCCTTCAAATTAGTTTTGTTCGTCGTCAAATGGTATAGGCTACAATTGAATAAAAATGATCCTGATAGAACTGTTATTGAACATGATAATGGTTTTATAATGCTAAATACAAGGTCATTTGAACTAGTTGGGGATGAGCCCTATGTTCTTCCAAGCCAGTGTGAGCAAGTATTTTACTCAGAGGTTCCACATAAACCAGGTTGGTTATTTGTTGTTAGACATGACCCAAGAGGAAGGCCGATAAAGTATAATATGATGGAAGAAGAAGATACCGAAGAAGAAGATACTGAAGAAGTAGAAGATGAAGTGGATGATGATCACGATTGATAGTTTCTCAATGACAATGAAGAACAAGAAGAAGAAGAAGATGATGATGATGATGATGTTGATGGTGATGGTGATGGTGATGGTGATGGTGATGGTGAAGGTGATGGTGATGGTGATGGTGATGGCGATGGTGATGGTGATGGTGATGGTGATGATGATGATGACAACGACGACGATGATGATGATGATGATGATGATGATGATGATGATGATGATGATGATGATGATGATGATGATGGTGTTGGCGATGATGACCTTGATGTTCATGATGATGAAGAATAAAATGTATGAGGTATGCTATTAGTATATTATCTATTTAATTTTGCTAACATTTTTTATATTTTTTCTTTGTCATAGGCCGACATGGATCCATCACATATCGCAGATAGAGATGTAGCTTGCGACACTTCTACTAAGCAAGTAAACCTCATTGTAATTGTACAAATTAAATAGAAGCAAACTGTTACATTATTATGTTCTTTTTTTTAGTGATTTATACTAATTTTGTAATTGTTAATGATATTCTTGACACAGATGAATGTTCGGGGAAAGGGAAAGGGAGTTGCAGTACCTGAGCACCTTTCTATGGATGTGGAATCATTAGGGTTAAGCAATGATGACCCTGAAGATGCCACAGACCTTGTAAACTTCTTTAAAATGCCTCTTATAAAAATTAGAAAAGAGATTGTTTCTTTGGTAGCCGTGCATCCAACCACTGATGAGATACAACAAAGGGTGGAATTATTGTATAAGATAGCACAAAACTTGCAAGTAAGCAGTAATGAAAGTTTTAATTATAACAAAAGTTCAATAATGGTTTATATTTTATTGTCTTTTATGTCATTAACTAAAATATGTACGTATTGTTTTTACAGCAATTTATCCACCCTCATGAAAGTCGTTCCCATGATCAGGGTGTTGCAGGATCTTCAGGTGATGACGATTTTCTTGTATTATCACTTGCTTGGCTTATCACTCTGACTACCCAAAACACATCATACTTGATACTGTCAATTTTCAAAATAAAGGTTCATCCTTGTTTACAATTCTTGCACTTTTCATATATTTAATGTTTGATATATTTAATGTATTATTCTTTAGGTGCTGTCAATGTTACTGTGCAAATGTCATCGCCACCTCATCAGAGGTCACCCTCACCTGTATTGCCAACTGCAATGCTGGTAACATGTAGCATGCAAACATCCTCTAGTGCACATCATATTGGCCCGCCCACCGTTGGTAGATCCCTCTTTTGCTCTATCTTCTGTCATGTGTTTATTTCCCTTCAAGCGTTCTTTCTTGAATTCTTATGCCATTTCATAGTGGATTCATTTTTTGCAGGAGGAGATGCACATGAGGATGTGCCAGAGGTGAGTACTACTGATAACATACCATCATTTCCTGGATCTTCTCATATTGCTAGTACGGGAACATTGCAGGCCACATTGGTGGTGAGTGACGAAGAAATGCTTCCCTTAAAGATACAAAAGGTTCTAGGTACTTTAAAATTATTATTATATATACTCTAATTGTAATTTACTTTATGATCACTCGTTTTGGACTAATGATCCCATGAATTTTTTGTAGGCAATGATATTTTCTATAAACATCTTAGTGACACTGCATTGCAGATATTTGGGCCCACCATACGTAAAAGGTGGTACATCATATGTGAACTAACCCTAATCCACTTTTGATTTCATATCATTGCTGGAATAGTTTACCTTTGATCCATTTCTTGAAGTGTAATAAATGTAGCTTTAGTTCATTTCTGAATCTAACAAGTTTGTTTTTTCTTTAAAAGGTGGAATGACCAAGAAAAATGGTTAAAAGATGAATTGACAAACCAAATGGTTGAGTGGTTTGGAAATGACACCTTTGACAAAACCAAGCTCCTTGAAAAAGTTGGCACATATCTAAAGTATGTGAGGGACCAATACAGGACCCATTTGGAGAGGAACCTAAAGTACGAGCGTCCCCCCATGATTCTAGAGAGGGAGTGGAAGGACCTGATTTTGTATGCCAAGGAGAGAATTGAAAGGAAAAAAGGAAATACACCACTAGATGCCAGAAGAAGGTACGGGATACTATTCAGAATGTAATTATGTACTAATTAATTACTCTTTATATTTATATAATCTAACATATTTCAAACTTTTTATAGACTGAGTGACACGTCAAAGGCAACCAAGGCAAGGCAAGAAAATCATGGGAAACACAAACTCAGCTCTAGTGGTTATATGAAACTTGCTACACGAATTGTAAGTATCTCATGTAAATGAAATATTGCATCAAAATATTAATAAATTGCAAACATTTTTTTTTATCAAACAATGAAAGAAAAATTCATGGTACCAAGCAAAAATTCAGGGCTCTGAATTCAATATAGCACCCACAGAAGATGACAAGAGAATTGCCTACCAGCAAGGCTATTTAGTCATGGCTGATTGGCTATGAGAATTGAGTGGGCATACACAACATTCTAGTGCATCCGTCATACAGGTAAATATGCTAAATGGAAGTTGTTTCAAATTGAATACTTTACCAATAATCTAATTGATGTTGAGTTCCAACATAAAGTGACTATATTTGTTTTAAATAAGCAAGAACTACTAACAATGTGCATATCATTGGAATGGAGCTTGCTAATTGTGAAACACAACCTGCACATGAAGGTCCGGATGTGCATCCCAGTAGCAGAGGGATTCATTTGCTATTCACATTTATTTATTTAGCTATTAATAAAATTAAACATCTTAATTTGTAATTAGAGTAGTAATTAATGTAACCTTTTTTGTTAATATTTTAGAGCATGTAGTCGGTGGTGAGCAAGTGGAGCATGATCTGGGTACACAACCTCAAGAACGTGATGTTCCCCACTCAGGCAAAGAGGACCATTGTTATTGCTTTAAACAAATATAATTACAATTGGTGTTCAGCATTAATGTAACCTTTAGTATTTCAACTCCAGATGATCTAGAGGGTGTTCAACATGTTGAGGTTGAGGCTACACAAAATGATGTGGCCCCATCAGGTAAAGAGCACAACAATTATGTTCTCTAAATTAATGAAATACTTGTAACAATAATTTTTTTTTTTTTTGAATTTAACCCTTTTCTTTGTTATTGTAGAGGACCCCCCTTCGCTTCAGCGTCCTTGTCCTTAGTATAGGACTAGGCATACATTGAGATCACAAGTAGTTGGCAGAACATCTGTAGAGGGGGGAAATGATGAAGAAACTGATGTTCCACTTAGTCTTTTCATAGCTTCAAAGAAAAAACAAAGAAAGAAATGATTGTAATCTAACTTATTTGATAATGACTGATTTTTATGTGTTAGTGAATGTAATTATGTGCTAATTAATGGTTATGGATGATATGTGTTAATTAATATTGATGAATGTTGTGTTTTAATTAATGTTAATCAATGTTATGTGTTAATGAACGTTATGTGATATTAATGAATGAATGCTATATTTTATTAATGGTAGAAAGAATGAATAAATGAATGTTAGAAGATGTTAACGGGGAATTTAGAGTGATGTTGGGGGGGGGGGGGGGGAGGGGCCAAATGAGCTTCCACATTCACGTGGTTGGCCCTATTAAGTAGAGAATATTAAACTATTCTCGAAACCAAGTGAAGCTCAACAAGGTAACACACTTTTCAATATTTCATTATGTTGCACAGTTAATCTTATTGAATAATGTATATTGAATCTTAATTGCAGGGTCCAACAAAGCTAACACGAACAACAACACCACAAGTTGCTGGGTATACTGAACTCCCATATTGTCTTGTCTGTACACGAACAATATGAGTTGCTTCTAGTGTTGATATCCAAGGTGGGACTGCAAAAGTTATGAATATGCCTTATCCTTGTAAGTTTTTTTATTACTTGTAAGTCATGAATATTGCTCTTTAGTTGATTAAAATTAAATGAAAATCTTTAATGAATACACAAAACTATATACACATGCAGGTGCACCATGGTTGAGATGGTCCAACTCCCTAGTCTCACTCTACGACTAAGCTCATGCCATATCTAAATCAAAGACATCTCAAATACATGGTCGGTGGAAAGTTGCAAAATTGCATTTTCATACATAAGCAAGACATACACAATTGGGCACAATCACCAAGAGAACGGTAAAAAGTGTGTTTGAGATTGTATCATGGATGCTTTTAAGGATTGTATCATGGATGCAAAAAATCTCTTCATTAATCCTTGACTCATGATTGCTATAATACTTCTTCAGACTTCTCATGTCATTTGTTGCACTTCTTCACTATTTTGGACTGAGTTTCAACTATGTATTTGCCTTGACTTATGACTGTACCTAGCTTTGTCCTATCTTTGTAAGCTTCCTCTTTGAATTGTGGTTGTAGCTTTGATAATACCTTTTTAATGTTGCCCCATTTGTAAGGAGGACAACTCCTAATGCATGTTGCAAATTATGTTCTAGTGACTGAGACTAAACTTTTTGTACTTGATGTTTTTGACTAGTTGTCATAACCTCTGACTTTGATGCTTGTGCCTTAATAGAACTAGATGTTTCTTGTATGCATACTTGGTCAAGGACTACATTATGATGCTATAGGGCTACAAACTTAGATTATTTATTGTATTGAGTTGCACATTTGACATGAGTTGCCCTATGACTACTATGCCTCTTGACATAATAAGGTGTTGTTCTTGTCAAGTTTTGACAATGTTGCAATAATAACGTGTTATTTATTGTTAAGGTTTGAAAAGACCTTTTAGAAACTTATACCCTGCTCTTTTTCACTCAGTAGACATGATTATTGTCATTTTATTTGGTACTAGGTATGACTGCCTACTGGCTTTACTGTAGACTGCAATCTCTCTCGACTATATTTTCTGAGTGTTGTTGTTCTATACTTGACCATCTATTAGGAAAACATAGCTTGAAATTTCCAAAAAAATTAATGAATGTGTTGGGTCTCAAATCAACAAATTGGATAGGTTCTAAGGAAATGCCAACTCCTATGATCAAACCCTCCAATTGACTTGGCCAACTCGCTCACTTTAGGCTCTGTAGGACCTAGGTGGGTATACCTACTCACTAGTTGTTTTCAATGACTAATGCTTTTTATAGAAGATTAAGTATCTTGATCTGATTTCTTCTGTAGTTGTTTTCGATGTAGTTTTCTTCTGTTTTATCGATATCACTTTTTTGATGAGAATGCTTCTTTCAGTGAATCTTCTTTATCTTGCATCGATGATATTGTTTCTTCTAGTTATATCCTCGAAGACCTTTTCTTGTTGATGAGAACCATCTCCACTTTCCTCGATATCTTTTATCGATGGAGTTACTGTCTTCAATGAGTCCATTCTGAAGTTCATTGGCATTTGCTTTCTTTGATGCCCTTTTTATATCGATGAGACATCGCTAGGTCTCATCGATACTGTTTGAATCTTAGATACTTCGATAGAATGCTTTTAGACTTGTTCGATAACTTATGGGTTATTATGGTATCAATGAAAATGATGATTTCTTCCAAAGAGAGATGGCTTCTATCGATGAAACCATGTGTATCAGAGACACGCCTTTTAGTCTCCTCGAAACTCATTCTCATCGAAATCTTTTTGCTGTCCACTGGGTTTCATGTCGAAGAGACTTTGGACTTTCGTGACTTCTTTTGTCCTCCCATCGAAACTAATATCCTTATTGATATCATTCATCGATGTAGTTTGCTTATGTTTTATTGATATCACTTTTTCGATGAGAATTCTTCTTTCGGTGAATCTTCTTTATCTTGCATCGATGATATTGTTTCTTCAAAAGCCTTTTCTCATTAGTGGGGGCCACCTCTGGTTTCTTTGATACCTTTTGTTTGTGGGACCATCCCTTTCGGTGAGTCTTTTTGCACTGCTAGTGTTATATCCTCAAAGACCTTTTCTTGTCGATGAGAACCATCTCCACTTTCCTCGATATCTTTTATCGATGGAGTTACTGTCTTCAATGAGTCCTTTCTGACGTTCATCAGTGTTTTCTTTCTTTGATGCCCCTTTTATATCAAGGAGACATCACTGGGTCTCATCGATACAGTTTGAATCTTAGATACTTCGATAGAATGCTTTTAGACTTGTTCAGTAACTTATGGGTTATTACGGTATCAATGAAAATGATGATTTCTTTGAAAGAGAGATGGCTTCTATGATTTAATTTCTCAAATCAAGATATTTTACTTAATTCAGATTTGATGCTCAACAGAATGACTGCACTATCACCAATCTATCTTGAAGATTTGACTACTCTTTACATTATGATTACGACTATCATGATATTTCATGAGACTTCTCTATCCCGATATGAAACCCTTTGTTCCCACAAATCAATGCTTTGAACTTGATTGCAACTTTATAGTGATCACTCTCTTTGTACAGTAAGCTTGCTACTTTCTCAACTTTTGATATATTGGAGGCTCCTAGGATGGTTTCTATCTTATAGTCACAATACCTTGCTATATTTTGCAGCTATTTTATGTTTATTTGTTTTCCACTCTTAACTCATAGTTTAACCAAATATGGTTGATCTTGGAATCAATGTACATCAGTTATAATCAGATTATATCAGTCTCCATGGTTGCAAGACCTAAAGAAGGATTCTTATCATCAATTAGATGCATACTTTTGGGAATATAGAAAGACAAAAAAATATATTAGAACCGTATATTTTGTTGAGTCATAATATGATGTGTTAATTTAGCTAAATAAGGGAACCAATGTTGTATGAGGTTTAATTCCATGATGACATTTGAAGCTTGTTAGAGATAGGGGATTTGTAGTAGTTGGCTTCTTAGGTTATGTCACAATCCCATGAAGATCCTTGTAAATCGTTAATGTCAGTAGACATGAGACTATTATGTAACGAATTGGATCAGCTAAACCTAGAAGTTCTGTAACCAATGAATCGACTGACTCAAGTGTATGTTAATTATCTTATGATGGTCATTTATGACCGTTATTCTTAGTAGACATTAAGTAGTTCACTAGATAGTTGGTTAGTAAACCAGTGAGTTAGTTGGCTCAAGTGTATGCTATTTATCATATGATGGTCGTTAATAACCATTATTGTTAGTACACATTAAGCAGATGGCTTGTTTATATGGTTGGTAACTAGTGAGTTTGTTGAGCTCAAGAATTGGATGTACAAGTCGAGCAAGGGAGGTGGACACTAAAAACGCATTGGTGCTTGCAATGTTAAAATTACTCAAAATTGAAACCAATAAACTATTGAAAGTAAACCAGAAGACAACACAAAATCTAGGCTCAAAAGTTCATAGTTTGTATATTGATATTAATTTTGAAAAGTATTACAAAACTCGGAGTATTCTCCATAAGACTAGAAAATCCCAGATATATTTCTGCAATGTTTTCTTACAAATTGATGGAACAAGTCAAGGGCTCTTCTGTATGCAATCCACTTCTCTTTCCTCAATTCCTGCTCATCTAGACTAAATTCATTCCTAATCAAATCTTTAGGGAATTGGAATTGGTGAGGCCTGATTTTACAAACTGCTCTCTTCCTGAACATGTCGTTGAAGAAATCTTCAGGGTCGGCACACCTTGACACTACAGTTGATAACATGTATGGTTTAAATAATTCTTCAAAATACTTCCATCCACCTTTGGTAATTACAAAATGATGATCCATGGTGATGGTTAGGAAAAGTGTCCCTTTACCCCTACCCCTGTTAGTTAACTCGGCCTCCTACACTCCTCCAATTTGTCTTAATACTTCTGCAATCCCTATCTTTAATGGAACCTTATAGGGCAGTAGATAAGGGGTACCCCTAAATCCAAACACTCTAAAAATAGTAGAAACAGGATATAGATACATATCTCCCCAGTTATGAACAATCTTGATATCCTCTGCAAATTCTTTGGGCCTAAGGAATTCCAAAAGAGCCTTGGGAATGCTAGGGTTTTCTGCACACAATAGAACTCTAATTTTAGATGCAAAGCATCTATCAAACTTTAGATAACTTACATCCTCTCTATCCCAAGATAGAACAGTACTCCACAATTGCATTGGCATCTCCTCTTTATCCTTGACCTTAACCAGGTCCATCTCTTTTGCAAAATAATCAGCCCCTTTGAATAGAAACATATGCATCAACAAGGAATACCATCCAAATGGCTTCTCTACCTTACCATTCTTAATTCCTACTAAGCCTGCATGGATAGCATCAGAGAGGAAAGGAGCAAAGTCAAATGTTATGGCCAAGGAAGTGTTCAAAATTTGGGCAATCATTAACATATAATGGACAGGCATGTTTTTCTCAGCATCTTCTCCAAAAATTTGACACAGTGTCCAGTACATACACTTAGCTCTGAAGGTAAATAAATTCAGGGAAAATAGCTCCATTGTGCTAGGGTCTACAACTGTTAATCCCCCTATTTTGATAAAAAATTCTCTCAATGGGCCACTCCTAAGATGATCTCTTTGGGCATTGTAAACTTGGGTTAATGCCTCAAAATCAATAGGCTCAAGGTAGCTGGAAGCTTCACTAAGCTTGAAGACATTCCTAAATTCATCATCTCTGATTTCGACAAGGGCTGATCCCTTTATGTTTCTAATGCATCTGGTAGCAGGGTCATAATTTTCCACAATTAGGGTCAACAGATCTACATCCATGAAAACACCTGGGACCACAAGCTTCCCTACATCTAAATTCCAGATACTATTCATAGGGGAAGGGGCATGTCTCTGACCAAAACCCACTTTAAACAAATTGAGATCAGATATCCCTATTTCAGGGTCCCTCAACCAATTTCCTTATTCATATAAACCATCCCTAATTTTCAAACGGGGGTTTTTTGGCACTAACTCCTTGGCCCTAGCCCCAACATTGGTCGACATATTGGTTAACTGCTCAAGAAAGTCATCACAAATATTTCGGTCCTGGTAATTTACCTTCCCTGTTAATTCTCTTCTAGGTCCCATTTTAGGAGTATGCAACTAAGCCAATTATCAATCAAAGCAATTTTCTAACAGGACAAGACCACAATTCAACAATCTTTAAGCAATGGGTAAACAAAGAGCAAGAGAACCTGATTTTGGTTTTTCAAACTTCTGCACTGGACCAGCTCTCTCTGCAACTTCTTCTCTGAAATGATACCCTCATTCAATTGATGCGGGGATATATACGGCAATTTGGCTCCTTAACTGTGGCATTAACACCGTATGCTTTGGCCGTCCCTTCAAAATTGAATTCATGAAAGAATTCAAAAATTTGGCTCCAACAGATCAAAACTACTCTGAGTATTTTTCATTTTGCTCTTTCACTATTTCACAGAGCGTAAAGCTCTTGCATGTTCATCTAGATAAAAGACGCCAACCATTGGATCAGATAGAACTTGCACCACTTTTACCCTTTTGACTCTTCCTTGCTTGGCAATAGGCTGAAAATCCTTTCGCTATTTCACGATGGGTAACCATCTTTCAACTTGACCTCACGAAGCTGTGCTAGCTATCCGATCAACTGAAACTTGATTGATCTTTACATTGTCCTAACCTGGCGGTTTATATCACTAACCACATTCAAAACGGTTAATGCTAACCATTTTCGCTATTTCACGAATGGTAACCATTGTGCATTTAAAGGTTGCAAAATAACGCTCGCCGTTAGATCCTTCTTGAGATGCCCTTCCTTTAACAACCTATTAGAACCATTAGACGTGGGCCCTCTAAATCAACTCCATTCACTTTGGCATTCAATCCCTCTTGAACTGACGTGTCAACTTCCTACTCGCTGAAAGACTTCAGCGGGATCCACTTTTTAAATACCACCTGTGCCTGATAGGTCACCTCTTTGTCTTCAGTTTATATCATTCTATTTGGTGGGCCCACCACTTGGTCGCCAAGTTTGTTCTTTGTTTTACGTGATCTGGAGGACATGTGTAACCTTTTGATTTATGATCCCTAACTCCTGAACTGCTCACTTGGAATGCCATGTCATTTTGCCACTTCGCGAAAACTAACTCTTGAGCATCTTTGGGTTGCGAATCAATGCAGGCCATTGATTATTCTCTGAACCACTCACTCTTTACTCGTTAGAAAACCCATCAGTTTCTGGGACCCACCACAACCTTTCGCTATTTCAAAATAGTTAAAACACGTGTGCTTTGATCTCACAAAATAACGAGGGCCATCCGATCAGATAGAACATGATCGGTCTTTAATCTTCAGACGAAGCTTGGATGTTGGGCCCACCAAACCCTTTCACTATTTCGCAGAAGGGTAAAACTCGGTTATCTTTATCACGTGAAACAACACGGGGCATCAAATCTCAAGGACTTGCACTATTGTTACTCTTTCTACTAACCACTTCACCCAGTCCCACCATCTTTTCGCCATTTCGCAACTTGTAAACCATGAGCATCTTTAGGTTGCGAATCAATGCGGGCCATTGATCTCTTTCCAAACCGATTGCCCTTTAGCCAAGAAAGAAGTCCTCATCACTGGGTCCCGCCAAACCTTTTTGCTACTTCGTGATAGGTAACTTTCGGGCATGTTGAGTTCGCAAATCCACATGGGGCATCCAATTGACTGAGAGTTGCGTGACAATTAAAAGGCCCAATGGTCATTAGAAAAGGCAATTTAAAGGTGAATAAAAATTAAAACATTTAAAAGGACCACCTAGGTAAAAAACAACGGGGGGAACACTTTGCATGACAAAAGGACCCATTACTGAAGTGAATAAAGTAACACGGAAATAGAATTATAAGGGTTTTTTCTGAGACATTTTGAAAGTGATTAAACCTAAACCCTAAAACCTCTTTAGGACCCAAAGCAATAGAAGTCACAAGGCCATACCAGACCCAAGAATTTCATAGACTTAGCTAGTTATGGAAAAGATTACCCATTTTTTAAACAGTGATAACAGTAACCTCTGAACCTTTATCTCTTCCCTCAAAAATGAAACTTGCCATTTGAATTTCTTTCTCATATTGATTAGCTTAATAATATTTGTTCAATGTTTTTTATCATTAAAAGATTACCTTACTTTTAGATAAATTAGTTAGATTCTTATTATGTTGAAGAACATTTAGTTAGTTTTCTCCTTCAACTAAAGTAGTTATGTTTATTTTGAAATGCTCAATTTTTTATCTTAATATAGATCACAATTTATTTTCTTTAAGTATAGAATTAATGAAATATTACATATGATATCAGAGCAACCAAGTTCGACATTGAACTTCAGGCTTTCCACCTATAAACAAAACTATATACATATGCACGCGCACCATGGTTGAGATAATATGCATGCACACTATATACAAAACTATATTTGCAAGTAAATTAAATCTTTTATTCAAATCCACAATATGAAACACAGAGTTTTACTAGAAGAACACAAGTAACCTTATCTCCTTTAGATAGTATCACAAGCAACTGCCTACAGAAAGATGCAGTAATCCACAACATATACACAAAGGAAAGACGACTGATTATATTATGTATGTTTGCAAAATGGTACAATAGTAAGCCTGAGGCTATATTCTACTTCTTCTCTAATGATGCTTATTGTTACAAAAATTCCCTGATTTATATGAGGGTATACATTGTCACCAAGCATCGTGGATTTTCAACACATAACTATTAATTAGCACTTTTGTTAACAAATTGGAAGATAAACAAGTTCAACATTCCTATGTGTTCAATGTACTTATCATCTTTATATATTAGAACGTCATTGTTTAGTGTCCTCATGTCGCTTTATGTCTAGAAATGATTGGATAGAATATTGTTAACACAAAGTGACAAATCTTTGTCCTGATCCAACTCTGCCACTGCTTGATTCTTCTCATCACCGAACTCTTGTTTCCACTATTCCAATGATACTAACTCACCATTACTGTAAAAAGAGGGCACCCTAGGGGTATTCCCATCATCCAGCCTCTGATGCTCTTTCCTTAATTGATTTGCCAATTCATCATGGGACTTCAAGTGACCCTCGGCTTCAATTTTCTCACCTGGATTCATCAAATTGTTGTCATTCATCAAGCCTTCCAACCGAGACCTGAGCCTTTCATGCTCTTTCATAGCTTTGACTATTCCAGTGTATGTCTTCCAATAAATTTCTGCAACCTGCATCATACTTTTGAATCTATGGTCAATGACCTTGAGAACTAACTTATCCATCTTTTTCTATTCCTTTTTTAGTTGTCGAGATGTCTTTTCGGCCCTGTTCCTCCAATACATAGCATCTATCAAGGCATCCATGGCATCTCTGTCAACACCGTATGCCATCCCTATTTGACTGGTACCTGTATCAATCTGAAGCAATCTTGCTTGCAGCCTCTGTTTTTCTTCATCGGTTTTCTCATATAGGCTTTTGTATGTATAATTTTCTCAGACCAAAAAATTATCTGATCTTGGTTCAGTTTAGCGACGTCCAAATTTAGTTTGGCAGTTTTCTAGGGTCAGTCTTTCCAACCTGCTGCACCATCAAATGTCCAAAAGCTTCTTCTGTATCAACCAATATAGGTCTTTTATCTTTGGGATAGATAGCCCACTGTAGAAGAGCCTTTTGATCTGGATCATATCCTGATCCTCTAAAGAGTTTATCAATCTCTTTTGGCATCATTTGCCTACTTGGGTCATGTTTCTTGAGGAATCCATCAAACAACAAGGCAGAGTTCATGTCCCATTTAGAGTATAATAGCACACCAGCTTCCTTAAGCAACTGTCTTCCCTTTTGAGGTGTCATTTCTCTCATCACAAGATCCATCTCCTCTTGTAACTTTTGGAGCTGCTGCTCTTCTTCACTATTTCTCATGTTATTCCTAATTTGAGATCCTTTATGTTGATAGAGGAATGCGGTGAACTCCTTGGAAGTAATGAAGTCGCTATCAGCAATGAAATCCTCATGCTCCAGGAATCTGATGTCAGCCACTTCTCAAACATTCAGTTGTCCTATTGCCAATTCTATCGATGTATCCTCTACATAACTAGGCGGGTAATCCTCTCGAGGAGTGAATGGAATGATGCCAGATGTGGAAGCAGGAGACATATGAGCCAAAGGCTCTATATTCCTAATAGTATCAATGTAATCCCTAAAAAACATGAGGCAGGACTCCCTCAAGTATTTCCAATTCATGCTCCACAAGTTTGTTGGCCAACTCCAAGGGGTCTTCAATCTTTTGTAGCACGTTCTCATCCATTTTCCTTCTATAAAGCTTCCATTTATAAGCCTGCATTTCTTTCTCAAACTTTATTCGCTTCACTCTGGCCTCTTCTCTGCCAATGTTCTTAATGAGGTCATCCAGTAGGTAAGATTTATGCTCTCCATCCTTCAACTTTTGTGATGACCGGGCTATCCTTATGTATCTTTCAGGATCAAAATTGGGCCTTGGATCCCCCATAGCCATGCCATAATAATCCAATTTTGACTATAGCAGGGTATAACTCTTTGAACTTTTCACAATAAAATCTAAAAATACTAACAACCCAGGTACAATTGATTGTTTTCCATTGCTTGTTAGATGTTCTGTACTCACTATTGATAGTTGCCTCACAATTTCCAGATAGGCCACTCTATTAGGGACTATATGTGGTAGTAAGTATGGTCTCCCTTCGAACCCGTATACCCTGACTTGTGTGCAGTCTGAAAAACAATACCAATCTCCCCAATTGTGTTCAATTGAGGGATCTTCAGCGAAATCTTTTGGTCTTAGGAATCTTTGAACCTCTGGTACAAGGGCATGATCGCATGGGCATCCCAACAGTCTATATAATGGCTTGACAAAGAACTCGTCAAAATGTCAATATTGATTATTCACATACCTCTTGTCCCATGAAGAAGCCCATAGTTGCACTGGTTTTCTCATTCCAGCATTGTCATATGTCCTGACACATAACTCTTCTGGCCATAACTCTTCATCTTGTCCCACATACAATAGCATATGCATAAGTAAGGAATAATGCTTGAAATGAACATTGATGACATCCCCCTTTAACTTTTCTAACCCATGATTCAAAACCTCAACCAAATAAGCAGAAAAATCAAAGAAGCGAGGGTCCTTAGATTGTAAATCGGCACAAATGACCATGGCTGCAATATCCATCAAAGGATGGGCTTTTATCCCTAGCACTTGGGCAACATAGTAATAGGTATACTTGAAATATGGATGGAAAGAGTTGACATCATAGGGAGCTTTGTCATCCTGACCTAGTGGCACTAAGGACCTTGCATTCCTAGGTCTATGTATAGGGAGTCTCCACGTTTTGTAAATGTGCTCTAGGTTAAAATATTCACTTGTTAACTTCTTCAGGTCAATCAATTCTTCAAATCCCCAATCCAACTTGAACATGGTGTCAATAACCTCCTTTGTGATTGCAAGAATTGGCTCACCCATGTAGTTATATATGGTTCGGGTTTTAGGGTCACAATTGTTTGCCAATGCCTTCATGAGCCCCACATTCATGAATACATTAGCCACAACTAACCTTCCTAAGTTCAATTGCCATAAATTGTTGATAGGTTGAGGAGAAACTCTTTTGTTGTACCCATATATGAATAATTCATACCCTCTCAACTCTATCCATATGTCTCCAAGATCCTCAAACCGGTCCTCCAGGCCTTCCTCATCAGCTCTAATCTTCTTGGACCTCAAACTGGATGATGGGCACTGGTCAATCAGGTCCTGGGCCAAAGAACGCCCTTCCCTTTTCTGTCTTTTAGGTTTTTCTTCTATAGCAATAGGTTCTTTTCCCTTTCTGGTCGTATTAGGTTTAGATGATGACTCCATTTGAATTTTGAAAAAGAGGTCTATGTGCAAACAACTTACTTGGAATTACTGAGCTTTATCTATGAATTCGCCCAATTCCTGCTTTCGGTTCGTCGCCTGTGAATTCCTTAATGCTGTGTCCTTTGATGGTTGATCCACTACTTATGGCGTATTTAATCAATTAGTAATGGCACTTTGGACAACAGTCACTCAAACACACGTTTGAATTTAATGGCGATGTGATCTTCCTTGGGATTTATTTATGATTTTCATGACAATCAATAATCATTTCGATGAGGATATGTCTTTCGATCATTTGTTTCTTTAGTCCATCGATCTCTTTGTTTCTATTGACAATACTTTTGTTTTGAATATTACATCGATCAAGTATTTTTTCCCTTCATCGAAATACTATATTTGGTCAGTATGGCTGTCTCCTCATCGAAACATATCTGATATCCATCGGGTCTTATGTCGAAGAAACCTTGGACTTCGGTGTCCTCCTTTATTTTTCCATCGAAATACTTCTTTCATCGATATCACTATGCGTTGTCGATGAATGAGTCTATTATCTCACCGAAGCTTTTCTTTATTTTCCCTTATCGTTCTTCACCGATAAAGTTACATCGGCAAAACCACTCATATTGAGAACATGCCTTTTAACCTCCTTGAATCCTATATCCTTATTGATATCTTTTATCGATGTAGCTTCCTTTTGTCTGATCGATATTATTCTTTCGAAGAAAACGCTCCTTTTGGTGGGTCCTTTTTATGTTGCACCGATAGTATTATTTCCTCGAGAACTTTTCCTATCGATGAAGATCCTCTCTGCTTTCTTCAATATCTTTTGTTGATGAAGTTTAACCTCCTCGAAACCTATATCATCATCGATATCTTTTATCGATGTAGCTTCTTTTTATCTAATTGATATTATTCTTTCGATGAAAACGCTCCTTTCGGTGGGTCCTTTCTATGTTGCACTGATAGTATTATTTCCTCGAGAACTTTTCCCGTCGATGAAGGCCCTATCTGATTTCTTCAATATCTTTTGTTGATGAAGTTATTATCTTCAGTGAGTCCTTTCGGAATTTCCTTCCTTCGATGGCTCTTTTATATCGATGATAATTATTATTTTTTTTAAAAAAATGATCATCGTCGGAATTACGACGATTACCAAGCTTTCGACCAATGACTTCTTTGACCATCAGTAGAGTCCATTGGATTGTCGAATTTCCAATGGGCATGGCATCGTCGATCAATCTAATACCGAGTTTTCGATGGTGGATTTTGTCAACACTCCGATGAAAATTCATCAAAAATCCGACAAACGACCGTTGAAAATCAGCTCCGAATGTACTAGTGCCTACTCATTGAGGTTAAAAAAGAACCCAAAACCCAAAACCCTCTCCCGAATAATAAAAAATAATAGAGGAGAATAAGGAGAGGAGAGGGAAAAGGAAACCACCACAGTTCCAAAACAGAGGAGGAGAATAAGCAAAGACTAAGAATGAATCCCTGAAGAAAACAAACATGAAGATCTCCTAGTCAGGGCATAAACTACTTCTACTTGACCCCCCAGAACTAGGAGGGAACCTTCCAAATGTATATGTATATATATGTATAAGTATATATGTATACATACATACACACACATATGCATGTACATGTGTGTGTGTACATATATATATATATGTGTGTGTGTGTGTGTGTGTATACATGTATATGTATATATACATATATATATATATGTATATACATATATATATATATACATATATATATGTATATATATATATATATGTATATGTATATACATATACATACAAATATATACATATATATACATATATATACATATATACATATATATACATACATATATATACATATATATATACACATACACACACACACACACATATATATACATATATATATTATATCCCTCAACAACGAGGCTCATCAACTCATTGGAGCAATCATGAACTTAACCTCAAGAACAAGGCATCTCAACTTGCTAGAGTAGCAAAACAACCTCTATGACAAGGCTAAATCAAGTTGTTAGATCCATAAATACAATAAAATAATCAAATATAAACATATATAGCATTGGAAAATCTTAGAAAACATCATCACAAGCCTTTGGTACAAAGACAGAATTGATAAAATTAATTGAGACTGGCTAAAATCATCAAAATATAAAAACAAGGCAACAAGGCAGAATCACACATATGTAAAACATAACAACACATTCATCATATAGTTTAGTGTTTAGACAAAATAGTATAGCGCTTTTGTTATTTTTTATAGCACTCTTACATAGTGATTTAGTGCCTTTGTAAAACATTAGTGCCTTCAACAAATGAAACAATGCATTCAGGAAACAGGTTAGCACTTATGTGGAATACAATAGTGCCTTCTCAAAATACATTAGAGAATTCAATAGAATAGTGCATTCACTTAGACAAACACAAAGGTAGAACATAAAAATGTGACAATGAATTTAATTCATTGAAGCTATAAACGAAACTAGTAACACGTCTATTAAGGACACTTTTTGTGAATAGAGACAAAAGGAATGCTCCAAGCTCAAATAAATTCACTATATAATGAGAATCAAGAAAACACAGAATAAGGCTTTTGACAAGCTCAATTATGGAGAACTCCAAACACGGTCCATACCAAATCTCCAGGATAAAATATGCATAATCAAAAGGCAAACATATGATCCTAAATGGTAAATTTCTCCAGCATCTCAAACCCACACAAACACAAAGGGCTCTAATATATCACAATTCTCAGAGCATTCACAGAATAAGTACAAAGTCGTTGATGGAAGTGAAAACATTTAGATTAAAAATATAAATAAATATATCCCCAAACTGTATGATATATCCATATTATAAACAATATCTATTCCATTTCTAAAAGTTTCCCAAAAATTCCCGAAAGCAATCTTTCTAGAATTCACTGTGCAAACGATTTTTTTGAAACAAAATGCACAAGGAAGAAAACACCACCAACTTGGGAACTGAAAGTAATGGAAAAATGAAGCTTATGAAGCACAATGCACAATCCAAATCCAAGGAAGCCAAGCAAAATCCAACTCCAAACCTCCAACCAAGAAATCGAAATTGCAAAAGAAACTCTAGAAATGCTAATCCGGCAAAATGCATAGGCGTCCAAATATATAAAAATTCATTCAAAAACTATAGCCGATAGTCGGCCAATCAAAATATTTCAAAATACTATATTATCTACGTACCTTGCCCAAATATGACATTTTATTTTTCCAAGGCTATTTAGCTAATAATCATAAAGGGTAGGTACACTATATAATATTTATTTACTCGCATGCATTAACAAGAGATATAATATAAAATCAAATGAACACATAAACTAAAGACCACCAATAAATAAACCAAGGATAGATAATAAATAAAAAGCCACTAATATAATATAAATCCATAAATATAAATAAAACCATAAATAACTAAACAATAAATAAAAATAATCAATTAATAAAAAGTAAATAAATAAGCCAAATAAATAAATACAAACTATAGTAATAAATTAAATTAACATTAATACACTATATTAATCAAACATTAACTAAATACTGACAATGCCACCAAAAGACTGTTAGGATAACCAGTGAACAACTGAGAGGGGGGGGCATGAATTAGTTGTTAATAGATTATAACAATATATCCACAATACAACCTTAAACTGGAGCACATAAACATTCAAATACTAGTAAAGCAGAAAAAAATGCCTGTAGACACAAATACCGGTAAACAATGCAACTCGACAATTAAACAGATAATCAATGCAAAGCAACCATACCACATAACACCAAGATTGTACGTGGAAAACCCAGAAAGGGAAAAACCACAGTGGGAATCCTACCCACAATTAGATGATACTTCTGCTGAAAGTATATGATACAATGAGTGGCTTGCACATGCAGGAAGGAACACTGCCTAGAAAACACTGTTCAATACAAAAGAGTCTCATTGACTGCAGAGGTTAAAACCCTCTCAGGGTATTTAGATAACAATCCAATAGAGAGAACTACTAGAGATAGCATCTACCATGCCTGATTATAGTCCTGATTAGGCTCAACACCGAAGGCCTTTGACCTCTTTCTTAATCCTAATTCGATCCTCAATGATTGGCCTAAATTCCTTCACATATGATATTACAATTCATGACCACGATACCCCATAATATCCAATCTACAATGAGATCTTACATCAATTTACACCAACCCTAAGACCTAAACTAATTAGGTTGGCCACCTAAAAGATATTACAACAAGATCATTACATAAATCCATATTACAATGATATTCCATGTCAGCTTTAGACCAAAACAACATTAACCAATCCATAAATCATCTTGGTAACGTGTAGAGAACACGTTAACATGATACTGGTCCATAACCTAGATAGGAACCAGACCTATTCTAAGTCCATCATGCTAAAGCGATGTCTCCAACTAGTTGAAGCACGATCAAAAAACAACTTCAACATCCTGAAAGTCGTACCAACACTACGTATGCATCCTATCAAGAATTCTCGATGAAAGCTCTGTGGGTAGAACCTTAAACCTGTGTTGGTAAGGGTTTACTAGAGTGTATGATAGCATCTGATTACCAAGTCAATACCATCTAACCAAAACATGCTCCAAAAGCACATACCACATGTAACCAAGCATATTCCATAGATCCAAGCATGTCGGAAGTGTCCAAAAGATAGTCTCTTTTGTCGGTAACACTAGAACTTTTGTTGGTAACCAAAGCCTATCTGTCAGTAGCTAGCATTAACAGCTAGTGTTGACATCAATGCAAAGCATAATCAGTTCCTCCAAAATGCCAACCATCCCCCCTTTGGCATTGATGACAACACTAGATATGAAAAAACATCTAAGTACCAAAAAAATGCCAAACCAGTCTCCCCCAATGGAAGACAACCAACAAAACTCCCCCTTTGAATAATATCTCTGTAAAGCTCACATATATCTCTCTCCCCCTAATGTATACAACTCCTTTTTTTAATTTTTCACATCAATATGTCTCCCCCTTTGACATCAATGCCAGAAAAATGAAAAAAATATCAAAACAGTAATGTAATTCCTTGAATCTCAAAACTAACTACTCCCTCTGAGTAGTAGTACCACTTCATCAGTATCAGAATGAATAGTGTCTTTGATAATGCATATGAGACTGATTCCAAACTGCATCAATCAAGTCTCTGCTGGAGGGGCAGAAACCCCTAACTTGTCTCTTAAATACTCAAATGATTCCTTAGCCAACGATTTAGTGAATATATCTGCAATCTGCTCTTTAGTGTTCACATAAACCAGTTTAGCTTCCTTTTCTTCTACCTTATCCTTAAGAAATTTATACTTTATTGATATATGCTTAGTCTTAGAGTGAAATACCAGATTCTTAGACATGTCAATATTTGCAGAGTTATCACAGTAGATAACTACCGGTTCACTACATTTTACCTTGATATCATTCAACATTTTCTTCATCCACAAGACTTGAGTACAGTTAGTTGCTATTGCAACATATTCAACTTCTGTAGTAGATAAAGAAATGCATGATTGTTTTTTGTTGATCCATGAAACTAGTTTCTTTTCAAGAAAGAAAGCTCCACCAGAAGTGCTCTTCCTATCATCAGTATCTCCTGCCCAATCTGAATCTGTATATGCACACAAATTGAAGTTGGCATCTATAGGATACCATAAGCCCTATTCAGTTGTGCCTTGTAGATACCAAAATATCCTCTTTACTGCACATTCATGATTTTCTTTAGGATTACTTTGATATCTTGAAACAATACTCAGAGCATTCATAATATCTGGTCTAGTCTGAGTTAGATATAACAAGCCACCAATCATAGATTTATACATTGTTGGGTTTACCTGTGCAGATGTATCTTTGATAGATAATTTCTCACTTGTCACCATAGGAGTACTTACCGGTTTGGAATTATCCATACCAAACTTCTTCAATAATTCCCTTAGATACTTTGTTTGATAGATAAAGATGCCTTTATCAGTTTGAGTAATCTGCAAACCTAAGAAAAAACTAATTTCACCAATCATGGACATTTCAAATTCATTCTTCATGTTGTTAGCGAATTCCATGCACAATTTATCTTCTCCTCCAAAAATGATATCATCAACAAATACTTCAATAATCAGAATGTCATCATCAGTAATTTTGTAATACAAATTACTATCAACACTGCCTTTAGTAAAACCAAGCTTCAAAAGATATTTATCCAACCTTGCATACCAAGCTCTGGGAGCTTGTTTCAATCCATATAATGTTTTCTTTAACCTACAAACCATATTCTTATCATCTATCACTGAATACCTCTTCTTCAAGTTCACCATTCAAAAATGCACATTTAACATCCATTTGATAAACCTTATAGTTCTTATATGTTGCATAAGCAAGAATAGCCTAACAACTTCAATCCTAGCTACAGGTGCAAAAGTCTCACCATAATCAAGTCCTTCCTTTTGAGAATAACCTTTACAAACCAGTCTATCTTTGTTTCTTATAAATAGACCATCCTCATTCAGTTTATTTCTAAAACCCACTTAGTTCCAATAACATTCTTAGTTTTAGGCCCAGGAACTAAAGTCCAAGTTTCATTCTTCTCTATCTGATCTAATTCATCTTCCATAGCCTTTAACCAATGTTTATCTTTACAAGTTTGAATAACAATTGCTGGTTCAACTTGAGAAATAAGACATACCTCTTCATTAGCCAATCTTCTTCTAGTCACAATTCCCTTGTTCCTATCTCCAGTGATTTGATCTTCAAAGTTGTTTAATCTTACATACCTTGGATTCTTCTAAACTTCACGTTCACTGATCTGATCATCAGTCACAGTTAAGTTTTATGACTGTGTCAGTATAACAATTTCAATGTCTTGTACCGGTTGAGGTATTGCCAGTTCAGTTATGATCATTTCCACTACCGGTTCCCTGTCATATGATATAGAATGATTTTTGTATTTCTCATCCACTTTCACATTTGCACTTTCCACAATTTTCTACAATCTTTTTTTATAACATCTATATGCTTTGCTTTGATTAGAATAACCAAGAAATATTCCTTCATCACATCTAGGATCAAAGTTTCCAATTGAATCATCCCTTTCGAGATAACATTTACTTACAAAAATTATGAAATATTTAACAATAGGTGTATGGGTAAGTGCACAAAGATGGTGGTAAAAAAGGGGCGTATAAGTGAACACTTTTTTTCTGAAATCAGGTGAACCTGAACTTGGAGGCAAAATTTGAAAGTTATCCACTCAGGATATGAAGATAATCAAAAAGCAAATTTTGTATTACTCTGAATCTAGTTTCCAAACTACTATACTTTTTCAAAATTGGATAAGATTAAGGGGGTCAAATCCTTTGTGCATGAAAAATAGACCTTGATTTTTTGTAAAAAATATAACATAGTGTTTCACGTGCGCATCAAAAAATTCATACTTAGATTTAGTATTTTGACAAATCCTTTGGCAGAAAGATAGTTAAAAGTGAGCACTAGAAGATGTGTATTTGTTTGTAATTTTTTTGTTGAGTATTTGATTTTTTATGATTTTTCCAATTGAGCACATCCTGAAAATTAGGTACCTATTTATGCGCGAAGAGTAAGTTGCACTAAACAAATCAAAAATATAATTTATTTTTTTTAAATTGTAAAGAATCAAGTGCACTACAATAATATATAAAGTTTTTAAAATTTGGATAAGTATATCAAAAGTTATTAAAAAAATGGTGCACCTATGTCTGTGAGAACTATGGAGACACTGGTAAAAGAAATTCAATAATAATATGTTATTGTTGTTCAAATTTAAAAAATATTATATGGTTAGAAAGCTCAGAAGATGGGTGAAAATATGGTGGTAATTTTAGAAATATCCATTTGATGAAGTGTAACCCTGATGATGACAAATTCGATAAACCAAGTTGATAAAATAAAACACGTCAAAAATGAGAGAAATGGAGGGAAATCAAACTTCCAAACCATAGCTTTGTCATCCAGGCCTATTTCCAAGCCTAAACAGTCAAAAGCGCGTATAGGGTACTTATGGTATAAAAAGCGCATATGGGTTACTTATGGTGGAAGAAGCGCGTGCGCACTATTTTTTAAATTTTGGGTGTGTATAATATGATATTGTATATATAATATGTGTATATACATATAATATATAATATATATATATATGTATATAATAATATATAATATATTAAGTATATATATACACATATAAGTGTATTGTCTCCCCCTCTCAAAGGCATACAAGGTGCCTCTCTCTCTCTCTCTCTCCTTCTCCCTTTCTCCATACCCCATTCCTCTCTCTCTCCCTCCCTCTCTCTCCTTCTCCCTTCCTCCATACCCCATCCCTCCCTCTCTCCCCTTCTCCCTTCCTCCATACCACATCACTCTCTCTCTTGCTCTCTCGCCTTCTCTCTTCCTCCATACCCCATCCCTCTTTCCCTTCTTCTCTCCCTCCCTCCCTCCATACCCCACTGCAACTGTGTCTGCACTTCTATAGAAGTAAGTGAATTTATTTCTTGTCTACAACTTCCTCTTTGATTTTTATCACGTATGCTCTCTTAAGAAAATTGATGATGGATTTGTGTGTGTATATTGAATAGGAGGAATAGGGTTTGAAATTGAACCATGGGTGCATTACCGTGACAAATAAGGAAACTTGCAGCAATATTCTTCTTGAATGTGTTTTTAATGAGCAGAGCATATGTGCAAAATAGTGTCAACAAAGCAACATGATGAGTCAGAGTACCTCCAATATGTTTTTCAAAAGGTAACAACCAGTAGGAAGAGAAAGAGGGAGAGTAACACATATGATGTCTTGGAGAATGATAGTGGTGGGTATGCGAGAGTTCCCATGTTGTTACACAATCCCTGTCACCTAAAGAAATTATAGTTTGTTGTATGCATGGCAGTGGTAGTATATGATGATCATCACTTGTCAAAAGGCTTGGAACAGTACATACCCATGAAAGAAATCAAGTGTGTAATTCCTATAGTCACAATCAAGATCAGTCCTATAACCTTGCAAATTTAATAGCATCATATGTTTTAGAAGTTAGACAATACTCTTAGGGTTAGGTCAAGCTCTTACACTTGCTTTTTAGTGAAGCCTCACTGTCTATTTGCTTGGAGTCTCTCTTATGCTGACAATGGTCTAACTTAGCTATATCAAAACTAAACTATTGATGTTCTATTGTATGGTTTTCTATTCATAGCTTTAAATTTAATATATCATTTTATTAGCCCACCATATGACCCCATAGGTGTCATTAGATGTCATATTGTTTCCTAAGAGGTCATATGGTGTCTTGTGACCCCTTAGGACACCATATGACCTCTTAAGACACCATACAAACCATAACAACACCATATGGTGTCCTAAGGGGTCATAGGATGCCATATGACCCCTCGGGACACCAATGACCCATAACAACACCATATGGTGTTCTAAATGGTCATATGGTGTTCTATGACCCCTTAGGACACTATTTGGTGTTGTTATAGGTCCTAGAATGTGCTAAGAGATAATAAAGTGTCATATGACCCCTTAGATGTTGTTAGGGGTCATATTGTGTCCTGGATTCGATCTCTCTTACTCTCCCTCCCCCCTCCTTCTCTCTCTCTCTCTCTCTCTCTCTCTCTCTCTCTCTCTCTCTCTCTCTCTCTCTCTCTCACTTCCTCCATCCCCCATCCCTCTCTCTCTCTCGCTCTCTCCCCTTCTCCCTTCCTCCATACCCCATCCCTCTTTCTCTTCTTCTCTCCCTCCCTCTTTCTCTTCTTCTGTAATTCCTATAGTCACAATCAAGATTAGTCCTATAACCTTGAAAATTTAATAGCATCATATGTTTTAGAACTTAGGTAGTACTCTTAGGGTTAGGTCAATCTCTTACACTTTCTTTTTAGCGAAGCCTTTTTGCTTGTTCGCTTGGAGTCTCTCTTATGCTGACAATGGTCTAACTTATCTATATCAAAACTAAACTACTGATGTTCTATTGTATGATGTTTTATTCATAACTTTAAATTTAATATATCATTTTATTACCCCACCATATGACCCCTTAGGTACCATTAGAGTTCATATTGTTCTTAAGAGGTCATATGGTGTTTTGTGACCCCTTTGGACACCATATGACCCCTTAAGACACCATACGACCCATAACAACACCATATGGTGTCGTAAGGGGTCATACGATGCCATATAACCCCTCGAGACACCAATGACCCATAACAACACCATATGGTGTTCTAAAGGGTCATATGGTGTTCTATGACCCCTTAGGACACTATTTGGTGTCGTTATAGGTCCTATGGTGTGCTAAGGGATAATATAGTGTCATATGACCCCTTACGACAACCTATGACCCCTTATATATTGCTAGGGGTCATATTGTGTCCTAGATTCGATCTCTCTTCCTCTCCCTCCCCCCTCCTCTCTCTCTCTCTCTCTCTCTCTCTCTCTCTACCTTCCCTCCCCCTCTCTCTCTCCCTCTCCCTCCCTCTCTCTCTCTTCCTTCCCTCTCTCTCTCTCTCTCTTCCTTTCCCTCCCTCCCCCTCTCCTCTCCCTCCCCCCCTCCTTTTTCTCTCCCTCTCCCTCCTTCCCTTCTGCCCCCCCTCCTCTCTCCCTCCCCCTACTCGCCCCCCTCTCCCTCTCCTTCTCTCTCTCTCTCTCTCTCTCTCTCTCTCTCTCTCTCTCTCTCTCTCTCTCTCTCTCTCCCTCCCTTTTCATTCACATTTTTTATACTAACAAAAGTGCGTACGAGGTACTAAACCTATTAGTTCACTGCCCTGCCATAACTTTTTTAAGGCGTAGGAGCACCTATGCAGTACTTATTACTTGTAAGCATGTACGGGGTATTGAGCCTATTATTCGCTACCCTGTGATAACATTTTTTAGGCTTAGGAGTGCGTACATGCTACTTATTAGTACAAAATGGAAAAAAAATTATCATTGGGCTTGCAACATTTTATGGACTAAGAGCGCGCACGTGGTTATTAATGTAGTGCGTACGTGGTACATAGACATAGTTTTAGTTTCCCAAGAGCCTCAACGGCCTCAAAATAAATTTTTGAGGTCGTTGAAGGCCCCACTGGAATTGTGTCTACACTTCTATCATTGTTTTATACATAGAAGTAAGTGAATTTTTTGTTTTTGCATGATTTCAAATGATTGAATTGTTGTTCTTATTAGATTTGTCAATAGTATTGTGATTGTTTAATAGTTTGATTCCAAAAAATAGTGATAAGATGCATATTTATGGTTATTTGTTTGTTTATGAACTTTTATTTACATATATATGTAATATGATTCTATTTAGGACAACCGATATCAACGATGGGAAAGAACAAGCAAGGAATGATGGAACAACAAGAGGTTGAAAAGGAAAGACAAAGGCAACGTATGAAGAAATTACATGACATAAGAACAATGGGAGAAGAAGGTATGTCATCCTCAATATCTCAATTCGATTTACCAAATGAACATAATGCACCTAATGCAATTGAAGAAGAGACATTTGATTTCCCATATGAACCTAATGCAATTGAAGAAGATACCGCATTGAATAATCAATTAAATGATGAACATACACATTCTCTATTTGATGAATTGAATGTACATAATGCACCGATGTTAACACCTCCTAGAATCATTCGTAGGAAACCAAAGTATCTAATTGACATTGATGAGAATATATTGAAGCCAATGCCCAATAAAATTAATGAACGAACTTGTAGGAGAATGGTTAAAAGAATTTGGAAAAACTATTTTGAAAACTTAAATCAAACTGCGCAAGATGTCAATTAATTGTTCAAATGATTAAAAATTTAAATTTAAGGGAGGCAATGAAAATTCTAGGCCTAAGATCATTACATAAATCCATATTACAATGATATGCCATGTCATCTTTAGACCAAAAAAAGATTAACCAATCCATAAATCATCCTGGTAACGTGCAAAGAACACATTAACATGATACTGGTCCATAACCTGGATAGGCACCAAACCTATTTTGAGTCCACCATACTAAAGCAATGTCTCCAACTAGTTGAAGCATGATCAGAGAACTTCTTCAGCATCCTGAAAGCTGTACCAACACCACTTATGCATCCTGTCAAGAATTCTCAATGAAAGCTCTACCGGTAGAACCTTAAACCTATGCCGGTAAGGGTTTACTAGAGTGTATGATATCATCTGATTACCAATTCAATACCATATAACCAAAACATGCTCTAGAAGCATGTACCACATGTAACCAAACACATTCCATAGATCCAAGCATGCCGAAAGTGTCCAACAGATAGTCTCTTCTGTCAGTAACACTAGATCTTCTACCGGTAACCAAAGCTTGTCTACCGGTATCCAGCCATAACAACTAGTGTTGACATCAATGACAAAACATCAATGCAACACAAATCAATTCCTCCAAAATGCCAACAAAGACCACAACACAACATGATAGCATGACAACTCATGCCAAGACAATTTAACTAGCAAGGATGACAACTTAAGCCTAGAGTGTAGAGGGAACTCATGCCATCTCCAACAACTTTCCATCAGATTGAGACATGCTTAGACCTATGAATCCAAGTGGAGTCAATGTTTAGTACTTGCAATCCTACAACCACCAATCTATGATACAACATGTACCTGATAATATCTCATAAGCAAATAGACAAGTGATAGAGAATCACAACGCAGTATCCTACTTGCAATGACTGATATGACATCATCCCTAACATGAAGATACTAGAAAATAATTACAATCACTCAAAATCCACTCAATCATCATGATCAAAAAATAGGGTTAGCTTAATCACCGTATCATCAAAATATTATGAGCAATATAATCCATATAGATAACAACTACATGTAGGGATCATCAAATATAAATCCATCATCATAATAATCAAGAATAGATATCATCATCCACATTAGTCATCGTTTATCATATGTCCATGTAAAGTGTCTAGCATCATCATAAATATCTGAAATATAGGTAGAGTCATAATCATAAGTCAAAACATCATATAAGAGTCTAGATAAGTCTACCCATGCATATATCAAAGATAAGTTGAAGAGGGGCACTACATCAACTTTAACAAATAAATACATAATATAATGTATTAGACATAATGCTTTTAAAATTTCTTTCTTGCCCTTTCTATATCCTAATAATTGATAAAATTGACTAAAATTTATAAATTCAATAGTTAAGATTAAACAAATCCAAGGCCTCAATTTGGCTACAATTGTTTTGCAGGAAAACATAAACAATTTTTTTCATTTGTTAGAGCTTGGTCCCTATTGACACTTTCACAATACTCTTAAGGATTCTTTTGTTCCTTTCTGGTTGTGGTTTTGGCTTTGTGGTGGTCTATTTTGAGGCTACTATCGGTGTTTCTAGTTTCTTGCTAGTGGATTTTTTTTTGGGCTCTTCTCTTGTGGCTACAATCATTTCTAAGGGGCTTGTAGGTCGTTTTGCTCTTCCTTGTATAGCATCCAACTGGAGCTACTCTAGCTTTTTCTTATGCTTGGAGGGCTTCTGGTGTGCTTCTTTGGAGGCTTCTTTTGTTCCTCTTATTTAATTTTTTTATGGTGGGTATATACTTTCATTTTCTATCCATTGAGATACCTTTTATGTGGTGCAAGATGGTTGTGAGCAGGATTTATATGTCTCTCCTCAAGGTTATGCTTTTTGCCCCTAAGTATTTTCCGGTAGTTTTTATTGTGATGTATTTTTGGTTAGGGGTTTCTAATTCTTATTTTGGGAGAAGTATGCTTGTACTGGTTTTGAGAGGGCCATGTGTTTTGTCATTTCTTTTTATCTAATGAGGTTCTATATTGCTACTATCCTACCATCCCATCATGCTACTCCTATTGAAGTAGAGAGGTCTCTTATGGATGTGGAGTTACTTCATATGGGTTTTCTTGAGGGTTTGTATCTTTTCCAATTGTTCCCCTCTCATACATTTCCTATTCAGGTGGTACTATCTCCTACAGAGGTTGAAAATGGTTGTGTAGGTGAGGTTTGATTTTTCTGCAAAGGTGTTGTTGTTGCTCTTGTACTAGTTCTTCACTGCAAGGGAGGTGGTGCTACCCTTTTTCTTGACTAATTTCTATTCTCTCTAGTTGAGGTGGAGACTTTGCTTGACAAGGAGAGATTTTGGTTGTCTCATCTTAAGGTTATGAGAGCTTTTTGAAAATCCATTGAAATGTACTTCTTGAGCTAAGGTTCTAGGTGGCTTTGACCTTCTTTCTTCTACAAATGGTTTACTCATTTTTTTTTTTTTTTGATCTATTGTATTTGGGATATTAGCTGTCTTAGTGCCATCTATTGGCAACATTTTGGGTATGTACAATTATGTTTCAAGTCCCTTCAAAATCTATTGTAAGGATTTTTCAGTCCCCTCAAAATCTATTTTACCCTTAATTAAAAATACACTTAAAAATTATTTCTACCAAATTCAAACCATATATCAAAAAATAGTCTAGACTTCACTTCAGCTTGAGTCAAAACCCACTTTATACAGATTTATTTAAGGTAAAATTTTATATATTCATTTATATTAAATTGCAAGCATATGTAATGCTATGAAGGAATTTTATTAATGAATAACAAATAGTTTTCACTGGTTTTCTACGTTCATAGCATTTCAAGCATCTACATATTTCAACTGTGTATTATGTTGTTAATGTCACTTGCAATGGACAAATGGATCCAGAGAAAGTCTTCAGCAAGAAAATGTCGAAGAGACAAATATAGAGAAAGATGTTATAAAAAAGACAAATATTGAAGAAAAACAATGAGAGAAAAAAGCAATAGCTGGAGTTAAATGAAAGCAAGGGGAATAAACTGGCTGTCATCATACAAGGTGATAGTGCATTGAGCAACGCGGATTTGGCAAAATCCATCTATGATTGATTGGAATTTGACCTATGTTTTAAGGTTTGAAGTTGTACAACAAAAACTTTACCAAACATATGGAATTGTAAAATTTTATCTAAACTTGTATAGTAAAAATCTAGCTAGGAAAGTAAGAACACAACTTGTAGATTAATAGAAAAAAAATTGAGAGAAGAATGAGAACAAAACTATTTGATTGATTGATTGATTAATTAATTTACATAAATGACATAGAATATATAGGGCCTTTGTGAATGTATAAAATAGAGGAAACAAAGGGGGAGATTTGGAATAAAGAAGAGAGGAAAGCCACAAATCTAGAAATAGCAGATTGAAAGCTTGATATCCTCCTTAGTTAACTTAGAAACTAAGCAATCAATAGTTTTTAGTTATAAATCATGGATAAAATAAGATGCAATAGAAACTTCCCCTAAAGCATAAATAAAAACATGTTGTGGTGCTTCTTATCTAAAAAACACTGATAAATTAGGTTTGTAGATTATGCTAACACCTACCCTTAAGTCTAACTAAGGAGACTAAAGACTAAAGGAGAAAAGAGGAAAGAGAGAAAACCCAGTGGGAACAAAGCTTTCCCTCAAAATAAACACTAACTCAGCATGGCAGCTTTTATGCTGCAATGTCCTTCACCACAAGAAGTTCTCATAGAAATTGAAAATAAAACGAGAGGGCCCATTTGTGCCTCCATAAAGAAGAGAAAGAATGTCAATACAAAATGTAGCATGGCGAATGCAGTAGTAGGTTCCTTTGCAACAAATGATGCCGCTTCCTTTTAAAAGATATAAATTGCAAGCTATCAAATTTTTGAATTCCCATTCAAGTGAAATGTATGAAGGAATCAAAATGAATGGTTCTCGAAAATACTCATATTTCTCCAATTTGATGCTGAACTGCGACTCTGCCATACAAGACTCAAGAACGGTGACCATTAAAGTGTGAGATTTCTTCGAACGTGAATGAGGATATGACAAGATAGTAGCATGGAGTGGCTAAGAGAGTACAAAAGAATCCAAACAAAAAGAATATGCATCTTGATGTGAGCTAACATTGGAGAGATGGCATGCATCCTCAATGTTGTCATCATGATCAAGAAGAGATTCAACAAACAAATGATAAATGTTTGATAGGATGATATCTCGCTCATCAAGAGGACAAGAATGAACTTGTTCAAGAGAATCTGAGGTAGCATTTGAAGAAGCCAAAATCTCTATCAAACTAGTAAGTGGAGGTGACTTAATAGCTACCAATATTGGAGGTGTAGAAAGAGGAGAAGCAGGACGAGATGTCTCAATGTAATCGCGACAATCAAAACTCTTCCAATAAGAAATTTTCTCTTCACTATCATCATCATACATAGGATCACCATCATTATCAAGGGAGAGAAGAATGTCTATAGTCAGATCATCTGGGAATGAAGACTTAGTGGGATTTCCAGACATTTCCCATAAAGTGGCCCGAAGAGTGCGAGGGGGCTTAATGTGTGATAAAGCCCATGATGTGTGTTCCCCAACACTTAAACAAATTAATCCTAAGACATGATCATTTCTACTTGCCAAGGCAATTTTTCCCAACAAGTATTTGGTTCAGGAATAAGCCCATATAAATGTGGCAATAGAAGAATCCATTGACAATGCTTTAGAATTCCATCATGCCAAGACTTGTAGTTTCTTTCTTCCAAAGTGATGACAAATGGATGATATTTAATTCCCATTCTAGACTTAGATTACCCTCTTTTGGAACTTTATTTCATTTCATGAATACATAAAAGAAATTAACAAACAACCCCAAGACAATGAAATTTTTCATTCTAAAACAGTTCTAATCTTCAAAAACTGCAAAAGATTGTTATGCTTCTTCCTTCTAGCACCCACAGTAAGAATCTAGCTAGGAAAGTAAGAATACAACTTGCAGATTAATAGAAGAAAATTTGAGAGAAGAATGAGAACAAACTGTTTCATTGATTAATTGATTAATTAATTTACATGAATGACTTACAATATATAGAGTTTATGTGAAAGCATAAAACAAAGAAAAGAATGGGGAGATTTGGAATAAAGAAGAGAGGAAAGCCACAAATCTGGAGATAGCAGATTGAAAACTTGATATCCTCCTTAGTTAGCTTAGAAACCAAGCAATCAATAATCATGGATAAAATAAGATGCAATAGCAACTTCCCCTAAAGCATAAATAAAAATATGTTGCGGTCCTTCTTATCTAAAAAGCACCGATAAATCAGGTTTGTAGATTACGCTAACAGGAATTTAACACAAATGTATCTGAGTTAGATTCTGGCGTTGTAAACCTCTTCTCAGTTGGAAGAAAGAAGCCAAAAAATAGAGAAGAAAACCAGATTGTAAGAAATGAAGCTGCCTTCATTTGTATTGACAACATTCCCCGAGCTTAGGATCTCAGAATGACGTTAGATGTGAATTTCAGGCGTAGAAGCAAAGTCAGGTTGCTTGTGAGATCTCCTAACAAGAGTGTGAAGTCGGCACTTAAGGAGAGTAGATTTATATGTAAGAAAACCTGAGATGGAATATGCTCAAGACGTTCCGATTATCTCGGATTGTAGCTCTGATCCAGATGGCCAAAGAATACCTTATTAGATTCAAAGAGGCAAGTGATGAAACCAAAAAGAAAGTATATGAATGGTATGTGAAGAAAATCTTGTCAACAAAGCTTTTAATTTTGCACTTGAAAATGTATTTCTGAATCTTCTAGCCACAGTTCAAGATGCATTTCTAGATATTTTTGTTTTCTTCATGGGATGGGATTGGGATGAAATCCCCTTCGTTGTTGGAGAAAGAACTTTCAAAACACTAGAAGAAAATGAATGGGTGAAAAAGAGTCATAACAATTAGATAGCCGTTCCAGATGTCCTCTGTGAATGAGGTCTCTTACGAGCAAAAGGTGTAAGACTAACCAACAAAGAGGAGCTCAAATTTGCATTGGATAGCAAACAGGTATGAGTGATCCGGTCAATTTTCAAGATATCGAATGACATTTTGATCTCGAAAGTCAAGTTTTCTAATGCAGCACGGCCTTGGAATTGCAGACGATCAAAGGGATTTTTTAACCCAATGATAACGAGGAATTTCAGATACCTATTCAGATTATGGAGACTCTCAGAGTTCTTTCACTGGGAAGCTCCATTTCTATTGTGGGTGACTCTAAAAAGTCCAGATCTGTTGTGGATAAGTCATTTCAGACGTTGAGATTTTTACAAGTGGGTAGATCCTCAAAGAATCTTCCTTTCCAGTTAAAACAGGCCCTAAACTTGAGTTATTTTATAACCGATCAAGATGTCGATTTTGATCCCTCTCAGGTAAGTTATTTTGCATTTATAGGCTTTTATTGTCAGCATATAGATGCAAACAAGATAAATTAAGTCAACCTGTTTATTTACACTCTGTGTTTAATATACTATTAAACGTAAGGATTGATTAAATTATTAAATGAAATATACAAATCTTGATCACTGCCAATTCCTGTTGCACCAAGTCATGGGGGTTGTGCTATAAAATAGTTGATGATATGTGAGTGCTCTTGCCACGTTACATTTCAAGGAGGTTTGATAATGGTTTGATCACTGCCAATTCCTATTGCACCAAGTCATGGGGGTTGTGCTATAAAATAGTTGATGATATGTGAGTGCTCTTGCCACATTACATTTCAAGGAGGTTTGATAATGGTTTGGGTTGAAGTCAATTTATTGATTTTTGGATGAGGGATTGGGTGGCTAGGATAGATTTTGATGATTAAGGCTTTATTTTGATGTAGAGAGTTGCAAGTGTTTCTATATGATTAATGTACATGGAGGAGTCCAACATTCAAGGAAGATCAATAGTTGAGGAGTCACTTGAGAGGAGTGGATGGATAAATTTGAAAGAGTACCTTGAGGTAACTTAGAGGTATGGGAAATCCTTGACTCATATAATGTGTACCAAGACCCATGCTAAGTACTTTCTCAAGTATGTGGGAAGTGGATGATTAGTGGGCTTAATGGTAGCAACTAACTTATATGTGTGTGTGTGTGTGTATATATACATATATATATATGTATACATACATATATATACATGCATGTATATATATATGTATGTATGTATGTATGTCATGTATATATATACATACATACATATACATACATACATACATACATACATACACACACACACACACACACATATATAGACACACACACACACACACACACACACACACACACACACACACACACACATATATATATATGTCCATTTTAATTAAATGAATATTTGCTATTTATTTGATTAAAAATACACTAGCCATCAGTTAATTAAATTAACATTTAATTAATTCATTAAACTAAATTCACAATCAACTAAATGAATAAATCTTATTTATTTAATTTAAATCCCCCTTTCCTCTTTTAAATAAATTAAATAAAATATTCATTTAAATCATTCACCTGCCACTTGGATTTTCCTCCAAATGCAAGTTGCAACCACAAGTTGAAATCAATTAATTTTATTTTAATTAAAATTCTATTTTCCCTCACCCACCAAATCCACTTGCACTCCTAAACCCCCTTCTAGATTCTTCTAACCCTTTCCTAATTAACGTAATCCATCCCCTAATTATTGTCACATTCCTAAGCAACTTGGAGTCACTTCTCAAAGACTTCAAAGTCTTTGAAAAGCATTAAATGCCTTGTGTTCACCAAATTAACCTCTAAAGTCTTCCAAACCACTTATGACTCTTACATGATCATTTATGGTTAACCCCTAACTCAACCCTCATGTGACTCATGTGTCTCCTCAAGCATTTGTTGCTTTGACCATGGTTATCCCTTTAACCTTTGTGTTGGTTAACGGATTGGATTTCTGAAAATTTACAAATAAATACCTCTGTTGCCCAAATAGAAAACCAATGATAACCAGTAGTTGGGTAAATAATTATTGTTCTTACCCTCTGCATTAAGATACAGCTCCCTATATAATATTCAATGAATTTGGAATAATTTTCTCTTTATGTGATTCACTTTTAACCAGAAAGTAAACAAAAGGCTTCAACATTCATTAGTCAACACAATATGAATGCTTAATGATGGATAATGAAATTCATAATAAGACGTTTGATCTCAAATGGAAATTAACTCTGAGGATGATAAAAGAATGTTTGAATTCTGATTGACACTCACTCATGTCTCACAGGACAAGGGGAATCAGAAAATTCAAAAGCTTACAACTAGTTTCATTTACCAAATTGATTCCCAGACTTCAAATGAAAAATGAGAGAAAAGAAATTCATACACGAACACATCATCATTCCAACAAAAATTTTATGCATTCAAAACACATAGATTTCTCAAGTTGTATCATATATTTCATTCTACTCAAAGATGGATATTTCATTGAAATTACAAGTGAAATTAGTCTGGTCCTTTGAGTTTTTCACCAAAGAAAAATTATATTGCGGAAAAACATCCTTACAAAAATATATAGCTGCCAGGCTTAATTGTCTTTTTAAATAAAATGCAAATATGAAATTCCAGAAACAACCGCCTATAACTGAAACTTAACTAAACGGCTACAAGCTGTAAATAGAGCCATAACTAAAAGAACAGAAAACGGCCTAAATTGTCTCTAAAGTGTGCGCGGTGCCACGTATATTTCACCACTCCATATGAGACGCGGAGAAATTATGAACTACTTGGTTATGCAGGAGACCAATGTGCAGGATGCATTGCTTCCAGACTTCTTTATCCATACCCACTTGCGTGACTTTAGTTTTATGCACCTCTAAATGATCCGAACAGACAACCAACATGGATTCAATGTGGGCCACTCTGGTGAAGTCATCACGGGTAAAGGATTTTGATTCTTTAACAGAATTGATTTTCCCTTTGAAATTCTGCACCATATCTACTACCTATTCAATGGTCTGTCTGTCTTCCTTCAGAAGTTGTACATCGATGCACTTCAAGTCTTTCTGCATCATGAAAATGAGTTCTTTCAATTCTTTCAGCAACTTAATGGACTCTTCATGACCTTGTTTTATGATTGAATTTCTCCATTCAATGTTTTCCTTGGCCACATGCAGTACCTTGTCATCTAAATCATTTACTACCTTTTCTGTAAGGAGGTTCATGACGCCATACTTCTGTACATCTCTCATTTGAACCAGTACTGTATCCCATTTTTTCCTTTCCTTTTCCCACGCTGACACCTCTATTTCCAGCTCTTGAGTCACAGTCACGGCATCCTCGTACGCCTTTACCATATTAGCAATGTACTCTGTTCCTTGCTGAATTATGAACTCAAGCCACTCTTCAAAGGTTTCCGCCAGGACATGATTTCTTTGAACCTTATCCAATAAATTTTGGTTCATGGGAGATCTAGGATCAAAATTTTGAGGAACCTGTGATAGGGGCTGTGGGCTAGGATGATGAATGGCATTAATATACTCCACCATCTACTTCACGGTCTGCTTCAACTCTTGTTTGTCTTTCTCATCTTTCCATGTTCTGGACAACATTCGTTTAGCAAAGGACTCTAAGTGTTTTACATCAGCAGCCCTTGAAGCAGTTCCTAAATCAAGCTTTTCATCAACAAAATCCTACTCCATTGCATTTTCTGGATCTTTGTCAGAAATAGGCCTAGCCACTTCAGCTACCCAGTGCCTTGTATTCTCATCCACCTCCATCATAGCTTCTGCTTTTAGCTTTTTGGACATAGGTGTTTTTCTGAGGCATTTGCTCACTATATCTTCCATGGGCACACTGATAGGGACTACATTGCGTTTCTTACTTATTGATGCTACTAACCACCTTGAAACATTTGAGGATATCTTAGCTGGCAGCGTTTGACATTCGGATGAATCCATGGTCACCAAAGTAGTCACTTGATCGGGGCCTTCCCTAGACTGCTCCTTTTCTTTACCTGCATCTTGAGCTACAAGAATGTTTGTTTCTGGTTCACCCATACTCACTTGCGCTTCCTCAGTATCAAGAACTATGATGCTTTCTTTTCCTGTGATGTCTGCACCTTTCCTTTTACTTCTGGAATGGGTGACTCAAACCATTGAGGGGCCAAACAGTGATTCTTTAAGTCTTTTGGTTTGAACCTTTTCACTTCGAGTACCAGTGACACCTGCAATATCAACAACAATGTTAGAAGAAGAAATTGGTACAATAGCATGAGATTGCTCAACTGATTTCTCGACTGAGCCGGCAGCAAATTTTATTCCACGCCTATGCTCTCTTAACCATTTCTCCGTTCTCCTTATTACATTAAAGGTTCTTGATTGAATATTTTCTTCTTCTTTCCTATCCCAATCAATTTCAAGAATAGGTTGCACATGAACTCTTTTATTGAACTTTAGGTCCAATACATCTTCATCTTCCGCTTCTTGTATTCCTGCAATGTTCATGGGCAATTTCAAAGTAATAATTTGCTGTACTGTGAACCTCGACCATAATCTTCTCTGAACTTCAAATTCATCACAGCAATCCTCCCAATAATCTTCTAATTGGGGTATATGTGTGAAGTTTACATCAACATTCAGTTGCTTCATTGCATATTCTTTGCTGTCAAACCCCTGTCGAGCAACATATGGCGGCAAATTCATCTTCTTGAGTTCCAATTCTAAGTTCAATGCATCAGAAATAGTTTGGCAACTATAATGTCCGAGTTCAATTGGGAAAATTGCTTCAGATTCACTTTTCATCCCAAATCTCTTATCCACATGAGCTAGCTGTCTGCTAACTTCTAAAAGTACATAGCTGTCGAGAGCATATCTGGGTAATTTGAAAGGTTCATCTTCAAAGCCTCCAATTCGGATATAAGTGAATCTAGGAAATTGAATGAAACAACTCCCATATGTGGTGACCAACTTTAATGTCTCAGGTGACATCCTATTATTCAAATTTCCCTGCAGTTCAAAAGTTAATCTTCCCGCAAAGACATCATTCCATCTCAAGAAATTTTCTGTGTATCTTTGTATTTGCAAATGTGGATAGCACTCATAGACCTTCATTCCATTAACCCAGGGTTCCTGATGTAATCCCAGCCATTCTCTGATACATGGTAAAATATAGAACAAGTATGAAGTCATGTGAAAATTAGCTGTTCCAACAAAATTACTCAACCCTTCATGCAATCTCTCAGCAATTACTTGCGCCCAGTCCAGGTATTTCTCTCTAGCTAATAATACCTGAATGTAAAAATACATCTAGTCCTCCCAATAGAAGGCATGTGAATTCCCCTTAAGCCTGTTCAAAAGGACCACAATATCCCTAACTTCTGTGATGAAATGTTCTCTTGTTAAGGGTTTGGGCAACCTAGAACCTCCCGTTTATATTTTAAGGAGCCAGTTCCTGGCTATGACATTCTGATAAACACTTCTCTTCTTAGAGAAAAATGCGTATGAGGTTCCTATGGACCAATCTTCATACGGCTCTTTGTGAGGAATTCCAATTGCAGCCATTACAGTTTCTCTGTCAATTCGCACTAGCATGTCTCCATTATTGGCTCTAATGCACCTATTACCAGCATCATATCGGTTCATACATGCATATACTAATTCTGGGCAAGGAGCAGCAATTGGGAATGCAACAACCTCAACAAGACCACCATGAACTATCTTTTCCATCATGGAATTAGCTGTCGGGTTCTTGGCACTCTCTAAAAAGTTATCTAATTCATTCTGAATGAAGGTTGTATCATCTAACTCTGGAAGGGTACTAACCAGGCATGATGTTCGACCCAATTTGGGCAGAATTGGTCTCATTTTTGCTTTAAATTGCGTCAATCAGACATCATTCAATTCTGAAGCAAAGAATTACACTTTCCAATTTTCAGAACTAAATAGAGCAGGGGAAAATAAGCAATTGAACTCACTTGTCTTCAACATCAAACTGTGAAACCCTTGGAAGAACTGAGCTAAATTACCTTCTACGTCTCCACTCTTCGCCAACAGCAACAATAATTACTTTACCTGAGACACCCCATATTTAAAGACGGAAAAGACTGAAATGAACCAACACATGCTTCGGCCCAGCTTATTTTCCATGTGAAACCACTTGTGATTTGATATAATTCTGACATGCTTATTAATTAGAAATCAACTAGACACAGTCGACATGCCTTCTCATGATTGTTTCCATAATTACAATTTGAAAACATGAAAACCAAGGAAATTTCTATTTTGATTGTGCCGCCTTTTTTTTCATGACACCATTGGGCTGAGTTGAAAACATCGCTTTGAACCTTGAACTCATTTTTAAAGAAATTCATTGGTTCAAAGTTCAATGACAACAAGTCACATTTGCAAACAAGCAGAAAGAGAAAAAAGGAACGTTCAAAAGCACAGGAATGAACGTTGAACCTTGAACCATTTCAAAACAAAAGTTCAATGGTCCAAGTTCAAAGCGAACACAAGACAAGCACTGAAAAGACAACCACAAAACACAAGACAAAAGACCGATTGAACCTTGAACCTTGAACCGTAAAGGTTCAAAGTTCAAGTTCAATGACTATGCTAATGACAACTTGGAACTTTATGGAATGCATTTCTCTTGAACTTGAATTGTGAACTTTATTAAAAGTTCGATGAATGAGTACGAAGCTCATTTAATGAAGACTTAAGTCCTAGAAAATAATTACCCTCTTTTTTTTTGATAGGCTATAAACGAAAAATTAAAAAAGGGGGCAACACTTTGCACAAGAGTTTATCCATTGGATAAAAGCTTTATTCTTTGAATAAAGAATTTATTCACTCAACCCAACCTTGACCTTAACTCTCAAGTTAACGCTCAGGTCATGTCAAGCATTTAATGCTTATTCCCTCTCCTCTCAACCCCTGTCATGTTGACACTTGGTCATCCTGGGATTGGTTTGAAAATCCTCACATGCATTGAATATCATTCAATCCTGACCCTTGTTGAGATTACTCAATCTCAACCATCCATTGCTCCATTTTTCCTATAAATAGAGCCCATTTCTTCATAATCTAGATCCTGAAAACTTGTATGCATTTAACCTATGGTGAATTTTAGAGAGCATTTAGCATAAGCATTTACATTTACTCTTTTGGACTAAAATCAACACTGGATTAGACAATAATCTTATTTCTAGTTTGTTCATGTTTGCATTTCATGAGCTTTTTATTTCATAATCTTGAATCTCCATAAGACATCCAAAAATAGTGCAAAAAGCTACTAAGAGCTACACTAACTTGGAACCTGGAGAGGAGAGGAACAAGGGAGGAGCCACTATGAACGTTTTGGTCAACATTTGGAGGAATTTAGTTTACTTCTTGTGTCTTTGCATGCTTTCCATTTCTTATTTAGTATCTCTCTTGATATGCTTGATTAGGCTATTGTTTAAATTCTGATTTGCTAACACTAACGCTTGTTGTTTGTGTTTTTGTCATCGTAACAATCTTCTTTTTGCAGAGAATCAATATATATATATATATATATATATATATATATATATATATATATAGAGAGAGAGAGAGAGAGAGAGAGAGAGAGAGAGAGAGAGAGAGATTTATCTAAAGGTGGACTGTAGAAGATGGATGGCAAATGATTAATGCTTGGAATAGAGTTTGGTAAATAGTGATAAATAATAGATGAATAGTGATTTATTAGTTAAATTTTTGATTATTTAATTGTTTATCCTACTTTCATCCTATTATTAGTTAAATAATAACATATTATTTAACTAATAATAGGATGAAAGTAGGATAAACAATTAAATAAACAAAAAATTATTCAATCTACTGTAGAGGAAATAGTTGGGTGATGTTTTGATTGTTGTTGAAATGGTGATATCTCAATTTTATGTCTATATTTATAACCCACACTTCATAATAAATAGAGCCAAAACTATTATTTAATGGATCTATTTGGGAGGTATTATACAACTTTTTCAGTTGGCCTAAATAGAAAAATTTGGAGTACATTTAGAAAATGGTCCCATGAAATAATATGATTCTATGGTCAATTAAAATTTTCAATCTACTACAACATACAAGAACTATAGATTTACATTTTTTAGAAATTTGATAAATATTTACATTATATGAAACTATTATTTATGAATTTTAAAAAGTTTTGGCTAGTAGCTAGGAGCTACAAAATGTAATGGTTGTAAAGATAATTTAATGGTAGCATGAATACATGCCCTCAATATATCATACTCATTGATAAAAACATGAACCAACTAGGATTGTAGGAACCACAGAGCATGTTGAAGTATTACTAAATATTTTAACCATGATTTGTAAAAGGATATTGATCTTTATTATGGATCTAGAGTTTGTCTACATATTGTTATTGTCGTTATAATGTTTACCTTGTTTCAACATTGATACTTTATATTTTTTTATGGAAAGACTTCTATATATTATGTTTTTTTTTAAATATGCATATTTAGAATGTTTTCAATACAAAATAGTTGGTTGGCATGTTCAAACTAGAAAATTATTTTGATAAAACAAATATAATTATAGTTTACTCTCCTATAAGAGAAGAACAATTTCTATGATGCTTTTAGACCAGATTCACTGTTTTAGTGTGGTTTGCAATGACTCCCTATCCAAAAGATTCCAAACCAGTATCATGGGAGGAAAATGGAGAAGAAACCACTAAGGGTGAGTCTCTAAATTTATCTTTTTTGTAGAATACTGAAAGGTCATTGACTGACGTAAAGTTAAATGACCTCCCTTTTATGGACTATAGTTTCTAATATAAGAGTAACATGAATGAATTCAATAATTTCATCCAACAAGTTGGGTAGTTGTTGAGTTTATAAAGGGATGTGAAATAATTTCCAAAATAGTGAAAATTCACCTACATTTAAAATTCATAACAAGGTTTTACAAACATCATCACTATTTTTGTTAGGAGCCTAGTGACTCGTACTCTCTCAAAATTGGATTCCATGTGTTGGTGGGCTTCCAACTGAGTGGAAGGATTAAAAAATGTGCATAGTCCATGAGGACAATAGTCTCTTCTATGTCAAGCTATGAATCACTAGAATTTGTTTATGAAGAAACACTACTCCCTTTTTTTTTTGGTAATCTTGGTGCATCTTGACATCCCAAGATTAGGACTACTACAATTTATGACAGAGTGGATAAGGAGTAATTATGCAACAACTAAGCAGGAATGTTGTGCGATTTACATGAATATCATAAAGCATTGGAGTTAATCCCTTTCATCTATAAAATTAAAGTCAGGAAAATAAAGTCTAAAGTACCGAGTTTATGAAGGTAGTGGACATATTCAATTATGTGTTACGAAATGAAACCTTTATTCTTAAATTTTTTTTATTAAATGAGTTATCCAAAAAATATTAAGCAAATATCAAATTTGCATGGTATCCTAACCCTTCAGATCCTAAAATACCAAGACTTGTGGTTCTTAATGTATGAAGCTCTTGGAGCTAAAAAAAAAAGATCACAAGTAGTAAAGAAAAAGGAGGAATTTATTTTAAGAGATATTACTTTGCACAAGCTCCAATAAATAAAGTTTTTATTCAGAAAATGTCTATATATGATTATCTTTGGATATCTTGCATATCCGTCCTTCAAATTTTTACAAGATAAAAGACATCAAATTGTGAGAGCTCTCTTAGAGTTGTCAACTTATGAAGCTGCTAGACCCTTTGTATTTATGTACACTTTGACAATAATAACTAAAGATGATGAACAATAGAACATTAAATTAGTTGCACACTCTTGTGTGCATTGGAAAGAGGAAAACAAGAGGATCTTGATACAAAAATATGATCCACAAAATTGAAAGCAAACAATTTCCTTGGAAAGTTAATTTGCTAAGGTAGTTTCAAATGGCCTATTATCAAAACATTCACTTCTTGTTGCATAGGTTTGTGTGAGAAGTTGGAGTTTGGGTGCATCATAGGATTTAATGATGACGTAGTCAATGATATGCTCTAGAATTAACCTAGGAATATTTAAAGAAGACGAGATTTTTCTTTTAAATGTTTTTTTAATAGAAGACTCACTTAAGCTATATCAACTAATAAGACATCACGGATCTTCTAGTAGGGGAATGATAAAAGTTTATGGGACATTAGTTGGGCTAGCTAAGTCATAATGACATTCCCTAGTTTTATGAGAACACACACACACATACAAATGTAAATACACATATATGCATACGTATATACATATATATACGAATACATACATATATAAAACATGTATCTATTTTTCATATTAAGGAAAATGTGTATGTATTAATCTTCTTAAGAAAAACATGCGCGTGTTTATTTTGCATGAAAACACAAAATAATAATAATTCAAATAACATGCATGTGCATGTGTTTTAGCTTGCACTTAGGCTTGGGATGTTCAATTGCCTTATTTTGATGCGACAGTTTCTTCCATTCTTGTTTTTCATTTTGCTTGTCATCACCTTACACTTTAAAAATGGCTCTTTGTAAAATTACCACCATAATTCGACATGTCTTCTCAGCTTTCTAACCATATAATTATTTTTAAATTTTAACAGTATTAACATATTTATTTTTAATTTCTCTTACCAATATTTCCATATTTATATATGTATCATTTGTTTTAGTAACTTTTGACCTACTTGTCTAAATTTAAAATAAATTATTTAATATTATTGTACACATTATTCTCTCCACAGAAAATATTGCCAATTCATTTTCTTGTCCTTTTTTTCTATTAAGCCAGTGCTTTTGCATTGTTGACTAGTGCACTTAGACTTGCGTAGACGTTGTAGGGGATACGGCTAATCTAGCTTCAAAACTGCTGACTAATCTTCGTGTAATACACAGCTGAAAAATAAAAGATACAACTAATTCTACTGAGAATGACCGAAATTTGTAATTTTCTATTTACTCTCATATTATTTAAAAATCATGATATTTTTGGAACCAGATTAGCTACAGCTTTATAGAGCCTATGCTCATTATTGGGGGGTCAATTTCGGTAGGTGACGCGAGCTTTTTATTTGCTGATGGACTTTGCATTCAAATCCACACAACAGTTTTATCATGTCTCAACATCATAAAGTGAGCTAGGTTGCGAGCACTCATTTCTGTTTCAACCTTGTGATGGGCCGTGGTTTGTGGAGATTAGCCTGTAGTTTTGGTTTGTCAGCTTGAGTGGAAGTTAGCATGGTAGTCTGGCCTCTGGGTGCGTGGTTTGCGCATGGGCTCTCCAAGACTTATTCCATATTCATTTTGGGTAAGCCATTTTCGCACTTCATATGCACGGGGATCGTTATTGCCAATGTTTGTTAGCTGAGCAGTGATGACTGTTGTTGGCCTATGCTTGTGCAATTGGTTTGTTTTGGTCATGGCTTATGTGCTTTATGAATGGGGGGTGACGTACGGAGCCACCAATCTATCAACACCAGCCCTGCCACTTGCTTCTTGTCGTTAGGGGCAGCGACCATTTTTCCCTCACATGCTAGCCAACATCTTAGCCCCCAAGTGCTTAAGAGGTATCCGCTTTTGGCAAATGAGGTATTGTCAGAAAGGTGGTTTCGTGGACTTTCCATTGGTGTAGGTATTTTCTTCTGTTTTTTTAATTCTTATGGATAATTTGAGCATATTCTGTAAGCATTTTCTTTTTCAAACACATTAAAGATAAAGTGCCACATCTTGTTCATGCTTTTTGAGGGATTCGCAAAAGTGTTGTTCCATATTCTTGCACTCATGTGCTATAAAGTATCATAGAGGGTTTTGTAGTGTCTTATTTGTTTGTCAATCATAGCTTTGTCATGTGAGCATTCCTCTATGAAAATAATAGGATATTCATGATTTTGCTTTATCTGTGTGCATAGTCTTGGTACACACCCCTTTTTTTAGTCACATGTACTCTATCTTGGTAACTTTAGATATATCAGATCTCCTTTGCATTGTTTAGTGACACATAGTTTCAGTGAACCTATCATGACTCTCCCTGGTTAGCATTATGGGGGATATCATACCATTATGGGGGGTATCATACTGTTCATGCTAATGCTTCCTTGTTTTTTCTTGGAGTGAATTGAGACACTCTTGCATTCTTATTTTATGGAGGCAACATTTTATCCTTAGTTGATCATGGTTCTTCAGACTATTGCACCTATATAAATTCAACTCCATTGGTTGAGTAGTGATGATGATATCACTCATGCAAATTTATTGGTTGAGTAGTTTTTTTGGGTTCACTTATGTAGATTCATGTGCCACATGTGATTTTGATTGACAAATATTTTTTGTAGTTTCATTTGGGCACTCATGCAGATTGTTGTCTTCTTGATCCTAATCATCATCTTGGAGGTTCTTCAATCACAATACTACGTTAGTCTTCTTTCGACAGATGAGTGTAGCTTCTTTGTGCTTCAATGATATTCTTCATTCTCTTGTTTTGGAGGCTTCTTAGTCCTTCACGTTCTCTCTTTTGGAGTGTAGTTTTCTCCCAAAAGGTTTTTCTCCTTTTTCTCCATCTGTGAGAGATTTGATTGCATTTCATTGTGTTGTATTTTTACATGGACACCAAACATAGATTTGTTGTCGAGATCCATAATACATCTCATATGGTATAGTTTTGTTCCCTAAGTTGCACTTGAGGGGAGTTGTTGGTGTATGTGGTTTAATTCCACTTACATTTACTTAAGTTTTGCTTAGGTAAAAAGTATCTAATATTTGTTGTTGGGTAGTTAGAAGTGGTTGTAATCTAACTACTCTCCTTTGTGACAAAGATACATGTCCATATCTTGTGCTCTTTTATCCTCCACTCTTGTATTTATAAGCAAGGCTATTGTACATTATTTATCACCTCATCTCAATACATTTTGGTTATTTATGAAATATTATCTTGTGTGTTGATTCTCTGTCTTGTGAAAGTGTATGTGCAGATTGACTTCTATGGTTGGGTGTGAACCCTAACATGACCTTGAGGCTTTCAAGAGGGATACAATAGGAGAAAATGTAATCCCTAAGTACCAAAATTTAGAAATTTTTGGTTTATCTCATGTGGGTTCCTTCTCTTTGGCATTGAAACCTCCAAAATTGGTCCTCACTATTGCACAACATTATGAACTTCAAACCAATAAATATTAGGACACTGATGATTTAGATATTCTTGACCTAACAATTGAAATGATAAGAACCAATTTTTACTTGCCACCACATGGTGGGCTTAGTTTGATTACAAAGGAACCAATGAAAACCACATATGAAAAATGATTTAGCCAATAATTTGAGGAATCTTAACGAATATTAAAATTGGGTTTTGAGGCTTCAAAGGATAAATCAATTTGAAGAGCATAGGTAACTATAAGAAATATATTCTTAAAATAAATTATCTCATTTGTATTCCTAAATATTAATAATAATAATAAAAAAAATACTAAAATTTGAGCCATATTTTTTTGATGGACATTACACTTTCCAAAAAATGCAAGTTGAATCCTAAGGGAATTTATGTAATATTTTTTTTTCATTTCTAAGGCATTGAAGAGAAAGAGAAGAGTCATAGGTTGTTGGAAAGGAAGGGGGTAAAATGACAATAGTATATTGGAAGCTATAGAAGAGGTAAAAGTCTTGAGAAGAAGGGGATTGCATGTTGTAATTTGTTGTAAGTTGTTGAGGATTTTATCCTCTATTTTTTTTCAAATTTCTTATCTGTACAACAAGACTATTTTCAATCAATTAATTTAAATATGTGTAGTTTTTAAAATATCTCTATAATTCAATGCAAAATGTGTGTTTTGGTGCTTCAAACCATCCAAAAAGTCCTTCCACTTTCTAAACATATTTTGAGATTACAACAAATTTTTCATTCTATTTCTATTTACATATTAAACTTGTGTCCCATACCATCATTTATTGTACTATATATATTTACTCTCCCATCATCCATCACATTTGTACCAAATTACTATAGTCTCTTAATAACAAATGATAAACATTCAATTGTATTATATTGCATTATATTTTAACATAGCATTTATCTTTGTGGAGTAGATATCAATCTAGAATTTAGTACAAGTGATAGAAACCATTAAATTATTAATTATACGAATAATTAAATGACACAAAACAATTCAACATATTATTTCCTTAAAAAATTTGAAAATCTTTTTCAATAACTCTCCTATTAAGAAACTAGTTCTATAATTCTATTGTTCTATTTTGATTCCAATTAATCATTTATATTTAAAGTTTTATTAATGTCTATTGCTTATAATAAATTCTAGGTTATTCATCTATTTAATTATTTTAACATATACATAAAAACCTTTGTTGTTGTGAGATCAATTTTTGGACACAATAAAGCATCTTTTTAATATATAACTTGGAACTAGAAACATCTCCTGTTGATATCTAAATTAAAGCTTTCGAAGAAAGGAACAAACCAATTAAAGGAATAGAGATAACAAATCTAGAAATATCTAAAACATTATACTAAAAAGAATTTAAGAAACAAATTAGTGTCTTTCGAAGAAAGGAACAAACCAATTAAAGGAACAAAGATAAAAAATCTAGAAATATCTAAAACATTATACTAAAAAGAAAAGAATTTAGGAAACAAATTAGTGTCTTTCGAAGAAAGGAACAAACCAATAACTAGCAAATAGCAGAGATGATCATAGTCTCATCAATACGATGAGAAAATTCTTACACTAAATAGGTTAGATGTGATTTTATACTGGAAGGGTAAGATATAATTTTAATCAGGACAAAAAAAGATCTTAATAAATTAGTGGAAAAAACAAATAAAAAATGAAAAATCAAGAAGTCAATTCTCATCCTAACAAGCGTAAAGAAGAGATTGCATCTATAGTTTATTTTTTTAATCACAATGTCTTTATTAGAATTTATTTGGTTCTCTTATGTCAATGATGAATTCTCAAAGAGAGAACATAATCCACTACTTACAAATAACATTTCTTTTTATAGGAAAATTTAATCTTAAGTCTTTTTTAATCACAATGTCTTTATTAGAATTTATTTGGTTCTCTTATGTCAATGATGAATTCTCAAAGAGAACATAATCCACTACTTACAAATAACATTTCTTTTTATAGGAAAATTTAACCTTAAGTCTTTTATGGATTTTATTCAACTCTTTATTTTATTTCTACAACAACATTACTTAGAGATATATGAAAGATAAATGTTCTAATTTCTTGAAATAATATTTAGCTTTCAAACGCAAATCACATGATTCTTAAAAAAATAATTAATTGATAATTTTTTTATTTTAACTATCAAGTAACTTATTAATGTTCAAAGGAATTCTAAAGTGGCAATAAGGAGTAGAGTGTAACTGTTGAGTGTGTTATCTGAGTTTGTTAACAAAAACTCTTGTCTTTGATCTTAAATTTGGTGTCAGTGGCTAATCTCCACACAAAATGACATTGTAAAAAAAACATCCAAATCTGCAAAACATGGTACTTTTTCGCCAATTTTTTGTGATTTTATAGCAATGGGGATGTAGATCATGAAAACTTAGCTATTGACAATTTCGAAAAAATCCATAGTGTTTTGTGGATTTTAGAAACTATATGGAGTGTTGTTTTGTGTACAAAATGGCATTATAAAAAAAATCTTCCAAATCTGCAAAACACGGTACTTTTTCGCTGATTTTTTGTGATTTTATAGCAATGGGGATGTAGATCATGAAAATTTAGCTATTGAGAATTTCGAAAAAATCCATAGTGCTTTGTGGATTTTAGAAACTATATGGAGTGTTGTTTTGTGTGGAGATTAGTTGCATCCAAATTTGACAACTATTTACATGTCAAAATATTAATATTAATTATAAACATAATATTTAGAATAAACATCATATGAAAAATGAGAAATATCCTCATCAAAATTATAAGATTTGAATAGATGTATTAAAAAAAAAATTAAAAAATAAAGATATTTAAAAAACTTATATCAATTTTTTTTTTTAAATATTAATAGATATAAAGAATAATTAATTTAGATGAAAAATATATTTTATAATTTTTTTATTTTTAATGAATTTTTTAAATAGAGAATATGGAATTAGAAATTAAATTTAAAAACACTACATTAAGAAAAATAAAATATTAATATAATAAAATTTTAAATTTTTTTTATATAATAAATATAATTTAAAATAAAATAAAATAATTTTCAGCTAAATAGAATGATTTTAAGTTAGATAAATATATTTAAAATATGTATACTAATATTTAATTTATTTATAAAATTCCAACATTCTCTACATCTAAAGCACTCTACTACTGAACTAGATTACCAACAATTCAGATACTCTTTGACATGATTAGGATTTAGTGTATTTAGCAAAGAAAGCTCTTTTACTAATTTTACTCTCTTTTGTCAATGTGAGTATATAGCATTCTGCATTTATTTCCCTAATGAATTGCTTTACCAAGATCTAAATGAATGCCTAATATATTGTTCATTTTGGATATCTTATAGCTGTTTTATTGTTCATGCAGTTGCCTCCAAAGCTGAAACTTTATGGAGATGCAATCTTCAGATACCGCAACGGAAAAGAATCAATTCCATGGGAAATAGATAACCTGAGAGTGGTAAAACTAGAGAATTTTAAAAAATTAGGTATACCTAGCCCCAATATGTTCAGCTCTTGTGAAGGACTAAAAGAGTTGTGCATCACTACATGTAGTGTGGTAGGACTCCCTCACTATTTGACTGGCTTGTATGCTCTCAAAAATCTTGACTCCCTCACTTTTATTCTTTCAAAGAAATTCAAATTCTTTGAATCTCCCCATGCATTCTCTTCCAAGGAATTTTTAATTTCTTTGGTCATTTAGTCTTCCCACAAATCTCTTATTTTGGAATTTTTAATTCCTCATCTCTTCCCCCAAGGAATTTTATATTCCTTTTCTCTTCCCAATGTAATTGAGAAACTCTTCCCCATGTACCTTGAGAGGTGTGGAGACAGGAAATGCCTTTATGGAAAATGTTTTTGATTTTCTCACTTTGTCCTCTCAATCCTCTCCCACTCTTTCAATCCTAGCCCTCCATTTTGAAATCAATCTTGGCCCTCCATTTTGGCCTCCTCCAATCTATAGAGTGGAGTCTCATCTCCTCACAAATCATCTACTTCCATCATATTGTTATGATGTCCATTTGAGGACGAAAATCCTCTATCATACCATCCTAATGCCAAAATCTTGCTTCATTGAAGCCAATCCATCTAATCCTCACTAATTATTTGATCCAATCCCTTGTTGTGTAGTGGAGAGAAATCCACAATCCACTTAAGGACCAATCCAATCAAGTGAGGAAGTGACACATTCTTCACTTCACCAAAGGTCTAATCCGATGAGCAAGAGATCATCTTTAGAAAGGTATAATGGTTTTTGGTATATTTGATTATGTGTTTTATGCTTATTTTGATTTAATCTAACCATTTTCCCTTGTGTGGATTTTCCCTTAGTTCATTTTGGCACGTCTAATGGGACCCACGTTCCTCGAATCTAATCGTTTTTGTCTTGTTTAAGCATTTTTACTCACAAGTTCTTAGAATGATGTCTGAGATTGCATTTTGGTGTCTTTGTAGTGTTGTTTTGGTGTCTCCATTTAAATTTAAATTTTCCCACTAACATTTTATGCATAAAATAAGAATTGACGTCTTTGCCTATAGATTGGCATCTTTGCCTCTCTTTTTCAGCGTCTCCATAGCCCCAAATTAGTGTCTTCATTTGAATTTTATTTCTTGCTAACTGTTTTTATGAAAATATTGTAGATCAATATCTCTACCTACAAATCAACGTCTTTGCTTCTCTGTTTCGGTATCTTTGTAGCCCCAAATCAACGTCTCCATTGAAAACAAATTCCTGCCTAATTTTTTTTTGAATTTTTAATGAAAAACTATGAATTAGCATCTGCGCAGATGTTTGTTATTTGCACTTAGTAAAAGGAAGTTTTTTGTAAAACATGCATAACATTTTTCTCAAGTGTTAGATTTTCGAAAATTAAAATATGTTGGAAAGGGGTATGATCTACATCCCCATGCACCATCAAATGTGGTATTTTGGGCTACTACAATAGGGTTCTTACTATAATTTTGAGGGATCACCACTCCAATGATAGATTCTTGAATCAAGCCACTTAACATTTTGACTAAGCTTATTGGCATAGAGGGGGCCTCTACATACGTCGAATTCACTCAGCACTTTAGCCGCCTGACTAGTATATTTATATAGAAGCTCAAAATACATGCTCGAGATTGTGCCGAGAGACGATATCCTCGATGTGTCCCAATTTGAAGTACCCTTGTGGGGTGATGAAATACCCAATCAAAGATACCCCTCACTACAAAAAGAAAAAGCAGGTGTTGTCAATCACCTTTCTTGTCACCCAAGGTCCACAAAAGCAAGGGGAGAGGATAATAGGTGTGATGGTGGTTCCACCGTACACAAGTGCAAGCACACCAAACATGATAGATAATAGTTCTTTTTATTTCCACATATAAAATGTTGTCTACTCTAGATGCAATAAAGAAATTTACTTTAGTGGAAAAATAAAAACCTTCGACAAACATCTTGCAAAAGATGATTAGTAGTCTATGATGATTGATCTTGGACAATAAAAGAAAATCTGAAAGAACAAGATTATTATCCCAGAAAGATTACAAAAATTGTATCACTAATGATTTTCTAGGTGATTTCAAAAAAAAGTTTAATGAAAAATGATTTCATATGCTAAAATTATGTGCATTTAAAATTCAAAAAAAGAGTTGACTTTCAAAACGTCAAACAAACTTTTGAAGAATGATATAAACCTATATTGATAACCCATTTTAGATCTTCAAGTCAAGTTACCTCTCATGTACCCACTCAAGATGAGATAGGAATCCCTTATATGATCTTAGATCTTTGGGGTAAGAGAATTTGGTATGCTGAAGAAGTGAGGGCACTTTAAGGGAGAGCTAGTGCTACTAGAATCTCTATCTATCTTCTTTTTTGAGGTATTGTCTTGTGTGAGAGGCCCATTCGATGGTTTCCAATTTCCAGCCTAATTTGTATGTCTGACACGTGCCTTCATTTGTGCAAACTAGTGAAATATTGTTTGGGCTAATCTAGGCCCCCTTTTTCACGTTTTCCTAAAGCGATGACTTGACCAATGTGCTTTTCATTGTTTGATTTCTCTTGCCAAGAGTAGATAACATCCAAAACATTCCCAAATTTGACCAAACCCTTCAATTTTTCATGTTATCACTATCAAACCCCTCCACTCGAGTCAAACCTCCAATCAGTTTTCATCCATCCAAATGATCATCAATCCTCAACTAATATCTCAATCTAATCATTAATACAATCTTGGGTAACCTTCCCCTTCTTCTTATCATCAATTCATTCTTCCATAATTATTTTCCTCCCACCTTTGAAGACAACACACACATCAATCAATCCTCAATCTTAATGAATCATCAATCAATCAATCAAACTCATCCTAAGATCAACACTTTATGAAACTTTGATTTAGACCTTTATCTTTAATCAATTAATCAATTGGCTTTTGTGCTTGAGAAAGAATCTCCCCCAAGTACCTTTTTCTAATTCATTGTGGGTCGATCAAAATGCCTATCATTTGCCCTATTTTGCATAGGAACATGAGGCTATCCTAAGTAGAAGAAGGCTTGATCAATTGTAACATAATCCAAGGGTTTGAATTTTAGCTATCTTGGCTGTCACCTTTCTTTGTGGTCCACATCATCAATTTCATGCCTCATCTAAGTCCTAATGCAAGGGCTAAGGCATCATCCTAATCCAAATCAATATTTTTCTAATCCAAGGACTAATCCAATCCAATCAAATCAAACCCAATCCAATCCAAGCAAATCAAATCAAATCCAATCAATCCTTAATCCAATCCAAAGTTGCTAAGTCCTAGTCCTCATCTTCATCTAACATCATCTCATCACTTTTCTCATTTAATTCCATTCATCCAATTGCAACTTGTCACCCCATTCTCATCATTTTGAGGTTACCCTTTCATGGTCTTCACATGCTGACAAAAGAAAAATTTGGCTACCCAAAATACACAATCAAACAACATCGGTTGGTTTGAAGAAATGGTTATTGAAGTTCAAGGATCACCCTATCAACCATGTCCATCTAGCTCATGCATGCCTCAAAGCTATCTAACTTCATCTCACATGTCACCTCATGCATGTCTCCCACCCCAACCAACTTACCAATTCAATCCCAATTCATCTCACATTCCTTATCCTTCCCCTACCTTTGCCAACATTAATGCATCTTATTCCCCATCCATGTCTTCATATTATCCCTCATCCACATAGCTCTTTGATCCAATATCTATACCTCCATCTTTCCACCCAACCACATCTCAATCTCCATATTTTTATAACACTTTCATTATATCCACTCCCCATCCAAGTCCCTTATACCATAGTCCTCCAAGCCTTAATCCCAGTCCTCCAATCCATAATCCCGATCCTCTCTCTAACACTAAACCTCTCCATAATTCTCATCCTCCAAAATCCACACCATCTCCATCCTCCAGTTCCTTTCTCCATAATTTTATCCAAGAAATATTAGCAAACGAGACTAAATCCCCACCTTCAAATAAATTTTCCAAGTCTCCCCAAGTCCTCCATCCACCTCCATCCCCTCCAAATCAAGAGAAGTCCCAATTCCCTAAGCTTCATGATGCTACCATCTCCCTATCTACCCAATTTGAAGAATACACCTCCTCCTCCATCACACCATCTCTCCAACCCCAACCTTGTCAAGCACTTGTTCTAGAGCATGCTAGCATAGATTCCTCTCCACTTCAAGATCAAAGCATCCATCCATCACATGACCACTCCATCTCAAAATCCAAGTCTACCATTCACTCCATCTAATGATCCCCTTCCATCTCAAGATCCAATCATCACTTCCACTCCACCACATGATCCCATCCCATGTCAAGATCAAAGTATTCCTCCATCTCCATGTCATTATCCCAATCCATCTAAAGATCCTAATATTCCTCCTAATTCCCCAAATGATCACAATCCTACACAAGCTACCATCATCCCTATCCAAGTTATCCATGAATCCCATACCTATCAACTTGGCTATTCCACCTTCATTCACTCTATTTTCCTCCAAGATCTTACAATCCTTTCCACATCCTACCCCCCTCAAAATGGACTCTCATCTTTTTCCCAAAATATTAAGTATACTATTGGAAAAAAGAATTTGTGATAAAATGAATTATCAAGGAAAGGGTTAGGACTCCATGAATAAGGCATATTGGAACCTCTTCAAGTATAAGAAAATACAAATTCATATGGCCTTGGCTACAAATCTCATGCTCAATATGTTGTTATACCTTCCATCTCTTTTGAATCTAAAATCCTTTCGTCTAAATCCAAACATTTCCATCGCCCATCTTCCAAACCCCTTTTGGGTCCTTATGTCCTAAATTCCATTCCTTCCTCATCAATGCTAAACCCTTCATTCCTTTCATCCATCTTGGGTCCTTACATCCCTCTGTACACCACTCCATCACCTCAAATGATTGCTAAGAAAGATCAACAAAGGCACACATCTTTGAATTCCTTCCAACATTATCCCTCCATCATCCCATCCATAAAATTTCCAAGTCATTTATCCTCATGAACCCACATCATTGCCATTGAAAGCAATTTGTATGCAAGATATAAAAAGCATAAAGCTAGAAATCCACAAAAATCCAAGTATCAACATGTCCCATCAAAAATACATGCTTAAGAAAAGGAAAACATGATCCAAAAGAAAGAAAAATCTGAAAGGCCACAAAGGCCCAAAAAGAAAAAAAAAGAAGAAAAAACTATGTGGATTCCCAAGCTACTCATAAAAGAAATGCACCTGAAAGTAAAAACAAAATTGGCATTGAAACTTTTTAATCCAAAAGATCCCTCCACTAATAAGTCTTCAAATCCTCTATCTAACAATCCTCCATCTTCAAAATCCATTTGGGCCCTTATGTCACAAAATCCATTATCTCACATTCATCATCCCCTTCATCTATTTTGGGTCCTCATGAGTCATGTCCCAAAATCCATAATTTATCCTCCATCTAATTCAAAACCATCTCTTCCACAACTCCACCACCCTCCATGGTGTGTGCCAATATTGATCTTCCCAACATCCCCGTCCATTTATTCGCCAGTCTTTCACAACTCCATCCATTATCCATCATCCATTTTCCATAATCTCACCCCTTTGATTTAATCTTTTGCATAAATCCTTATCCCCTTCCATCTTCCATCCATTCCATGTCCCCATCTATTTCTACCAATATCTATGAGCATACCTCCAATTATCTTGGTTCAATATAGCACATATTTAAGGGATACCATCAATGGAAGTAGATGCTTGACTTCTTCCTCTATCCTACATGAGGGCTTCACTGGCTAGGCAATATTATATCACATGCATTCATATTGGGGGTTTTAATATCTCAAAAATGAGGGTGCAATATATTGCCTACTAGTAAAAATAGGAGGGTTTTCAATTCTAGCTATGAAAAAATACAATATTTGGTGAAAATAGGGGGGATTTTAATTTGGGTTGTGTATTGGGAGGGGATGAGAAAAAAGGAGTTTAGGGAAATATTTTTGAAAATAGGAGGATTCTTTAATATTCCATGAGCACATGTGCTATAACCCAGGTTCACTAAGTGAAGCCCTCATGCTATCCTATCACATGTGCACTATCTTCCAAATCCACTTACATGCATCCACTTATTCCCATCTATATCCATCCAAACTATTTCCAAAAATACAAAAAAATGAAAAAAAAAAAGAAGTAAAGAGAAATATCCATCCAACGATGAAAACCACATCTTGTGGGGCTCTAGGTAAGTACCATGATGATAACTTGGTAAATAAGTGTCATGTGTAATTCCCCATCCCCTTGCAGTCTACACTTGGGGAAAGCTTCACCTATGCCATCCTACCATCCAAATCTTCCATATTCCTTATCCACTATTTGCATCCTACCTATGTCCATCCTTCTTTCATATCTTTGATCTTGACTAGATCATATCCATATCCTCCATCTCATATCCCTCATCCTATCCAAATACATCCTCCATTCATACCTTTGATCTTGATCAATATAGAGGCAAAATAATAATCATTGATGCTTTGGAACACACAATCCTACATTTTTCTCCATCCATATCCATTCCACTTTATTCTTCCATCTCATACATCTTTATCCACCACCCTTCTATCCTCAAATTGCACTACCCTTAGTGGGGTGTTTTACTCCTTTGCACAATAGTTCATGGATCCCCATTCCAGCTATCTTTCATGTTTTACTCCATATCCTATCACTATCCATCTACTTAATCCCTCCATCCTCTATCGAAGCAATCTCTCCATCCATTCCCTCTTTTTACCAAGCCTAGGTTCTCCCTTTCCCTAGTCCCCATCCATTTATCCATTTATCCTATATCCTTAATCCAATCCTATCATATGTATTCATTTATCCTCCTCTTATCCTATCCAATCCATTTATGATCTCCATCGCACTGAGCTTTCGTCCAATCACACTAACTTTCCCTATCACACTAATCTTTCCCTATCACACTGAGTGTTTCCCATCTATCTAAGCTTATATTGATTTGCATGTAATCAAACACCCGTCCACAATGTGTTAACCAAATCCAAGCAGTAAGCCTGCCATCTGCAAACCTAGCTCAACCACTTGTTATTTTGCTACCTTTTCAATCTATCCACACCCTACCCATCATGATGCATCCTTCCCATGTCTAGCAATTTATCCAAATCCATCACCTCCCCACCAGGATGTATCCTTCCCATGTGTGGAAATCTATCCAGATCCATGTCCTATTGTTGGCAAGAGGCATCAATTGGCCATTTGCATGCTTCTTGCATGATTGAGATTTTCGCTTTGATTTTTATCTTGTGTCCCAATACTATACCTATTTAGGGCTGCCTTGATCATCCTATATCTGGGTATGTCTTGGTTGGTGTATAATGTGGCATAGTTTTTGTGGCATGACATGTTTGAGGATTTCTCATGTACAATCCTGTAGTCTTGCATCTACACCATCATTGATGTTTGTGAACTTGTGTCCATTGATATACCTATTGTCTAAGAGTTCAGTCCACATCTCAGATATTCACAACATCCCGATTCCTATAATTATTGGTGTAGGTAATCGATGGCAATATCAAAACTATGTTTTCTCTCCACATCTACACAACAAGAAATCACATCAACTTACTTCCTTTTGTTCATTCATCTCATTTCATACATTTATCTTGTAGAATCCAATTCATTCATTCCCTCTTCATCATCCTTTTCCTCTTTACATCCTTTCATCCTCAATCCTCTAGTCCTCTAATCCATTTCAAGAGAAAACCCATGTTCTTGGAACCCACATGTCCTCTCGATGGGGCATACCACTACCTCCTCCTCATCCTTCCTCATCTCACCTATGATTGAGGCATCATGCTAATTGTCCTTATTCTTTTTCTATCCACTATGTTTTATTCTTCTTTGATATAACTTAACTTCATGATGCTATATCAAAGACAAGAAAAATGTAGATGCATAAAATTACTTAAATTAATATTTAATTTATTTATTCCTTTCCCCATAATAATTTAATTAATTGTGTTAGTCCTCTTCCTCTTAAAATTGATTAAATCTTATTTAATCAATTTTATCATTATAACCTTATGATTAATTTATCAATAAATTAGTTATTTCCCATTCTTCTAAAAATCATTTCAAGGATCATTTATTTCTTCTAAACCGTTCTTAGTTAATTAACTTCAACTAACTAAGCTAACCATGTGATTTCTACAAATCACTTTCTCTAATCCTCACTTAGCCTATTTAATTCATGTAGAAGCATGATTATCATTATTCCTCAACTTTAAATTCCTCCACTCATTCTCTCTCCTCATGTCACATTCTCCTAACTTTCTCACTTGCACTTCTAATCCCTCATCAAGCCACCTAATCAATCCCCTTAATAATTTGCACATTCCTAATCAGTTTGATTAGAGATGAGTGAACTCTTTGGCATAAATGCCCACTTTGATCCTTTCAAAGAAATTCAAACTCTTTTAATCTCCTCTTGCATCCTCTTCCCAAGGAATTTTTAATTTCTTTTTTCATTTAGTCTTCCCACACATCTCTTATTTTGGATTTTTTAATTCCTCCTACCTTCCCCCAAGAAATTTTTATATTTCTTTTCTTTTCCCATTGTAATTGAGGAACTCTTCCCCATATACCTTGAGAGGTGTGGAGACAATAAATGCCTTGAGGGAAAACCTCTTGGTTCTCCCTCTTTGTCCTCTCAATCCTCTTTCACTCTTTCTTTCAATCCTAGCCCTCCATTTCAAAATTAATCTTGGCCCTCTATTTTGGCCTCCTCCAATCTATACATTGGAGTCTCATCTCCTCACAAATCATCCACTTCCATCATATTCTTATGATATCCATTTGAGGATTAAAATCCTCTATCATACCATCCTAATGACAAAATATTGCTTCATCTAATCCAATCCATCTAATACTCACTTATCATTTGATCCAATCCCTTGTTGTGTAGTAGAGAGAAATCCACAATCCACCTAAGGACCAATCCTATCAAGTGAGGAAGGGGTCTATTCTTCACTTCACCGAAGGTCTAATCCAATGAGCAAGAGATCATGTTCATGAAGGTAAAATGTTTTTGATATATTTGATTATGTATTTTATGCTTATTTTGATTGAATCTAACCATTTACGCTTGTGTGGAATTTCTCTTGATTCAGTAGGATTTGAGTTTTGGGACCTTAGAACTTATATAATTAAAATGGTGGTTGATGAAGACAATGCAGGTCATAAGCTCTTCAATGGATGAGAGAGTATTGCAAGTCCCACACTCCAATAAGCTCCATATTTTATTTTGTATTAATCCTCCCATGTTTTGATGTAATTTGGAAAAAGGCATGTCTTAACATTAAGATTGTGTCATACTTGCTTTATTTCTGATGTCTGTATGGACTTAATTATTAATACTATAAATTTAATATTTGAATTATAGTTGAGTACAATTATCAAGTAATTGAAGGTTACAATTTAAATGATTACATTATTTATGGCATGTATCTATCTATATTTTTATGTTATACTTGTCAGACTAATTAGGTAGTGACACTTGTGAATCTGATGTGTGTGAGTATTGAATGAGTTATCTAGTTGTTCAAAGTGTAACATAAGGCAGATTTGACAACCTATTGTGACAACACTCCTAAATAATCTACTAACAAGTAAACATAGATCCCCAAGACAATCTTAGTTTGCCTTATATATGTGTGTGTGTGAATTGATTTAGTGACATTTTAAGTGGTTAACTGCAGACTTATCTATGTATATGTATATTTATATATATGTATATACATATATATACATATACATGTATGTGTGTGTATATATACATACACACACACATATACATATATGTATGTGTATGTGTGTGTGTACATATACATGTTAATTTAAATGAGTAGAGTAAACATATAAACAACTAAGCTAAGATAAATAAAATAAAAAAATACACACAACACCATGAATTACGTGATTCACCATAACTGGCTACATCCATTGAAAAAACAAGGAGAATCATCTATTAATCAATAACCAATCTACCATTAGTACATGGATTGCACACATCTATTTATGCATTCATATTCAACTATGAATCAAAGAGTTGAGAAGGCTAATGGTCATGTGACCATTGGGATTCACATTCCCAACAATCTCCCTCATGAAGCCCAACCGGTACAATCATGCACTATGCAATCCCCTACATTTCTAGTTCTAATCTCACATTACAATTAGCCTGTAAGACTTTAGCTTTGCAAATTCTTGTTCATGAACACTGTGAAGTAACCTTATCCATTCCAAATCAAAATTAAAAACTCTTTTAGACACAAACTCACTCATTATTCCATAACTAAGAATACTACTTTCAATTGATTCAAATTAAAATTCTTCATCCACATGAGAACCCTTGAACTCATACACAATACAATAACTTGCTCCTATGCCCCCAAATAACTTATCATGATTCTCTTTGTTCGATTCATTAGTATAGTAACAACATATGTAATCAGTGTCATTAACATTAAGATGTGGAGCCCACTTTCTGTTTTCCAGTTCTAATCGCAAAGCTTAGTGTTTCCTCTTTTTCTCCCTTTACGGCCCCCATGAAATCATTGTTTTGACTCCCCTCTAACTTTACCAAAGACACGCTACTTGTAGAGCCCTTTGAATTTTTCTTTGTCTTTCCATTTTCCACAAACAAAACAACTAGAATATGTGTGTCCTTGTCTCTAAGATAGGCAATAGATTAGGCTTCTTCACCCTCTTTAAATTCTGCTTCTGATTGCAAGCCATCAAAATCCCCTTTACTAGAGGGACAACATCAATTTTCTAGTCAAAGCTATTGATATATGCCTCAAGAGTCAAGAAGGAAACATACCCAACATCCTCTTCCTCTTTAGCTAAAACCTCCTCTTTTTTCCAGCCATCCCACCAATGTACATGGTGCTTTGTTTTATCTTTTGCTTGCACAATTTCATTTCCTTCTGAGTCTAAATTCTTGAGAAATTCTTCAATGACAAAATCAGCCTTATCTATCAAAATCTTACACAAAGGCGAATCAGAGGTAGGATACACAACTCCCACTTCATCATGAAATTCTCTAGAGCCACAAGACCAAGACATTAGAGGTCGACATCACTCTTCCCAATTGATTATATCTACCATATCACCCTCTTATTCTTCTTCCATCTCCGCTCAATCCAACCACAACTCTAATAATATTTTAATTTTGCCAAAGACTATTTGAGAATTGTACAGATTAATCTTCTCCAAAACAAATTGGAGTCAAAAACATCTTTTCTTACTAATTTTTTAGGCACAATTCCACCCATCCCCACCCATCAAAACACTACTATAAACAATGAAAGAAAACATAATGAAATAAAACTAAAGTAGACCTAAGCACATAACAATGCATAACATGATAGTTTAGCATGGTTCACCAATAAATGTCTGCGTCCACTCTCAAGCAGCGATAACTTATATTAATTATTATCAAAGGTAATACACCTCATACATCTACATCTCTAATACATAGACTGCACACATCTATTTATGCATCCATATTCAACTATGAATCAAAGAGTTGAGAAGGTGATTAATGATCACATGACTGTAGGGCTTCACATTCCCAATAATACATATATATGTTCATGTGTATATGTATGTGTATGTGTATATGCATATAGACATATACATATATATATACATATATATATATGTATATGTATATATATACATATATATATATATATGTATATATATACATATACATATATATATATATATATGTATATATATACATATACATATATATATATGTGTATATATATATATATATGTATATGTATATATGTATATGTATATATATATTTATATATATATTGGTCGGTAATAGTTTGTATTTTATTGCTTCATAATAATAAAAAGGATTACATAAAGTATATATCTGGGTTTTCTAGTCTGCAAAACAACCCATCTTGGGAAATTACCTTTACAATCATCATCACTGAAAGACCCTCTACACCTGAATAGACTAAGGAACATCGTTAAAAACTAAACCCATAACACTAAGTAAAACTTAATTAACTCCTTCAAGTTGGGGAAGCCACAAAACCCAGCCACCAATAGTAAAACCTACCCATTAAAAACATCATCTTGCAAAAAAGACCTACTCCAACTTATAACCATAATTCTAACTAAAAACCGTAAAACTTTTATAACAAGAGGAGGCCGCTTATCAACATTTAAACTATAGACTATTAATTTTTTTTGCATTGTCTAAACAATTCTAGCACCTTCAACAAAGCTTGCACCAGACACTCGCGTTCACCTAATCTTGGTTTGTCTACCTCTGGGAATTTCCTTTAGCCATGCCCGTGTCAAATCATTATCTTCTCTCTCATGGCATAAAATAATCCATTTGAGCCTCTCCCATGCCTGCGCTCTTTCCATCTCATAAGCCTCCTTGAACACCTTCCCAACCCACCTGACAAAGGAAACAATGCCAAATTCATCTGCATCCCTTACATCCTCAAAGCCTTCTGAATAATCCAACCTACTCCAGGCACAACCCACTCCAAAATGGAGTCCAAATCTTCTTGTTGGCATTTGCATGAAGATTGCATTGATGAACTATTGTGTTGTCATTGATGTCGATTGTAACCGGTAATAGAGTTGTATTGCAACCAGTAATAGTGATGAAGTAATGCAACTGATAGTTGAGTAGTGAAGGAAACTAGTATTGTTATTTGAAGCAGAGAGATCAACCAGTAACCCTGCCTGTTGATAGGCCGAACCCTAACTAATGGACCTTGGTGAATTGCTTGTGTTGATCTATGATCAAATGATGATCGAAGATGGTTATGCCACGTATGCATGATGCCAATGATGAGTTTCAAAGTTAATTTTGCACGTAGAGATAATTGTTTTATCTTGGGAATGAGCGAGTGCATTGCATGAAGTGGAAACTGCATGATGAGTTATAGGATCCAATGTGCGGTGATCTAGGAGCGGTCGAGGTTGTCTTGTACAATGTGTAGTTGATTTCTATGTAATCTAACGGTCATGTTTGAATCGATTTGTTTATAATATCTATGAAATCTTAGGTTTTGTGACATTTACCGACCTATTGTTTTGCTTATAAGGTCAATGAGTTGTTTTATAGTAGTGTTGGCAATTTTGGTTAAGTGTCAGTGTGATTGATTACCAAACCAGAAGGAATATCTGTATTATGTTTGAAGGCAGATAGGAGTATGAAAAGGATATGATCAAGAAGAGTAGTGCTATTACTAGATCAACAAAAACCCTATTGTTCTCTAACAATTACAACAGTTAAATACCTTAACCCGGTAAGGTTTAATAGACTTGGTGTTTTCTAAATCCTTTAACCAAGTGATCCATTAGCTTGGATTTGAAATATTCTATCGAGGTTACTCCTAACAAGGTATTGCATTTAACAAGGTATTGTAGTCAATCCCTTAACCGGGTGGTCCTTAACCAGATTTGTTCCGAATAGGACATTTTTGTAAAGCTTCTAACAAGGCTTGGCTCTGAATAGGGTGAACTTCAGAAGAGTTTAGAATACTTGTGGGTATTCATCCCCACCGTAGTTTTTCCCATTTGGGTTTCCACGTCAAAAATCATTGTGTCAAGCAGTGAATGGTTTTTATGGTTATGTTTTGATATGGTTAATTTGTTTAACTGGTAAAGCTACCTAGATATGTTAAGATAACCGAAAGTAATCTAAACTGTGCTTTTACTAATGTTAGTAAAGTGGTTTTATGTTTTGGTTAAATGGTTTGAGAGTTTCAGATCTAACACTATTATTTTTATATGATAGTCAAGCGGTAAACTTGATAGTGTAGTTGCAGTTTATAGTATAGTGTTTGAATCATTTAGTTCAGTGATTGATTTATGAGTTGGGTTTTGAGTTTGGTGAAATTTTAGTTTTTTTTCTATCTAATTATTCATCCCCACCTTAGTAGTTGTCCGGATCATTATTAATTCATCATATCATCACTTATAACATCTCTTCTTCAAAAATAGAGGTGACATCCCATTTAACCATCTCTATGTCTTCCCCAATATCCAATCCCCAACCAATGATCATGGATATTATATCCAAATTAACTTTCCACCACATTGAGTTCTCCATAAAATAAGGGCCCAAGACCCCTAAGGCAGCGTTGACAACCTCAACTTCCTTGAAACACAACAATCCCTGCATTCTTTATTTACTTACATGTCCTTGGAACCCCTTTTACTATTTTCTTGTGTTCACTGTAAAATTCACTTCCATGATTTTTAAAATAGACAACACACTACCAATTCTCCTCCTCACAAACCAGTTTTAACACATAAAAGACACCACTTAACTCTTTATAACATGAGCCACACAACATTCATCACCTTAAATTCCATCTACAACCATAATTACAAATCTGACATTCCACCCTATAAAGTGTGCCATCACAATTCCCATCATCCTTGGAGATTTCACATCAAAATTCCCAACCACCTTAACATACTCGCAAATCCTTTTGGAGGATTTGGAATGAGGTGTCCCAAGAAAAATCATGCATTCACCATCATTAAAAAGATGGGACAAACCAAAATACCGCCATTCCCAACTTTAAGTTCCAATCGAGAGTGGGTCGTCCTTCCAACTCATTTGGGAAGCATCACCGCCACTTTTCACAAAAAGGCCGCACGTTTAATACTACAAGATGACATTATGTTGTGATAACCACACGACCACCATCCAAATTTTAATCATTGCACAATCACATCATCCAATATAAAATCCCCATGAAAATCTTCAATTCTTGATTCGCCTTTCTGCTCAAAGGATAAAGCCCATTTAGAAAGTCTATCTGCAGTCTGGTTTCCATCTTTGCAAATGTGATTTATTTTAATATTATCAAAAAAATTTAAATCTTCAATGATCATAGCTATAAACCCTTGTAAATTCCAGGCTCTAATTTTCCCATTCATGATGGCATGAATTATTATCAGAGAGTCCCCTTCCAAATGAACATTTCAAACACCTTGACTTCTGGCCATTCTAACAGCTAAAAGAGAAGCATGAGATTCTACCTCATTATTTGTGCACCTGATTAATCTTTTTGCTCCACACTTGATTAGGTCCCCAGATTCATCCCTAATAACAAACCTTGCCCCTACTACATTTCTACTTGCTTTTGCAGCCCCATCAAAATTCGCCTTGAACCAACCCTTATCAGGAGGATTCCAACACACACTCGGGACCTTCTTATTTTTACCCCTGTTACTAGACCATGGACCATGTCTTATTTTGATTCTAGGCCAAGTTCTTTGTATTCTGCTATCTATTAAGGTAAAAGGGGATGTTAGTGTTAGGGATTGTGAGGCTACTACACCAACAACTTCTTCAATAGCCCGATTGATTCTGCCCAATAACCTTATAACATCCTCTTCTTTGTCCTAAAAAATTCTACGGTTTCGCTCTTTCCAAATCTCCCATATGACTAAAGAGGGGCTAATACGCCACACACTTGAAAGAGTCGACTTACTTGACTATCTTGGCCAACTTTCAAAGACCTCTGAGGGTGGACTGAAGATGGCCTTGCCAGCTTAATTTCTCTTTAATAGCTAACCATAACCTCACAGCCACATCACACCTCAATAATAAATGATCCACTGATTCCTCTGACTTTCTACACATCACACATTTGGAAGGGCCCATGAACCCAAGTTGTTTCCTTATCTCCCTTGTTAGAATTCTACCTTTTACCACTAACCATGAAAAAGAACCAGCTTTTGGAAGGCAAACTTTTCTCCAAAATAGATCCCAAAACCTAGAATGAACCTCCTCCCTGCCTTCTAATAACTGATAACCTATTTTAACTGAGTAATTCCCATCTCGAGCACCATACCAAATCAGCCTATCCTCTGATCCAAAACCTCCATGAGATGCTGCTGAAACTAAACTAAGAGACCTATTGTTGACAAATATTTCCAAACCCATTCTTTTCCAAAGTCACCTTCTATAGCTACCATATAGTCTTTTACACAATCACCCCAAATGGGCACCATATGATCCTTAATTGTAGAGAAATTTGCAATGTCTTTAATGGCTGAAAACCCTACCCAAGAGTCATCCCAAAACTTAGCTTTTGATCCTTTACCAATCTGCCAAGATAGATGATCAGTGACCACCCCTTTGTAACCTACTATAAAATTCTATATAGCCAACCATTTAGGAGGGTTACAAATTGTGAAAATTTTATGATCCTCTAAGGAGTCCAAATACTTAGCCTGCAAAACTTTTACCCAAATTTGGTCTAGACTAGTATAGATATTCCAAACCAACTTAGCCCCTAGAGCTATATTCATCTTGTGCCAATCTCTCAAACGTGCACTACCCTTAAACTTTTCTTGAAAAACGCTATCCCATGCCAATAAAGGGATTTTATCTTGATCATTTGCTCCATTCCAAAAGAATTTTTTCATTCTTTGTTGAATCACATTGATCACCTTTTTTAGAATCTTTAGACACATCGTTGAGAAGATTGGAATTGCAAATACAAGTGATCTTAACATTAGTTTCCTTCCAGCTGACATAAGCCATCTACTTTTCAATCCATCCATTTTATTTAGACAACAATCAATCAAATTTTTCCATAAATCAAACTTGTTCGCACCTCCAAAGAAAGGGATGCCTAAATATTTACTAGGAAGGATTCCCATCTGTTGGCATTTTGATGATGTTGTGATTGTCATTGATGGACACACACTTGTTTTATGATCACTTCCTTATGTATGAAGTTATGCTCAACCGGTATTATGTATTATAGTCTTTAGACTATCGGTGTTTTTGCAGAAGGTGTTAACTGGTCACTAACTGACTGAAGACCCAAAGCGGTATGAAGACCTCAAGCGGTTCGAAGATCTCAAAGTGGATCGAAGGAACAAAGCGGTAGTTAACACTTTTCTCAGTCTTCATTTTGATAACTGGTAATTGGTAAAATGTATGAACCGGTATTACTCTGTGATGAGTTACCAACCGGTATTTTTGTGATGAGTTATCATCCACCGACACTTTGGCGGTGATTTTGTGCCATGTTACCAATTGTGTCTAGATGCACTGAACCTAGGAACTTGCAATGTAATCCTATTGGGTCGACATGAAATCAGATTCCTTTATAAGGACACCATGTCTACGGTTTTAGGTGTGGATAGGGGTTTTTAGTAATTGATGAGGTTTTTGTATGTACGATCATAGAAGAGTAGATTAGGTCTATGTGAAGAAATAGAGTGTGGAGATATTGAAGACTGAAGTAATGCTAAATGTGCATTAACAATGAGCTATCATGGATCTAACAAAGCATATTGTGCTAGTATCTAGATCACTCACTTGTTGATTACTCACATCTTCGACAACTCTGAAACCCTTAACTGGGTAGGCCTGGCAAAGCCTTTGTAAATCCTCTCATAAGGTGGTTCACAACTATGATTCTAAAATCCTCTCACAAGGTAGTCTTTAATAGGACTTATCTCCTAACAGAGATCTAGATTCCTAACAGGATCTGTTCTGGTGAAGAACATTGTATGACCTTAACTGGTCTGGTTTCTATTCTACAGATAGTTACTTGTGAGTTTCTGCTCACTGTGGTTTTTCCCATTTGGGTTTCCACGTCAAAATCTCTTATGTTATGATGATTGTGCTCTTGTGGGTGAATTTTTTATTTGTTGTTTGGTTTGCATTTTTCTTAACCGATTCGTTGGTAAATTTGTTATACCGGTTAACTGTTAAACTGTTTAAGAGTTTAAGTTCAGTATTTTTTGGTATACTAATTCACCCCCCGCCCTCTTAGTATTCATCAATTGGTATCAGAGCCAATCTTTCTGTAAGTTTAACCACTTGGAAGGAGATATAGGGGATTACACTATGAGGGAACTTACTCAGCATCTCACTTAGACTAAGAAAGCCCTTGATGAACTCAAAGTCAAATATAAGGCCTCTCTGGAAAAAAGAAGAGAGCATGCTAAGAAATTGATGGAGCTTACTAAAAATAGTTCTTCTGATGAAGTAGACATGGAAGCCCTAGTTGAGGAAGTTGAAAAACTAAATGAATCTAATGCCAACTTGAGAAGGATTGACTATCAGAATGTGTCAAGAGCTTGAGAAACGAAGGAAAGCTGAAGATCTGGTAAAAGATAAAGATCATGAGATCTCCAAGCTGAAGCAAGAAATCAGTACCCTTACTGCTCATCTCCAAGAGAGTAAAGTGGAAAAAGAAGAAATGCAAGGTGAACTAAACATGGCTATTTCTGAGAATCGAACTTTGAAGGAATCCAATGCTGCTATTTCCAAGGAACTCACTGAGTCAAAGGAAATACTTGCCAAATTCAATAAGAGTACTGTTAAGCTAGAACAAAATCTTGAATCAACAAAACTGGTAAAGAATACCAGTGGACTTGGTCGTTCTGGTTATGAGGAAGGTGAGACCTCTAGAACAAAAGAAGGAGCATCAAAGAAGCAACTGAAATCAAAGGATAAAGGTAAGCAAAAGTTTAAACCTGTTTTCTTTAATTGTCTCAAGGAAGGATATACTGCTAATGTGTGTAGAAATAAGGCCTACAATAACTTTCCTTATTTCCTAAACGATAAGCCTAGGTCCAATAGATTCAATGGAAACTGTTATGCATGCAACAAGTTTGGGCATAGAGCATTTGAATGCAGGTCTGTTATGCACAACACTAGGAGATATCCTCAAAGGACTCAAGGAGTTTTTCCTAAATCATATGTGAACCGAAATCCAAACCGGTATAATTCCTATAACCATTAGTCAGGTGGTGGTGGCTATCAAGCGGCAACCGGTTGGAGAGCAACCTGTTTGATCTACCATGGTAGCGGTCACACTGCTGCAACATGTAGGAAGAAGAATGGTAGAATAAACAATGGACCATGGAGAACACCTGGAATGGTATGCTATCATTGCAACAAACCGGGACACCTTGCTAGAACCTGTAGAATGAGAAAGAACCTATCAGATGATATACCGGTTAATCCAGAAGGGAAGATTGATGTTGAAACTATTCAAGCAGGAATGAATAAAACATGGAAAAAGAAACTTGAAGAAGTGTCACAAGATGAACAGGTTTCTGCACCTAGTGTGGAAATCTCTGAACTGGCAAACTGAGCTTCAGAAGAGCTTAGGGGGAACAAATTGGTGAGATGTTTCGAACCCCTGGTTTATATTAGTAAAAGACCTTAACTGATATACATTACCTGTCAATCAATAGAAGATTGTGAAGCAGTAAAAGGCAAAATTAGGGTTTATGCCCTAGTGGCAGAGCATTTATTATGGTAGGTGAAGAATTCATTTAAAAGGAATTTTCAAAGTTATTTTCAATTATCAATTTTCGAGCGAAGATTTTTCAAGAGCAGAGCGACAAAAGGCGATTCGACTTGCGATTCAGAGGAATTTCAAATCTTGCAGAAGAATCAAGAGAGATTTAAATTCAATGAAGTGAAGAACACAAAGCGGTATTCAAGCAACTGAAGCGGTGTAGAGTGAGTTGCATTTTTCAAGCCCTAAATTTCAAAATTCTAAAGGTATTTCTCAAAAAATTTATTTATCAGTTAAATCATGGCTTCTACATCACACTCCAGCTTTAGTGTACCTATGGACTTGGCTGATTTCATTCAAAGAAAGATGAAATATAATGCCCTATCCCAAATACCTACTGGAGTCATTGTCGAAGGGGATATTTTAGGGTACATCGATTGCAAATTAGAAGACCTAGGATCCTTAGCAATTCATTCCCAGCTAAGTATGTTTTGTGGGGATGACAAGAAGATCAAACTGGAATACAACATTCTGGAGAAGAAGAAACTTCACAATGTGGTTTACTTTCTTGAAGAGTTCATGGAAGACCACATCCGCATCATCCTGAGCAGAGTATATGGCGACAAGATGTATCTTGAAAGGACGCATGACATTACACTTGAAGCAATTCATGGCATCACTAGTTTTTGCAATGTTGGTGAGGTGCTAGCCCTAAGGAAGGTCATCAAGAATGATATGACTAAGCTCACCGGTTCTTTGAGCGACCAATGGGGAATGACCGTCAACTCCATTAAAGATGATTTGGTGAAATATGCTTGCATGGTGATAGGATACCAGACGTTTTATGCCAATAGATTAAACTCTGTCTCTACTGCTGCGGTTAATACCGCCTACAGAATGATCATGGAGGATGCCTCATTTGATCTATGCACATGTTTTCAGAAGCAACTTCTTTTGAACTTAAAGTCCATCACACAGGATGGTGGCCTAAGATTCAAAATTGGACAAATTTTGGTGGGTCTGTTCTTCTACTTTCAAGGCTATTTCCTAGGAGTCGGTGACATTCAATGGTTTGTTGACCAACCGGTCACCAAACAAAGTAGGGAAAGTCTCAAAGTGGTGGGAATAGGATATCCTGAAGTCTTGAATAAATATTTTGATGAATTCAAGCAGAAGATGAGCCAAAGGATGAGGATATCAAGCGATATTGTTAAGAAGTATGAAGAGGACATCTGCTTTATCATTAGAGTAGATGAGTACATAATGGAGGCAGTTGAGCCTAGATAGGAGGAAGTAAAACTGATGGGATATGAGGTTATGTATGACATGTTGGATGGGTATCCCTCTACCCTGATTGCCTCTCCTTTAAATGCAAGGAAAAAGAGAACTGACACCTACTTGGAAAGGGTAACACCGGTTGAAGAACCTTTTGTGAAAAAGGGAAAAGTAGTGCCAGCAACATCGGCACCGGTTACCTCAACCAACCCAAAAGTGACCAAGCAATCACTTGCCAAGAAGAAATTAGAAGTTGCACCCGCTAACATATTTCAAAGGAAGCGGAAGACCAAAAGCAACTCAACTGGGTCTGAGGATACAGAGTCAGATGTGTAGCCTAAGAAGACTAGGTAGACAAGGAAGAAGGTAAAAACTATTAGAAATACACCTGCATCATCCGCACCAGTAAATATTGATATCTCTTCTTATAAGCCAATGACACATTGTCAAAGGACTATCAAGAATATAAGAAGAAAATTGCTTAGTGATTTGAAGGAGTGTTTTGATGATTTTACTAATAGTGAAAAAGAGGAAACAGAACAGGAAGTCACTAATTATTTGTGCATGAATGACCGGTCGCCATCAGAAATTAGATCTAAGGCACCTGATTCTTTATACAATTCTTTGGACAACAAATGGTGCATTGCCATAGAAAAAGAACAGGAAATAAGAGAGAAATTATTTGCTCAGTACTTTCTAGAAGCCTCCAATTCTGAACTATATGAGATTATGGCCACTCATAAAGGTCTCTTCTTCATGAGAAGAAGAAGACTTAGGCTGCTAGAAGGAAAAACCTCTGAAGTAGAGGAGGGCACTCATTTTCATGCCAAAGTTGCTATCTAGTTGCATCAAGTATCTAAGGCCAACAAGAAGGCCGAACAGGAACCGGAAACTGGAAAATCGAATGAGGTATATGACAGTGAAGGAGAACTAGTCACTGAATAGGTCGACACTATTGATGTTGATGCCTTGGATGGTGAAAATGTCACTCCAGACGTAGAAAAGGAAAAGGCTGATAAAGAAAAAGCAAACAAGGAGAAACATGATAAAGAGAAAGCAAATAAGCAAAAGTTGGACAAGGAAAAGGACGACAAAGAGAAAGCAGAAAAAGAAGAAGAGAAAAAGAAAGAGGAAGAGAAGAGGAAACAAGAAGAGGAGAAGAGGAAAGAAGAGGAGAAGATGAAAGAAGCGGAGAAAAGGAAAGAAGAGGAGAAGAGGAAAGAAGAGGAGAAGAGGAAAGAAAAGGAGGAAAAGAAACAAGTAGAGGAGAAACAGAAAGAAGAGGAAAGAAAGAAGGAGGAAGAGAAGAAAAAGCATGAAGCAGAACAAAGGGAGAAAGAAGAGGAAAAGAAAAGAGTGAAAGAGAAGAAGGAAGCGGAAAAGAACAAGCAAGCAGAGACTCCAAAGGCAACCGGTGGTCAAGCCAAACTGGCTAACATCACTAGTCCTCTTGATCTCCAATTTGTAGATGAATCAGAGCTGGTCCAAGGCATAAAGCTAGCATAGGAAAGACTAGAAGCATTGAGAAGGAAAAAGGAGTAGGATGTCATTCACACTGCGATTGATACCCTTACTAGTTTGATTCCAGGTACCAACCTTCTCGGTACGGATTCCTCTCTAGCCCAATTAAAACTTCTATGTACAGTTGTAGAGGATCAGGTATAATGCCTGGAGGAAGTTGCTGAAGCTAATGCACAGAAGAAGAATCAAAAGGCACTTAACACTGCCTTAGTAAAGAAACTGAATGAGCTCCGGTCTCAACTTCAGAAAGAGCAGAAGAATATAAGAGATGCTATGGATGAGGAAAACCTACTGTTGAGCAAAATAAGCCAACCCCATCTATTTTGTGATGATGTGCTTGCTCAAAAGGACAAACTGCAATCTGATTTGTAGGCATACATAAGCAACTTTAAGACCTCGTATGACTCTTTCACTACATATGGGCAAATTGTTCACCAGTATCAGCTCAGTCTACCCAGATTGAGCTGGAGATTAGCAATAGGACAAGAGATTTGTAGGATCTTCAACTGGTTTTATTGCCCAGACTGCAAATTCTTTAGAAATGCTTTCTCAATCTGGAAACTTTGACGATAACTCAAGAAATGAGTACAATTGATGCCATGGAAGAACAGGTATCATAGATGCAGATAGAAAGTGAGGTGGCTACCTCATTACATGAGTCATGGTCATTATCCATGAAGACTTTTATGCAGGATTTTAAATCAGTTTTTGATAAGTTTCACTCATTATTGTCATAAACAGTTATTTATTTGAATGATAATGAGAAATAGGGGTTGTTTTGCATTACTTTGTCATTGTTCGCAAAGGGGGAGTGGTATCTAAAATTTTGATGAATGTTATGTATACTTGCATGTTATCTCTTTAAGGGAGTTGTATACATTGTATTTTCTACAAAAAGGGATAGTGTATATGCTTAGGGGGAGTAATTTTGATTATGGCATATTTTTTTGTTGTAAAACACTTAGATGTCAAAATTTTCTTAAGTGTTGCCATCAATGCCAAAGGGGGAGATTGTTGGCATTTTGATGATGTTGTGATTGTCATTGATGGACACACACTTGTTTTATGATCACTTCCTTATGTATGAAGTTATGATCAACTGGTAATTGTTCCAACCAGGATCTGGTATTATGTATCATAGTCTCTAGACTATCAATGTTTTTGCAGAAGGTGTTAACCAGTCACTAACTGATTGAAGACCCAAAGTGGTATGAAGACCTCAAGCGGTTTGAAGATCTCAAAGCAGATCGAAGGAACAAAGTGGTAGTTAACACTTTTCCCAGTCTTCATTTTGATAACCAGTAATCGGTAAAACGTATGAACCGGTATTACTCTGTGATGAGTTACCAATCGGTATTTTTGTGATGAGTTATCATCCACCGACACTTTGGCAGTGATCTTGTGTCGTGTTACCAAATGTGTCTAGATGCACTAAACCTAGGAACTTGCAATGTAATCCTATTGGACTGACATGAAATTAGATTCCTTTATAAGGACATCATGTCTACGGTTTTAGGTGTGGATAGGGGTTTTGAGTAATTGATGAGGTTTTTGTATGTGTGATCATAGAAGAGCAGATTAGGTCTGTGTGAAGAAACAAAGTGTGGAGATATTGAAGATTGAAGTAATGCTAAATGTGCATTAACAATGACCTATCATGGATTTAACTAAGCATACTGTGCTAGTATCTAGATCACTCACTTGTTGATTACTCACATCTTCGACAAGTCTAAAACCCTTAACCAGGTAGGCCTAGCAAAGCCTTTGTAAATCCTCTAACAAGGTGGTTCACAACTATGAATCTAAAATCCTCTCACAAGGTAGTCTTTAATAGGACTTATCTCCTAACAGAGATCTAGATTCCTACCAGGATCTGTCCTAGTGAAGAACATTGTATGACCTTAACCGATCTGACCTTAACCGGTTTGGTTTCTATTCTATAGATAGTTACTTGGGAGTTTCTGCTCACCATGGTTTTTCCTGTTTGGGTTTCCACGTCAAAACCTCTTATGTTATGGTGATTGTGCTCTTGTGGGTGAATGCTTTATTTGCTATTTGGTTTGCATTTGTCTTAACCGGTTTGTTGGTAAATCTATTATACCGGTTAACTATTAAGCTGTTTAAGAGTTTAAGTTCAGTATTTATTGGTATACTAATTCACCCCCCCCTCTTAGTATTCATCACCATCTTCATGCCCAAAATTCTACAAATCTCCCTCTGTTTACACGGTTTGTTGTTAAAAAATTAAATTTCAGATTTGAACCAATTAACCCGCTGCCCTGAAGCATTTTCATAGACATCCAAAGTTCCCTTGATAACTCGAGCTTCCCTAGCTAACACATCACCTCCCAGGAACATGTCATCTGCAAATTATAGGTGGGTTAGGGGGTTCACACCTTCTACAATTTGAACACCTTTCAATAACCCTTTTCTCCACTTCTTAGAGATTAGTCTCCCTAGTACCTCTGCCATGCATTATGATGAAAAGAAAGGGGGAGAGAGGGAATCCTTGCCAAATGCCTTTCTTGGACTCAAAAAATCCATGAGGGCTGCCATTTAGAATAACAAAAAAATGAGGGGAGCTGATGCAACTATGCACCCAAGCAATCCATTCCTTACTGAGACCAAATTTTTAGAGCACTTGTACAAGAAAGTTCCTATTTACCTCATCATAAGCTTTCCTTATATCCACCTTAACTACCATCTTTTTTCTCCTTGCCATTTGAATAGAGTGAACAACTTCATATGAAAGAATTATACCTTCATAAAGGGAAAATCCACTTTGTTCACTTGATATCACCGATTCCAGAACAAGTTTGAATATATTTTCCATTACTTTGGATATCACCTTGTATGTGGTGTTACATAAAGAGATCAGATGAAAAGCATCAAAGGATGTGTAGTCCACCTTCTTTGGAATCAAGGCATTAAAAGTGTTATTGAAATCCTTTAAAACAAAGCCCCCTTTCCTTGGTTCCTCCACCACATCCAAGATATCATTTGCAAGAATATCGCAAAATTTTTGATAAAATGGGGCAGGGAAGCCATCCGGCCCTGGGGATTTGTCTGCCCCTAGCCCAAAAGCTACTCTTTTCACCTCCTCCAAAGACACCAAATCCATTAACATTTTGTTTTGTTCTTCCTTGACACGTGAAGGAATAACTTCCAGAATCTGATGAATATCCCTAACAGGGTTTACTTCACCATTAAAAATATTAGAAAAATGTTTAACTACCTCCAAGTTAATCTGATTCAAATATGAGACAATCACCCCATCTTTGTTCTTAATTGAAAATATCTTGCTCTGAGTCTGTTAGGATTCCCAAAGATACTGAGAGGGGGGGTAAATCAACATCTTGTCAGTTAACAGATTTTCTGACCTTATTAAATAAATTGCACTCCAAAACAGTGTATCGGTAAACAAGAATTAATGCAGTAAATATGAACAATAAACACAACATAGAAAGCACACCATAACACAAGATTTTTAACGAGGAAACCCGGTGTGGGAAAAACCTCGGTGGGATTTGTGAACCACAATATTCACTCACTGGCCAATGAATGGATATTACTTACAATAGGGGCCTGCACATGCAAGAAGGCCAACTGCCTAAAGCTCATTGCTTAATTACAAAAGGAAGTCTCACTGACTTACAAAATGGATTATGCCAATCCAATATAATGTACTTCTTTAGTTCAGCATCTGCTATGCCAGGTTCAGTACCGGTTTAATCTCTTACAACAACCATAAACCTTACTCCAAAATTTACCTTAATATTCACTCATTACATCCATCTATCATGTATATCCTATCCCAAAATGATCTACAAGATCTCATACTTATATGGGTCTTATTACAATATGCCATGTTAGCTTACAAGAAGATATTACAAATAAATACAATATATAATAAACAAAATCCTATCGGCCAGGGTGTTGATAATCATCTTTGTCACTGTCGGTAAACTATCTGCCAGTGTAGAGTCCGCCAGTGCTGGTGCCTGCCAGTGCCATAGGATTGCAAGGTTGCCATCAATGACAATACCTTCAATCACCTACAATTTCTCATTGGAGTGTGTAATGCCAACAATCTCCCCCTTTGGCATTGATGGCAACACCCATGAGAAAAATTCAAAAATGTATCCAAAATTTGAAGTCCAAAAATCTGACCAAAAACTATGCCAAAACTGTGTGCTCCCCCTAAGCAGATGATCTCTTCTGTCCATCATTTTTCTCATCTCTACTACTCCCCCTTTGACATCAATGACAAAGGCTGTCAAAAATGTCAACTGAGTGTAGTTCTCAGCTGGAACCTTGTAACTGGTTGGTTATAATCTGAAATAGGTCTGCCAATGCAAAATTCAGGCTCTGAGTGAACCTTTCACTATCCTTCAATGTTGATTCAGTCCTTTGAATTGTACCGGTGAGGATGTGCATTTTCTCTTCTGGTGTCTTTAGTCGTAGAACAAGTGCCTTTGAGATCTCTTTCCTCAAAGAGATGAGGTTGTCAAGTTTCAGACCAAGTCTACACTTAAGCTCTTTAGCCTTGAATTTTATTCTTTTGTTCTCTTTTTCAAATTTTTTAATTTTCTCCTCAAAACCTGCTATTCCTGCTCTATAACCGATATGGGTTCTAATGAACCGATGAGATTATCAACTATATCATTTATTTCTTTTTGGTTTCTGCTGATCTCCTTGTCTATATCAACTGTCAAAATATTAGTTTTACATGTGTCCCTGTACAACTCTTTAAATTCCATTATTGTTTTTCTAAGTGCCGGTAATAGGGTATTAATGTGTCCCATGTACTTCTTTATTGACTCATCAAAGAATTTATCTTTTTCTTTATTCATTTTCTCTCTAAATGTCTCCCCATTTATCTGTTCAATTGTCAATATGTTATTGGTGATATACTTAGACAATGTGTCTAATTGTCTCAAATAATCTTTATTGTCCACATTGCACTTGGGTGCAATCAATTTTAATATAGGAATTGTATCATCAATAGCTTTATATGCAAGTGCTTTACAATCTGTTATTTTCTTGATGTAATCCAATAGTACCTCTGTCACATTAGTTGGTCTAAATTTTGTTATGGAAGATCCAGATGATTGTCCAACTACCTTAACAATTTGCATTTCGTCGATGTGACTAACCTCTTTGCTTGTGTTGACCTCTGATAGGTCAGTTTGTGTCTGCATCTCAACTAGCAAAGGCTTGGGTTTCTCAGCAGTTGCCGGTGGCATTGTCTCAATTTGTACCTCAACCTTTTTCTCTTCCCGTTTCTCAGTGTGTACCTCAGTTTGTTTTTCTATGCTTTCTACTGCTGCCTCTTGTGTATCAATATTCATAGTATATAAAACTTCTGAATCAGGATTGGTGTCCTCATGTGTTGATTCCAACTCAACATTATCAGTTGCCGGTGGTGTATCAACAGTCTCAACTGGTGGAGTATCAGAAGGAGGTGGGGGAAAGTTGTCTGTCACTTTTATGTTTGGAGGTCCACCTACCTTGCCTTTACCTTTGTCCTTATCCTTTTGGTAAACTCTGAAAGTTTTGGGTCATTTGAGCTCTTCTTACTTTTCTTTCTCCACAAAGAAGATATCCCATTTATCCATTGTCTCTTCAGAGATTTCATTCACTCTTCCAGCCATTAAACCTACATGCTGGTGACCACTAGATAATACTGTCCTGTTTGCCTCACTTATTAATTCATCAATTTCATCTGTTGATTTCACTGGATGAACTGCAAGCAATTTTTCTATCTTTATTTTCTTATCCAACTCTATAACAGCTAGTCTTTTTGTATCAAGTCTCCTATACAAGTCACTCGGTAAATCATCTACAACTTCTATCAGAAATTTCTTATATATGTCTAAGTGTAGAATGATACTATTTTCTATGCTTTCCTTTTCTTCATTAGTAAAAGTATCATACAATTTACTGACATTAGACAAGTTTCGTTCATTTGTTATTTCATTCAAAATATTATCTAAAGGAGGAATAACTTGTTTTTCCTTGTTCTTCCTTGGTGTCATTTTCTTTGCTGGAGGCCTTTCTGCCTATTGTTTCCTTCTTGTTATCTTTGGTATAGGAGAGGGTGCCGGTGAAGGTTTTCTTTTCCTTTCTAATCTCTTAAACTCAGTTAGGATTTCACTATCAGATGAAGTTCCAACTGATGAAAGATGAGCTTTCAGTTGTTATCCCTTCCAAGTCACTTTCCTTAATACCAGTGATATTCAGTATGTTTTCCTTGATCTCTTTGGCCTGTTTAGTTTCTTTTCTGATAGTTTTCTCTCTTTTCTTCCTTCTTTTAAGTGTTTGTACCTCGCTCTCAATGGTTTCAGCATTTCCAAATATTTTCTCTTCAGGATCTCTAGGGGCTTCAAGTTCTCTAGGGGCGTCAAGTAGGGCTTTCGCATATGTCTCTATTATGTTTTCATCCTCCTCATAACCCATTTTTGTTACCCAAACAGTTCTTGGAACCACTGCTTCCATCCAGATTTCATCTTTCTTGATTACAAAACATATATCCTTTTGATATTTATCAACTATGCTTTGAGATAACCTTTCCCTTGTTTTCATTCTAGCCTTAAATGCTTGGAAGTATTCAATTATGTTGTTTTCCTTGTCATCTTCCATGCCGGTAAGGATATCCAATAGTTGTTTGCCTACCGGTATATCAAAACCAAATTCTTTCCTACCTATATCGGGAACTTCCTTAGTAATGTTTAGCATTAGGCACACAAGTAGATTACCAAATCTGAAAGTACCTTTCTTATCACCTTTAATTTTCTTCAGATTGTCAATTAATTCATCCTTTAGCCATTCACATATGTCAATCTTAGTGTTACTGTTCACCATGTCATAAGCACTCTTGATACATAAACTAGAAATAGAGTTCAATCTGTTAGCATGTGTAGTTTTGTATCCTAGTATCATGCTAAAGAATCTGACATTTATATCTTTGACATCATTGACTCTTAAGGATCTGCTGTCATGGGTTGCACCGGTTAGGGTCATCATAGTGTTGTTTGGAACTTTCTTAGTTTTTTCAAGCCTGCTACAGGTGGAAGGTAAGCTAGTCACTACCCTAACTGCTTCTCTTGTGATCTTGTGGATGGAGACATGCCAAAAGAATTCCCCATGAACTCTACTAAGTACAATCCTCACAACTTCCTTAGGAAAATCAGGAATACTAAGTATTTCCACAAAACTTAAGGTTTCTATAATCTTGTGTTTCAGTTTCACAATACCATTCTCATCAAAAATAATAGTTCTATACATGTTCATAATTTCATCAGCACCAAGTTCCTCAATATGACAATGTATGTATATCCTAGGATCTTCTTCATATGCAACTCCTTTGGGTATTTTAGAGAATGTACCTAGGGTATCATCCTTCTTCGCTACTTCGGGTATGATCTTAAATATGGGCCTAGGGCATTTAACCACTTCAACAACAGTAGGGTTTGTAATGAATTCAGGTGCAGAGGAGGAAGCCATTTGATAAATACCTTAATCTACCTTTAGGTTTGGATGCTTGAAAGATTTTGCTTCACTTATCACTATGGATGCCTTCGCTTAGGTTTTTTTTCGCGCTCTTAGGAAATTTGAATGCTCGGTGAGTGAAAAAGAGTGAAAAACACTTGCTTTATAATGTCATTTCCTTCAAATACCATAATAAATGTCTGCTGGTTAAGTGAAAACTTAACACACCTGCCGGTAAAGAAGCATTTCATCTTCTTACCATCAACCGAGGGTAAACTAGCATGCTTTTCAATTAGTTTCCATACCCCCGAAAGGTTTCTTTTTAGTTAGATGAAGAATCTCCTGCTGGTGGAGTGATACTCTATTCTACCAGTAAAGGAATAGCTTCATTAACATTTTGATATGTCTTTCTAATCCATTGTTTTGAAAATTCTTGCTTTACCTCTTCAATTTTTTCTTTACCTTTCAAACTAGGTCCTTTGTTATTTGTTAGTGATGCCTTTTACAAAATTTTACAATATGTCCAATCTTGTTACAAGCATAACAAGTCACATTATTTTTTTAAATAGGTTTTCCATATCCTATGTCGGTATGTGTTTTGCATTGTTTAGATAAGTGTCCAAATCTTCCACAAACATAACATCTTACATTCATTCTGCAATTTTCTTAATTATGTCCAATTTTGTTGCATTTAGAACATTGACCAGTGGGTGCATTGGTGTTTTGATGGTTTTTGGATCTACACTGATTTTCTCTATGACCATACTTGTTACAGTTAAAACATTTCCCATTAAATTTGTAGGCATTAGGTTATCTTATTGGTATACTGTGATCATGATTGATTGCAGCACCAAAGCTTTCACCAACTTCAAAGCCAAGTCCATTAGTATCTCCATTAGGTTTTTGATTTCTCAGCATATCATCAAGTTCTTTTGAACTTTTCTTGAATTTCTCTTTATGTTGATTTATAGTAGCTCCAACTCATTTTCTAAGAAATCCTTCTATCTCATGAGTTCAGTTTTATCATGTTCCAAGTGAATTAGATCTGTCTTTAATATATCATTTTCATGACTGAGTCTTAGATTTTCATTTCCAGCATCATTGATTCTCCTAGCCAAGTCATCTTCATTTTTCTTTCTGTCTTCAGTGTCTTTACAAAATCTCATAGTCATATCTTGCATCTCATTCCTCAAGGTCATGTTTTCTTGCTTCATCTTGCTTACAAGATCATTAAGAGTTTCCTTTTCATCATCATCATTCTGTATCTTCTCATGAAGTTCTCTTCTTTTGTTTCTAGCAATAGTAAGATTCTCCTGAAGTCCTTGAATGATTTCTTGTGCAGCTTTCAGATCATTTTCAAGTTTGATATTCTTCAACTTTTTTGCATCATAATCTGCAAGAGTTGTTTCCAATTGCTTTCTCAAGTTATCCATATGTACTGGTGCCAGAATCTCCCTCAAGCTGTTAGGCTTTTGAAAAAAGAGGACCAAGCTCTGATACCAATTGTTAGGATTCCCAAAGATACTGAGAGGGGGGGTGAATTAGTATCTTGCCAGTTAATAGATTTTTTGACCTTATTAAATAAATTGCATTCCAAAACAGTGTACAGGTAAACAAGAATTAATGTAGTAAATATGAACAATAAACACAACATAGAAAGCACACCATAACACAAGATTTTTAATGAGGAAACCCGATGTGGGAAAAACCTCAGTGGGATTTGTGACCCACAATATTCACTCACTGGCCAATGAATGGATATTACTTACAATAGGGGCCTGCACATGCAAAAAGGCCAACTGCCTAAAGCTCACTGCTTAATTACAAAAGGAAGTCTCATTGACTTACAAAATGGATTATGCAAATCCAATATAATGTACTGCTTTAGTTTAGCATTTTCTATGCCAAGTTTAGTACTGGTTTAAGCTCTTACAACAACCATAAACCTTACTCCAAAATCTGCCTTAATATTCGCTCATTATATCCATCAATCATGTATATCCTATCCCAAAATGATCTACAAGATCTCATACTTATATGAGTCTTATTACAATATGCCATTTTGGCTTACAAGAAGATATTACAAATAAATACAATATACAATAGACAAAATCCTGTCGGCCAGGGTGTCGGTAATCATCTTTGTCGCTGCTGGTAAACTATCTACTAGTAAACTATCCGCCGGTGCCAGTGCCTGTCGATGCCATAGGATTGCAAGGTTTCCATCAATGACAATACCTTCAATCACCTACAATTTCTCATTGGAGTGTGTAATTCCAACAGAGTCCTCCTTACCTTTACTGAAGTGTGATAAAATTTTGCATTTCTGTCTCCATCCTTCAACAATGTTTCCCTTGACTTTTGTCTCCAAAAGATTTCCTCTCTAGCTAATACCTCAGAGTAGCATTTATTTAAAAAAAATATCTTTATTAAATACATCTTCATATATTCCCTAACTAATGATCTTCTCATGGAGTATTTTTAACTCATCTTCAATTCCTAGCTTTTCATTGAAAATATTACTAAAAGGTTCTCTATTCCACTTCTTGAATTGCTCCTTTAATAACTGTAGCTTCTTGAAAAAAAGAAAGGCTTTATTACCTGATCTTTCTGTGATATGTCACCACCAACGCTCCACTAATTTTTTGTTGCTACTGTCCCTTAACCACATAGCTTCAAACTTAAAAGGGCACCTCTCCGGAGCACTGTGATCTTGAATTCTGAGGCATATTGGATAATGATTTGAACCTATTATAGGTAGAATTTCAGCAACACGGTTCCAATGACTATTTGACCAATCTCCCACAATAAAAAAACCATCTAACCACTCAGAGATATTAAGAAATCCACTCCGCCTATTAGTCCAGGTGAAGTTCTCCATCCTAAAGGGAATTTCAAAAAGCCCAGAATCCATTACAAATGCACTAAAGTCTCTATGACTCTATCTATTCCAACCCACACCACCCATCTTATCTAAAGGACGGAGTAGAGCATTAAAATATCCACCAAGTATAAATAAACATTCCCTATCATGCCTCAAAATTTTGAATAACTTAGACCATGGCTACATTTTCAAATTTGAATTGTTAGGCCCATAAATATTGATAAGGAAAAAGCTAGTGTCTAGCTGCTTCGATCTAATTTTTAGCCATTGCCACCATCTGTTTATCCTAATGACATCCACCTCAACAAATGAGTCTAGCCAAAGAGAAGCAAGGCCTCTAGAAGCACCTTGAGCTCCCATAAGACTACATTTCCAAGAGTCAAACTTCCTAGAAAAAACACCAAAATCTTATTCTTTAATTTTTTTTTCTTGCAAAAAAAAAATATTTAGTCTCACTTGATCAAGAAACCTTTTCATCAAACGGATCTTGTCAGGGGCATTGCAGCCCCTAACATTCCATGAAAGGGTCCTTATTGCTCTCAGGAAAAGGTCGATCTCAATTTGCTTTGGCCTGCTGCATTACCTGCCATCTCCAATTTGGCCTTATTAGATTTGACACCCTTTTTCATTTTTTCACCCACCTTAGCTTTTGTTTGGAGGGATAGTGTCATCTCTAGTGTTCTCTTATCTTGCATTCCTACAAGGGTTGTTAATCCTGGTTCATCTTCTCCGTCCTACGAGAAGGAAGACTCACCGTCATAATCTGAATCTAGGAAGTCCCTCCACTACCCTTTACTTCTTCAAAAGAACTTTGTAGATTTCTTATAGGGGATATTTCAATGTCCTTAAAATCAGTTTCCTCCAAATTTGGATTAGGGTTATCAATTTGCATTTCTGAAAAGATTTGACAACTTTTTGGGTCTAGGAGCATAGTGGTCTCCTTTTGAGTCATGACTTTAATGTCCTCCACAAGTTTCACCAAATTTGTCAAGGGTTCCTCCTTATCCTCCACATGGGAGACACCTTGTCTAGAAATCATAAACTCTAGGATTGGAGGGATTTTTTATGTTTCCTGATCTACATTGATCTCCCTTTGAAAATTTCCCCTACCCTCTGAGATGGTCTCCTCTAGGCTCAAGAAATCATCCTTCTCACTCCTTCCCAGAGGAGTTACTACAAAAATAGATCTATTAAAAAAATGGGTCACTTCTTCATCTAGCCTCATGGAGTCACCTTTAGTTAAACAAGAGGAGTTTTATTCATTAACAAAAGTCTCATCAATAGCACCCTTCTGAGATTCAAAAACCGCAGTCTTTTCGAGAACATAATCTGAGTCATCTCTACACTTGGAAGAAGACTGAATCGCCCAGTCCTTTTCATTCAAGTGTTGTTCCCAATGGGTACCCTCTGATAGCCAAATGATTCTATCCACTAGCTGATTCTACATCACTATTTTTCCTTTTTCATCTTTTTTATAGAAACCCAGAGGATGAATTTTGGTGTTACATTTGGAACAAGATTCCATCTCTTCCTCCAGAAGTATTTTTTGCTTCCAAAACCCCAACCCTGTTTTGATCTCTAAGGTGTCAGGGAGATTGTGAATTGGTTGCTAGTTAATACACAACCTAGAGACCATGCTAAATTTAGAGGAATCTACATATTCTTTTGCCATCACAAACTCACCTTGTTTGTTGCCTATTACTTTTAAGGTTTGCAGATCCTTGTATTCTTGAGGAAGTCCAGGCAGTTTTATCCAAATGAGGACAGTGTCCATCGAAACCTCATAGGGGTTGAAGTTGGCTTTATAGGTTGAAATGGTGAGTCCTTTCCCTTCCAGAAAAAACGGCCCATTCTCTATAATCTAGTCTCTATCTTGAATTGTTGGGAATACAACCTGATAGTATCCATTTCCTAGGGTTTTGAGATCCATCCCCTCACCTCGGTTTTTATTACTCTAGTCCCTAAACTTAGAAAAAGTCGACCAAGCTCCTCCCCATTTAACAAAAAGAGCTTTATCAGATAGAAAACTAATTGAATCCCTCCATTATTCATTTACAATTTCTAAAGAAAGGACCCTATTGTATTTTGCATTAGGGTTTACCTCTAACACCTTTGCTACATCAAAAGAGGGTTTTGGTTGCCAAAACTTCTCCTAAACCATTCAAAAATCCACTTTCGGGCTAGAGTAGAGTTCTCGATAACCACCAAAACCACCATATTTATGAGCCCTTGAAGAGCTGACACCATGATCGACAAAATGATTCCATCCTTGAGAAGTCACAAAATCCTTCCATGTCCATCTATTTTAGCTATTCTTCTTCTGAAAACCATTGTTCTATCTATTGTTGAAGCTCCTACCTAGAGGCCATCTAGATCCTGCACCACCTCCGTAGAGGAAACCCTCATTTTTCCTAAACCCAGACCTACCACTCCAGTCTGCCATAATTTTTCTTTTGTATATATGTATATATTATAAGTGTGTATTTAACCATTTAAAATGTGACAAAATAAATTCATTGTCATTTTTATAAAAATATTGAGCACAAACATCATGAGGAGGAAAACCTAGAAAGGAAAAAATCCTAGCCAAGTTGAGATCTTGTGAGCTCGTAGAATGTGTGGGATTTTATTGGTGACTCTTTAACACCCACAAATCCCTTCAAGACCAAAACAACTTCCACAAGAGAGAATGACAAAAATAGCTTCAACAATGCAAAGTTGATTGATTGAACATAGGTTGAATATGATATACAATGAGATGTACTTGCTTATAAAGGCAAGGTGAGAGGTATGATTAGACAAGATGTTGACATGTATCTTAATCTTATAGAATGAGCTAATGAACTCAAAAAATAAGATCACCTAGGTAATTAGAATTAAATAAAGGTCATAAGGATAAGACATGTTGTCTTAGCTTGATAACTAACCCCCTTCACTGCCTTGGTAATGCTTGATTGCTTTCTCACTTGAATTTGAAAAAATATAATTGAAAACTTGTAGAGAGATGTGATGGCAATATGGATTAATTGATTATGTGTTGCATTGATGTCAACACTAGCTTATTTGGTTGTCTACTGGGTTGTCATAGAATTCTTCGATTGTGATGATGATCAGGAGATTGGTCTTAGACATGTGGAAATGGTTTGGTTTGGTCATTCATGTGGTTCATATGCATGTCACATTCACTTGGTTCATGATTTGGTGATCCAGAAGCTATCATATGTTCTAGTAAGCCTTTTGGTTACCAGTAAGGGTTTTATCGATAGAGCTTTGTTGAAGATCTTTTTGATATATTTGATAAGTGGTGTTGGTGTGGCTTCTAGAAGGTTTTTAGGATGCTGATGATTATCTTGTTCATGTTCCAGTTGATTGGTGGTGTTTGATTCAGCTTATGGTGACCTATTTTAGGTCCGGTGCTATTCTTGACTCCTACGTTATGGACCGGTTTGTGTAACAAGTTGGTGGATGCTCCTGATGCTTTACCAGTTGGATTTATTGATTAGATAATGTTGTTTCGGCCTCAAGCCAAATTAGGGTTATTATTGGTTTGTGGATTTATGTAATGGATTTATTGTATTATATTTTAGGTGGTTGACCTAATTGTTTAGGTCCATGATTTATATAAATAGGATGTAAGATCTCTTTGTAGATCATGGTCATAGGAGGGTTATGATATTATTTGTGTGCGATTAAAGTTTTAATCATATGCAGAGGTTTTGGTTGATCATAGGTGGTCCGATTGGTTTTGTGTAGGAGATTTAATACCTTCAGTATTGAGCTTGTACTCAGGTATAGGAGATTCTATTCTTCCAGTTCAATCTTCTTTCTGGATTGTAGTCCGAAGACTTCTTATAGTCAGTGAGGCTCTGTAGTGATGAGAAGTGTGCTCTAGGTAGTGTGTCTTCTTGTATGTGCAGGCCCCTTATTGTAATCACATACTTATTGAAGAAGTATCATCTAACTGTGGGTAGGGTTTCCCACCATGGTTTTTCCCTTTATAGGGTCTTCCACATACAAATATTGGTGTTAAGTGTTGTGGATGCATGGTACTTGGTTTATGATTTTTGTTTATGCTTAATTGATATATCTACTATTCTAGTATTTGGTTTATGCATTCCGCTAAAAAATTTAAAATGCTTAAAGTTTCATAACTTTTTGACAACTAATTCACCCCCCCTCTCAGTTGTCCACCAGTTATCCTAACATTCGGTATCAGAGCTTGGTCCTCTCTGTAGAAGCTTAACTTCTTGAGGAAGATCCTATGGCGTATAATAGTTCAACTTCAATTGTTTACCAAAAGGACAACCATAGGCTTGATGGAACAAATTACAGAGTGTGGAAGCTTCAGATGGAGAAACATCTGAGATGTCTTGGGAAAGAGATTTGGGAGATCACTAAAAAAATCTATACTCCTTATGATCTGACATCTAGCAATCCTGCACGGACAGACTTGGATAACAACATTGAAAATGACTGTAGAGCTACGGAAGCCCTTTTGAGTGCCCTTCTAGATCAACAAATAATGGGATTAACAGACAAATCATCTACAAAAGCTATATGGGATAAGTTGGAGACACTGAATGAAGGTGAGCCTACTATTAAAGTTGTTAAACTTGATGGTTACTAGGTGAGATATGAGAACTTGACAATGGAGGAAGATGAAAGAATTGCTGCTTTTATGGAAAGAGTCAATGAAATTATCTTGGGAATTCAATGTTGTGGTGGATCTTTGAGCGAAGATGAGATTGTTTCTAAAGTATTGAGAGCTTTGCCACCAGCATACAAAATGAAGGCTACTGCAATCAATGAGATGAGAATAATGTCTAACACTTCTGTCCATAGGGAAATTTTGGTTGGAAATTTATCTACTTTTGAGCTTAAAAAATTTGGTCCTCAAAGAGCTGCAAAGAAAGATTCTGCATTCAAGGCATCTACATCATCAACCGACAAGAAAGATTGGAAAAAATTATATGCAAAGGAACTAGAGGATATGAATAAAGAAGATGAAGAGCTTGGGAAACTTGAAGCCCTATTTGCTAGAAGGGTACGTAAAGGTCCGATAGGAAGTAAGTATGAAGGAAAATCACCTTTCAAATGTTTTGCATGTAATAATATAGGTCATTTTGCATCTAGATGTCCTGAAAGGAATTCAAGATTTGAAGAAACAAATAGAAGATATTTTAAGCCTAACCCTGAAGATCAAAACAAGCATAAGTATAGGAGGAACAAAGACAAATCATGCTACTATGTTGATGAGGAAGGTGTAACTGATGATTCTGATGATGAACCGGTAAAAGATTCAGCTAGTGGATCCGACAATGGAAAGGAATGGGTATTCTTAGGTATCAAGGAAGATGCTCTAGATTTTCTCATTCAAAATGAAGAGAAGGCGCTTGCTGCTAAATTTGAAGATAACAATGAATGGGTAATATACAGTGGATGTTCACATCATATGACTAGAGATAAAAGGAAGTTTCTATCTTTGCAAGAATTTGATGGAGGTTTGGTCAAATTTGGAGATGAAAAATCATGCATGATCAAAGGAAGAGGAACTATATCATTGGATGGTAAGCATAACACTGATAATGTTTATTATGTAGAAGGTTTAAGGCATAATATTTTGAGTGTAGGACAGTTGGTGGATAAGGGATTTTAATTACAGTTCAAAGATGGAAAATACAAAATCATCAAAAGATCTGGATTGGAGATTGCAACTGGTACTGATACTAAAGGTAACATCTTTCATTTGAACTCTGGTGAGAAGACATGTTTGATTGCACATATTGATGAGAGTTGGCTATGGCATAAGAGGTTGTGTCATGTGAATTTTGATTGCATTGTAAAGATCAGTTCAACTAAGGAAGTTAGAGATATACCTAAGATTGTGAAGTCTCATAATCCGGTATGTAAGGAATGTCAAATGGGTAAGCAAGTTAGAAATTATTTTAAGAGTATACAAGACAAATCTAATGAAATTCTTGATCTTATTCATATGGATATGTGTGGTCCTGCTAGAATAAGAATATTTCAAGGTGATAGATATTTCATGCTAATAATTGATGATTATTCTAGAATGATATGGGTTACTTTTCTAAGGGAGAAATTAGAGGGCTTTGAAAAGTTCAAGATCTTTAAAGCTAAAGAGAGGATTGAAGATCAAATGCTTAAGATTAGATCAGGGTGGTGAATTCACATCCGATGAATTTAACAATTATTGTGAGAAAGATGGCATAAGGAGATAGTTGTCTGCACCTCAGACACCTCAACAGAATGGTGTTGTGGAAAGAAAGAACATAACCATCTTGGATGCAGCTAGAACTATGATGATGGAAGCCAATTTGCCTCATGTCTATTGGAGAGAAGTTGTGAGCATGGCGATATACACACTCAATAGAGTTCACATGAAAGGAGATACCGGTAATACACTTTATTCGTTATGGTTTGGTCATACACCTATAGTTAAGTACTTCAGAATCTTTGATAGTAAATGCTATATCAAAAGAGATGATTCCATTGGAAAGTTTGATCCTAGATGTGATGAAGGGATATTTCTTGGTTATTCAACTGAAAGCAAAGCATATAGATGTTATAACAAAAGATTACAAAGAATTGTGGAGAGCGCTAATGTCAAGGTGGATGAGTAGTACAAAGGTCAAATGAGAACTTATGAAAGAGACTAGTAGTGGAAATGATCATAACTGATCTGGTAATGCCTGTATTGGAAAAGAATGTTGAACCAGTTACCCCAGCAATATCAGAAAATTCAACAGTAACTAAAGATCAGAGCAAAGAAATAGAAAATTGGAAGACTCCTAGGTATGTAAGGTTGAATCATTTAGAAGATCAGATCATTGGAGACAAGATCAAAGGATTGATGACAAGAAGAAGGTTGGCAACTAAAGAGGTATGCTTAATTTCTCAAATTGAATTGGCATCAGTAGTTGGGGCATGTAAGGATGAATGTTGGATGAAAGCTATGGTAAAGGAATTGGATCAGATAGAAAAGAACAACACATGGAATTTAGTTCCCCGACCTAAAAATAAGAATGTTATTGGAACCAAATGGGCTTTTAGGAATAAATTGAATGAAGATGGAGAAGTTGTGAGAAACAAGGCTAGATTGGTCTACAAAGGATATTCTCAGAAGGAAGGAATTGATTATGATGAACCTTTTGCTTCGGTAGCAAAGATTGAAGTTGTGAGATTATTTCTTGCTTATGTTGCCCATAAGAACTACAAGGTTTATCATATGGATGTTAAGTGTGCATTTCTAAATGGAGATCTTGAAGAGGAAGTCTATATTGAGTAGTCTGATGGATTTTAACTTTCAGGTGACAAAAACATAGTTTGTAGATTGAGGAAAGCTTTATATGGATTGAAGCAAGCCCCTAGAGCTTGGTATTCTAGATTGGACAAATATCTTTTGAAGATTGGTTTCACTAAAGGTAATGCTGATAGTAACTAGTATTATAAGATCACTAACGATGACATATTGATTACTGAGGTCTTTGTTGATGATATCATTTTTGGAGTTAAGTAAAAGTTATGAATGGAATTCTCTAGTAATATGAAGAATGAATTTGAGATGACTGTGATTGGTGAAATGAGATTTTTCTTAGGTTTGCAGATTACTCAAACTGATAAAGGTATTTTCATCTATCAAACTAAGTATGCTAGAGAATTGTTGAATAAATTTGGTATGGAAAATTCTAAATTGGTTGGTACTCCTATGGTTACGAGTGAGAAATTGTCAAAGAAAGATGTACCAGCTCCAGTAAATCCTACAAGGTACAAATCTATGATTGGAGGTTTGTTATATTTGACTTAGACTAGACAGGATATAATGAATGCACTTTGTATTGTATCAAGATATCATAGAGATCCAAAAGACAATCATGAGAGTGTAGTGAAAAGGATTTTCAAATATTTACAAGGAACAACTGAGTATGGTTTATGGTATCCTAAAGATGATGACTTTACACTATGAGCATATATAGATGTAGATTGGGTTTGAGATATAGATGACCGGAAAAGCACATCTAGTGGAGCTTTATTTCTTGGAAAGAAACTTGTTTCATGGATCAGTAACAAATAGTCATATACTTCTTTATCTACTATTGAAGCTGAGTATGTTGCTGCTACTACTAACTGTACACAAATTCTATAGATGAAGCAAATGTTAAAAGATATAAGGATAGGTTGTGATGAGTTAGTAGTTATTCACTATGATAACTCTGCTTCTATTGACATATCAAAGAATTTGGTAATTTCATTCAAAGACAAAGAGCATATCAATCAAGTATAACTTTTTGAAGGAAAAGTTAGGAGCAAATGAAGTCATATTGGTTTATGTCAACACTAAAGAGAAAATTGCAGACATCTTCACCAAACCTCTACCTAGGGAATCATTTGAGTACTTTAGAGACAGATTGGGGGTCTTTGCTCCTCCGATAGAGACTTAAGTGATGCTGATTGGCATCATTTTGGTATGCATTATTAGAGATACTATTCATTCTAGATTGATGAGATGGTGCTACTACTCAGGGGGAGTAATCAGTTGTGTGGTTCAGAGGATCTATGGTTTTTCTTTGATGTTAATGTCATATTTCTAGCATTGATGTCAAAGGGGGAGAGATATACATGTGAAAAATAGAGATATCAGTCATAGGGGGAGTTTGGTTTAGGTCTATGTTTTGATTAATTGGTTTAGAGCTTCATTGATATATCATTTGTGGGAGATTGTTGGATGTCTTTCATTGGGGAGACTTGTTTGGCATTTCTTGGCACTTGGATGTTTTTCACATCTAGTGTTGCCATCAATGCCAAAGGGGGAGATTATTGGCAATATGGAGGAATTGATTATGTGTTACATTGATGTTTGTCATTGATGTCAACACTAGATTATTTGGTTGTCTATCGGGTTTCAGTAGAATGCTTGGATTGTGATGATGATAAGGAGATTGGTCTCTGATATGTGAAAATGGTCTGGTTCGGTCATTCATGTGGTTTAGATGCATGTCACATTTAGTTGGTTCACGATTTGGTGATCCCGAAGCTATCATATGTTCTAGTAAGCCTTTTGGTTACCGGTAAGGGTTTTACTGGAAGAGCTTTGTTGAAGATCTTTTGATAGATATGATAAGTGGTGTCGGTAAAACTTCTAGAAGGTTTCCAGGATGCTGGTGATTATCTTTTTTGTGTTCCAATTGATTGGTGGTGTTGGATTCAGCTTATGGTGATCTATTTTAGGTCTGGTGTTATTCTTGACTCCTAGGTTATGGATTGGTTTGTGTAACATGTTGGTGGATGCTTCCGATGCATTACCGGTTAGATTTATTGATTGGATAATGTTGTTTCGAGCTAAGGATGACTTAGGGTTATCATTGGTTTATGGATTTATGTAATGGATTTATTGTATTATCTTTTATGTGGCCAACCTAATTGTTTAGGTCTAGGGTTTGTATAAATATGATGTAAGATCTCTTTGTAAATCATAGTCATAGGATGGTTATGGGATTATCTGTGTGTGAATAAATTTGCAATCATATACAGAGGTTTTGGTTGATCATAGGTGATCGAATTGGGTTTGTGTAAGAGGTTTAAGACCTCCGGTATTGAGCTTAACCAGAACTATGCTTAGGCAAAGGAGATCTTATTCTTGGAGTTAAATCTTCTTTCTGGATTGTAGTCTGAAGATTTCTTGTTGTCAATGAGGCTCCTTAGTGATGAGCAGTGCACTCTGGGCAGTGTGTCTTCCTGCATGTGGAGGCCCCTTATTGTAATTACATACTTACTGCAGAAGTATCATTTGATTGTGGGTAGGGTTTCCCACCATAGGTTTTCCCTTTATCGGATTTTCCACATACAAATCTTGGTGTTATGTGTTGTTGATGCATGGTATTTGGTTTATGATTTATGTTTATGCTTAATTGATATATCTACTATTCCAGTATTTGGTTTATGCATTCCGTTAAAAGGTTTAAAGTGCTTCAAGTTTTATAATCTATTGACAACTAATTTACCCCCTCTCTCAGTTGTCCACTGGTTATCCTAACAAGATGTAAGATGGATGTCTCAAATGAGGGGGTAAGGCTTTCTTTTATACCTCACCTCGTGAAATGTTTTTGAATTTTTTAAGCAATCCAACGCAAGAAGGGAATTCTTGCCTACATTTTACAACCATTGAAAGGTTCAAAATTGGACCCTTTCAAGTTGAACAAGGGTGCTTGGGGTGCCCTTGTCTAGCGTATCAGGGCTGAACAAAGAACTACATGGAAAGGTGAAAATGAGAGTTGTAGATTTGGTACTTGTGTGAGCTCAATCAGACATAATCAAAACATAGAAGGCCAAAACCCTAAAGTGAGACCTAAATGAATGTGAAATTGTATAATCATATAATTTACGATGCAAAAATCACTTCAACTATCATCAATTACAAAGTGGATAATTATAAAAAGTAAAAAGACAATGAACATCAATTTTTTCTCTAATTTTCCTTACCTTTTAAACTAAATGACCTGCCACTTGACCATTTCACACTATTCACTTTTATTACCATTAACATGGACTTACCTTGCTACGCTATTTACCTATCAAGATGATATCTATCCTTATAGCATATAGAGAAGACAATATCTCAAGAAGCTTTTGCCTAAGATAATGTCTGTAAACTCTAGAATCACATTGACTAGCATATGGTCATTTTTCATTAAAAAAATTAATAAAATATATTAATCTCATCATAGACAAGAGAACAGAAGGTGAAATGAATGGATCGAAATATTTCAGTCGAGAGCCAATAAATAGGTGCATGAGTGGACAACCTGAGGCAATGATATGTCATATCATGGAAAAAGCTCCGGTTTAGGAAATTAAGATAGACAATTTTCAAGCAATCGAGCTTAGTACATATGCATGCATAAATTGTGATAATTATACATTTACAAGACAAGCAGTTTGCACAATACGAGTAAATGCCCAAAAGAATCCTAGTAGAGTATAAAATGAAGTAAATACGTCGTAAATAACCGTGTATGGGCTATGCATGAGCTATTCTGATGAATCCCAAAGTTGAATAAGATTACTCGACAAGAAACAAAAGATATTTGATAAATAAAACAAGACATACTTGTGTCTACTTTTATCAACAGAAATTTCCCTCTTCTCACTTTCAAATGTTTTTATCCAATATATTGAAGCCTTGTGCCGATTCAATGGTTGGACTGCTGATTTGCAATGTTCTCTAGAGCTACCATTTAAAAGTAGACCCACTCCCTCCACCACTTTTTTCCAGTTTCTCAAATTAACATTGCTTGAACTCTTTTTATGGTCCGTCACAAAAGAATAACTGCCTTTAAAGACACATAAAAATGAGTTCACTTTTATAATGCAATGGCACTATTTATTAAAAAAAATTGTTTATAAAGTCAACTATCATATAATGAAAATAATAATTTATAATCTCTAAATGATTGAGTGTACATAATATATTTCTAATTCATAAATTAAGAGTTGAGTTATGTTAGTCAAAAGGGGATAAAACTGATGGCTTTTCAGGATATGAAGGGTTGCCCTCTAAAGTAGGAATCAAGCCAGGGATAATGTGAATAGGAAAAAAGATGTTTGAAAAAGGGTGGTCAAGGTTTAGAGTTTAGGTAAATGGTTCTCTCATCACATTCTTGCGTTGTGTTTGGAAAAGAACATGAGCATAGGTTAGTATTCAATCATCATTGTAGTGGGGTTGAACTATTCTATAGGATTGTCAAGCTAGTTGTCTCATAATTGATCAACATTTTGTGGGTACCACCTTGTTTGATGCAATGATGATGTAATTTTGGGTGTGTGCCATTATGATTGACACTACACTAGCTATGCACTTTAATGTGTAGAGTGCTATAACATTGACTTATTTTAATTGTTCGAAAAAAATCAAAAAAATCTCTGGACTATTACCTCTAGAATAAAGTAAGGTCACTTTCAAATCTCACTAATTAATAAATTGTTGTTTTCAAAAAAGATATTTGGCTTGACTATTACCTCTAACACAAAATAAGTCATTTTCAAATCTCACTAATTAATTTATTTTTATATCTAAAATATATATTCACCCTTCAATCATGTGCCATATCATTAATTTGTCCTAATTTATATCATTATTGAAAAATATAAAATTGATTGACTTGACTATAGCCCCAAGCCTAGCCATGTCATTAATTTGTCCTAATTTATATCATTATTGAAAAATATAAAATTGATTGACTTGACTATAGCCCCAAGCCTAAGATAAGGTGAGTTCAAATCTCGTTAATTGATTTCTGTTTTATATCCCAAATGTGTAGCCGCCCTTCAATCATGTGCCCCACAAGAATACTTGTAGTTGATTTGAAGGCAAAACTAGAGTTGCTTCTGGTGTTCCCCTGCTTCCTGGATCGCCCACAATTTGTAAATAGATGGACCACACGCAACAAGATCCAAAAGTGCCATCGCAATACAAAGTGCCATTATTCGCATCGGATCTGAGTTGTGAGCAACTCTATCTCATTTGATGTGGACAACTTGGAGGTGTTCGTAAAATGGTTTTTGGATGGATGACAACCAAAACTGAATACGACAGCCATTCTTAGTGAAGTTCATGCACACAGACAATACGGCACCGATTTTTTAGTCGAGATCAAATATGCGGGACAGACAATACGGTACCAATTCTTTCTCAAGATTTTCTTTTACTGTTAGAACAAGGAAGAGATTTCGAAATTGATCTGGGAAGACAAAAAAATTCAGAGATCGACGATGAGTTTTGCCATCAACTTCTTTCAAGATTGATGTTGGAATGTTCAAGATTATCAATTCTGTGAGATTTTGATGAGGGAAATTAACAAACTTAAGCTAGAGAAGCCATCAATGTTGGGAAAAATATTGTTTTTAATTGAGATTTTTTAATCTTTTCAACTATCGAGCTTCATGAAGTGAATAATGACTTATCTAACTCCCAAAATGTAAATTTAAAATAAAATAAAAATCCCTATTACATAAACTAACCTTTCAGCTCTGTACATACTAGGTCGCAATCAACGGTGTTCTCCACTGCAAATTTGTTTGAGGTCATATAGAAAGTGAGCATTTAAACATGCACATTCGTTATTTTTTATTAGACAAATCAAAATGTGTTAGTCAATGGGTTTTGGTCTATTGGTATTTAATGAGACCATCAAAGAATAAGTGTTATAGAGTACACGACTTCAAGACTTTGACATAAGGGATTTGCAGAATGGATAGCTCTCAATCCTTGACTTGAATTAGCTTAAAGGCTAGTGCTCTCATAACAGATAGCTAAAAGTTCAGTTTTGATTGTGGTATATAATCCTCCAAAAAAAGAAAAAATGTTACCAAATATTTTTTCCCAAAATAAATGGTTTCTTAATTTTTTGAATCATTAGAATATCTTTAAATTGTAGAACATAGCATCAAAATGTGTTAAATTTATGTTTGGTTATCTCACTTTCAAATTTAGGTGAGATGATAAATGAGTTTATTCTAGCACATACCATCAAATTGTGTTAAATGTATGTTTGGTTATCTCACTTTCAAGTTTAGGTGAGATGAGAAATAAGGTTAGTCAACCAAATATAAATTTTCAAGTTTATAATAGAAGGGGGAAAGTTTGTGACTATGGACTTATCCTAGTTGGGTGATTAATCAAATTTAGGTGGCAAATATGAGGTAGATACATATGTAATTATGATAAATTGGTGGATATGCTTAATGCATAATAGTGCATGTGATTGAATAGATAAAATAAAGCTAAGTGTATAGGGATATGTGTATATGATTGGATAAAGGATAAGGGAATGAATCTAACTTCACAAAAGATTGTGTCATTTACCACTATGTACCCATCATGACATTTGTTTAAAAATACCAAGATAAAAATAAAAGGAAACTGATATGAGTACATACAAATTTCATCATCACATTTAATCCCCAATTTTTAGTGCATTTGAATTATAAAATGATCATGTATCTCAAAGTATCTAGCACTCACATGTTTGCATATTTTTACTATGTTGTGAAAGAAGGTGATGAAAGCTTGTGATATGAACTTAAACTCAAAGGTTTTGCAAATCTGAAACTAAAGATTAAGCATTAACATAGTGGTCATAGAATCAAAAAAAGAATAAGAAAACCATTGCACTAAAAACATCATATTTAGGTGGAGAAACCCTTTCGAGAAAAAAATTCACCACAGAAAGAGAGGCAAGTATATTACTAATCCAATGACAAATACAACAATAATGCACTTCTCAATAGATCTCTATAAAACCTGGCAACACTCTGTTACCCTATGAAATGAACAAGATTGAATGAAGAACACTAGATCAAAGCAACAATTTATAGGACTTTGTGAGGATGAATACAACTATGGTACAACCGAACAATAGGCATAAAAACCACCTGGAAAAAACTCACACCCATCTCCCAAAATATCCTATTATAGATACTCTTACAAATTTCATAAGGAATCTACCATGCATGTTCAACATAGATGTTGTCACGTCAATAATGACTGTAATAACTACCATATATTCTCTTAAAAATCTTGAAAAGTGTTCAAGCACCTCAAAATACAATATTTCAAGAGGGTTCACCTAGCTATTTTGTCCTTTTCCTAGAGGACAAACTGTAAAAGACTTATTTTACATGGTCTCTTTCGCCAGAGTTGTTAAATACTTTTAAAATATTATTGGTAAATTACAAATGACATTTGTAAAATAATAAATTAAAGGATTTATAAGGTTGATGACATCTAAATCCTAACATTTTCTCACTTGACATCATGCATAGCATCAAATTGTGTTAAATATATGTTTGGTTATGTCATTTTCAAGTTTAGGTGAGAGGAGAAATGAAATCGGTCAACTAAAAATAAATTTTCAAGTTTATAATGGAAGGGGAAAAGTTTGTGACTATGGAATTATCCTGGTTGGGTGAATAATCAAATTTAAGTGGCAAATATGATGTAGATGAATATATAATTATGATAAATTAGTGGATATGCTTAATGTATAAGAGTGCACGTGCTTGAATTTGATAAGATAAAGCTAAGTGTACATAAATATGTGTATATGAATGGATAAAGGATAAGGGAATGGATCTAACTTCAGAGAAGATTATTCCATTTACCACTATGTACACATATCATGACATTTCTTTAAAAATACAAAGACAAAAATATAAGGAAACTGTAGAACACAAGATGCCACTAAGAGGGGGGGGGGGTGAATCAGTGGTTTCCAAACTTAAGCCTTATTAAACCTTCAATATGTGTACTGGTTAACAATTACAAGAATAAGGAAGTATACCGGTTAGATAAAAGAGATGAACATAAAACAACCACACACAAGGATGCATCACCTAACACCGGATATACGAGGAAAACCCAACAAGGAAAAATCTCCGTGACAAATGTTGATGGAGTCTACTACTCCAATTCAGCCTCACAATAAACATTGTTACAAAGTTTAGAGCACCAACCCAAGGAGAACCAACCCCTAATTTAGGGCACCAACCCAAGGAGCACCAACCCCTGATTTAGGGCACCAACCCTTGATTATAGGGCACCAACCCAAGGAGCACCGAGCTCCAACTCAGTGATTAAAATGACATATATCAATACAAAAGCAATAACCCATTTGCAAATGAGTTCTATAATATCAAAAACTTCTCTCTACCAGTTCAATTCTACTATGTTCTCTGCTTTACCGGATGAACCTCTTTTCTTCTCTCTGCCTCTTCTCTACCAGTCCTGTTCTCTTCTTTCCTCTCGAATGCAAACTTACCAGTACAACTCTTCTCAATCTTCCTACTTTTATTCTCTATCGGTTCTTTGATCACTCTGACCTGCTTCTACTTGACACCATCGATACTCTATTTACCTTTGCTCACTGTTGCTTCTTTCTTACTAGTTTAACTCTGCCGGTTCACTTGACTGTCAACTCTGAGACAGTTCACCGGTTTCTCTGTTCCTTACCGATTTAAACTTTGCTAAACATTGTAACTAGTTATACCTCCTCACCAGTCAGTCCCTATGATCTTCTACAGATCACACTCTGACTGAAACATGCTCTTCTTCTTCTCTATCCAACCTGCAACATCAAACTACTATGATCTCTAATTTGCATATTTATCCTTTTTCTTTCCTACCAAGATGAACATTCAAACTTGGCATGCCAGGGTTCCTTCATCAACCACGAGGCATATCAAATTAGATCGAATCTCTTCTCTAAGATAGTCAACCTACAATTGATCACCCATCACTGCCAATCTCATTGCTTCTAAAACATGTTCTCTATACTTAGAAAACATGATAAACTGATCATCGACCAGCTTCTGTCAGACATATTAAATTATCTCTTAGTTGTCACTCCAAATCAGATCTACGCCGGGACATCCAGCATCGATCAAAGCACACCATGGATCACCACTGTTCTTCAGACCTCGAGCCTCAAACTTCTTCTCTCGACCCATGATTTACACTATCGATATTAATGTCGACCAATAACCAACTACCTCACTAACAACTTCGATGATGCACTGTTCATTTGCCACTTGGAGACCACGTGGCAACTCAGTGGGTATCTAGCTCATCTCAGTCACCTATGTTGGTTAAGACTTTGTCATCGACCACATCATACACTACTGGTTCTCTAACCCTACTGGTTAAACCCTGACTGGTTAGCCTTCATGTCTACACTTTACTATCCCGCTAGTGGAACACATCTGCCCGAACATCAATCACACCAATCCACTGCATGTACATCTTCATGAGATAGGAATCTTTCACTTCTGCACTTTCTTGCATACCGGTATCCCTATTTACTAGTTGACATTACTCTTGCCTTCATACCGGTAAGCACCTTGATGAATCCATGCCATCAAACTCCAATTGTAATTCACCAATCTATGCATGCATTCCGATTGACATTAACATCCCAGAGTGAATCCATATCTGCATATGCTATACCTTTCCTTCATCTTTATTACCCCAAACATAATCTCAACCGGTTTGTCAAAGTGACAAACTCATCACAACATATTCTTCTTCTTCTTTTCCAGAATCTCATCATGCTTACTCTTGCTAATCCAGTTTATATCTCTAATTTCATGCACTTGAGGCATCCTCATGTTTCACTTTGTTCATCCAGCATGTCCCTTCACTCGCCTGCTTTTAACTTCTCTGTCTTATCCCAGAGAATTGTCACCTATCGGTGGGAGTAGATGAACCAATGCACTAAACTTGTCAAACACCTAGTGAGAGTGGATCCTTGTCACCTACTGGCCAATATATTGTTCTCTCTGCTTCCGATATACTACTGATATGGATTTTTTGTCCTTGAGTAGATACATCTTTAGTCAAGCACATAACCCAATAGAAATCCTCTTTGCCTACCTTACTACCTTTTAGCAATCCAAACTCTATCGGTCATATCACCATCCTGTGAAAAGCTCTTCATCCAATGGGAGTCCTGCTGATTGACATCCAACTGCTTACTAGTTGTTTACACTTTCTCCATTAGCTCAACCTTGCTTGCGCACTGGTCACATTCTTGGGGGTTGGCAACAACACACTACCAACATATCACTTACTTGTTGACATATCATACTAGTCTCCAAAACTCACTCACCGATCAACATTCCACACCGGTTTACATCAATGATAACACAATGCCAATAATATCCCCCTTTGGCATGGATTTCAACATATGTAGTATCCGGTATACTGCAGATTCTCTCTCTCCCTCTTTGAAAACAATGGCAAAGGGTACAGATAGAGCTTTCCACCAGTTGCTTCTTCCCCTTTTTGGCCATTTCACTCTGCATCCTCTCAATCAACAACACTTGAAATAGAGGGCTTAGACACCAACTGACATTAATTGCTTTGCTACCAAATATCTATACCAATCTGATATCAATTGTAGAAAAGTGTGTCAATGAATTTCACTTACTTGTTGGTTAGATTGCATCTTCTCCCCTTTGATATGTAGAAAGTTATTCTGAATCAAATTTGTTGATACCAAGTGTTGAAACTGACACTGATAACAATTTGATATCACTTGTATATTCTCTGATACCAAATATATGCTCTCCACCTATGCAAGAAACTCTCCCTCTTTGCAGACAACTCTCTTCATGGTGCGATTTTGATTTCAATTAAGTACAAATTGAATAGACATTGAAAGATCTCACAAACAAGGATCGATGAGCACATCCTGAAGTCTCAACCATACCGATATGCCCATAGACACTTGATCTCCCCTTGTGTTTAGTATATCTGATACCATTAAAAGATATGGTTCTGAACTCACCCTGAGCTATAGATCTCAGGTCATCTTTGCTTGTCAGGTTCTAAATCGGGACTCCAAATTTCACCTTATATCGATGGAGCTGAGCATACATGATCTATCAATGATTTTTCAGCTCCATGATATCCATCGCAACTTATGACATCATCTTATATGACCACAATGCAAAACCACGTCACTATCGAGTCAATTATGAAACCGATTAAATCATAATGATGCATCCATATAAAGTCAGTTCCAAGCCAACACATTGTCATTCAGGTCTTCTCCAATATCACCTGAGACATAACTTCCTCAAACCATGCTATTGGAGTTATTGCAATGATCCCGAAACACATTGACTTACTTAAGCTGCAATATCGGTTAATATTCATACCGATAACATACTCTACATACTGATTTACTATACTGGACCAACATTTCTTATCGGAACCCTCCATTGGGTTAACAATCATTTTGTCCTCTATCTTCTTGTGTCAAGTGCCTCTGATAACAATTTTCAGTTCAATTCATCCATTGACACATGCATTAGTAATCCATCCCTCAGATGTAAATGTGTATCAAAGGCATCAATCACACACACTGCCATCTCATCTTTTCCCTTATACCTGTAGTAGCTTGTCTTTCCATTTGTCCATTTCAACTATGGGGGTGAATGATGTGATGAATATATAACTCCCCCTAAGCCCTACATCTCCTTTAAGCCTTAGGAGATATCACTTGTGCATTGAATACATGAAGCCGGTCCATGGTTTTATTTTCTTGCTTCTTCCTCCATTCCTTCTTGGTCTCCCTCCTTTTCTCATTTGCAGTCTTGGAAGCAACATTGACTTCCTTTTGTTGATTGGTTCTTTCTCTACCAGATTATGTAGCATAATCAGAAGCATTATTGTAGAAGCAGACTGTGCTAATACCAAACAACTAATTGGGGGAGCTTCCATCACACCGATTTAATCTTCTTCTCCTAATCATGTTGTTGTATCCAACTACCGGTTTCAATAGATCGCTTGATCTTGCAGGGACATTTCTCCATTTGTTACATGCAGGTCTTTGATGCTCATATGTTCTATACCTACTTCCATATTGAGCATAGTTGTTATATTGGCTATCATAGGACTCAACTTTCTTGTTCCTGCCCTCATGGCTTCTATGGCCAAAACCATTACAATGATAACAGACAGGATTTCCATTTCTTGGAATAGCCAAATAGTTCTTGTTAGCATAACCGAAAAAGGGCATATGCATGTTTCTACATTTTGACATCTTATTCACATATGCATTACATCTTTTCCCAACAAAATTAATATTCCTAGATTTTTTTTTACATTCATCTACCCTATGAGCATAATATTTACAAGAGAAGTAGTAACTTGAAAAGGGGGATTTATAACTTATAAACTTATTCTGTCAAAAATGGAGATCTTACCAGTTTGGCTTCTCCATTTCCGCTTCTCCAAGTACATGTCTTGAGTTGTTTGGTCACTGCAGTCCATTCATTTGATCCCTTCCTTTTCCACTCTTGTCTTGTCTGGTGGGAAACAATATTTCTTTGTCTTTTACTAGTAGGAGGTCTTCTATGTTGTCTTCCTCTCAACTTTCCTTTCCCTTTAGGAAAAACATTATTCTTCCTTGTAGCACTGACCTTCTTTAGCTTCATGTCCTCACTGGTTGTAGTTAGGTCAACCTTCCTTATAGGAGCATTTCTAATGGTGAAGGTTTGTCCTTGGTCATTTCCATTGGAGGAGACAAACTAAATGTCATTGTTGGAGACATCCTTGCTTGTGGAGAATTCGCCAGCAATAAGACGTAATCCTCCGGTATCCTTGGAATGTTTTTGTTTCTTCAACATTTTGTCCAAGGCATCAGAGCTGCTATCAAAATGGATCCTCACCCTAAGCTCATCTTGACACTTATCAAGGTATTTTATGAGATTCTCCATTTTATCTTTTACCTACTAATACTATTTATCCTTGGCTTCTAGCTCTCATTCTAAATCTTTTCACCTGCACTTCTTGATATGCAAATTGGATTTTGATTCTACACTTACCCTTTTTGCATCATCCACTTGTGCTTTAAGATAGGCAATGGTTGACTTTGATTCTAGAAGACTTTTGAATAACCGGTCTTTTTCCATAATAGCAACATTCTTGAACATCTTATATTCATTTCTTATTCTTCTAAGTTCCTCGAGTGCACTCACTAGTTCTTCTTCAAGATTTACCTCAACTTCATCTTCTTCATCACTACCAAACACATCTTGTCAATGGGATAGATTTGCACGATCACTTTGAGATGTGTTGATTTAATTTTTGTTTCTTGGGCCATGAAGAGGTGGGTTTATTATTCATCATTGTTGTTGCTGCTAACTGATCTATCTCCATCTGTAGACTCATGTTCTATTTCTTTTCTTTCTCTCACAAACTGGTTCTACAATGCTAGGTTCATTTCCATATAGCTTCTTCAATCTATCCCACAAAATCTTTGTTGATCTGCATCTGTCCACCTATGTGGAAACATCACCAGAAAGACCACTAAGTATAACTTTCATGTCTTTAGCATTACACATAGATCTTCTTTCAGCTTCAAGATCGATGGGAGGACTGGCAAGACTAGAATAGCCATTTACAACTAACATCCAGACATCATACCCTAAAGAGGACAGTAGACTTCCATCCTATAACTCTAAATGGAAAAGTTTGATCCATCAAACAATGGAGTAGGGGTTTACACAAAACAAACCATTGTATTCTCAAAATCAGAATCTACCCAAGCTAGAGAAATCTTATCTAACTGGGAACCTAGGATCTAATACCAATTGTAGAACACAAGATGCCATTGAGAGGGGGGGTGAATCAGTGGTTTCCAAACTTAAGCCTCATTAAACCTTGACCATGTGTACCGGTTATAAATAACAAGACTAAGGAAGTATATCGGTGAGATAAAGGAGATGAACATAAAACATGTACACACAAGGATGCGTCACATAACACCGGATATACTAGGAAAAACCCTAGTAAGAAATATTGTTGGAGTCTACTGCTCCAATCCAGCCTCACAATAAACATTGTTACAAAGATTAGGGCACCAACCCAAGGAGCACCAACCTCCGATTTAGGGTACCAACCCCTAATTTAGGGAATCAACCCCTGATTTTAGGGCACCAACCCAAGGAGAACCAATCCCTACACTGAGCTCCCACTCAATGATTACAATGACATATATCAATACAAAACTAACAACCCAATTAAAAATGAGTTCTGTAGCCCCTGCAACTTCTCTCTACCGGTTCTATTCTACTCTGTTCTCTTCTTTACCAGATGAACCTCTTTTCTTCTCTCTTCCTCTGCTCTACTTGTCCTCTGCTCTTCTTTCCTCTCGGTTGCAACCTTACCGATTCAACTCTTCTTAATCTTGTTGCTTTTATTCTTTGTTGATCTCTGATCACTCTGACCTAAGATGCTACTTGACACCATCGGTACTATGTTTACCTTTGCTCACTATTGCTTCTTTCTTACGGGTTCAACTTTGTCAGTTCACTTAACTATCAACTCTGAGAGAGTTCACCGGTTTCTCTGTTCCTTACTGGTTTAAACTCTATTAAACCTTGTCACCAGTTATACCTCTTTACTACTCAATTGCTATAATCTTCTACAGATTGCACTCCAACTATAACACACTCTTCTTCCTCTCTATCCATCCTGCAACATCAAACCACTATGATCTCTGGTTTGCATATTTATCCTTTTGCTTTCTCGCCAAGATGGACATTCAAACTTGGCATGCTAGGTTTCCTTCATCAACCACGAGATGTATTAAATCAGATTGGATCTCTTCTGATATTTTCAACCTACAATCGATCACCCATCACTGCCAATCTCCCTGCTTGCAAAACATGTTTTCTATACTTAGCAAAAATGGCAAACTGATGATCGACCAGCTTGCATCAGACATATTAAATGATATCTTAGTTTCCCCTCCAATTTTGATCTGCACCAGGACATCCAACATCGATCAGTGCATGCCATGAATCACCACTGTCTTTCCTGCCTCGAGCCACAAACTTTTGCTCTCGACCCATGATTTATGTTATCGACATTAATATCGACCAATCACCAACTACCTCATTGACAACTTTGATGTTGAAATGTTCATTCACCACTTGGAGATCACATGACAACTCAGTCGGTATCCACCTCAGTCACTTGTGTCGGTTAAGACTCTGTCATCGACCACATCATACACTATCGATGCTTACGTACCAGTTCTCTAACCCTCTCGGTTAAACGCTAACTAGTTAACCTTCATGTCTACACTTTATTGTTCCATCAGTGGAACACCTCTTCTTGGTCACCAATCATACCAATCCACTGCATGTACACCTTCATCAGATAGGAACTATTCACTTCTGTTCTTTCTTGCATACCGGTAGCCCTGTTTACAGGTTTGAAATTACTCCTTCCTTTATATCGGTAATCACCTTGATGACTCCATGCCATCAAAATCCAACTGTAATGCACCAATCTATGCATGCATTCTGGTTAACATCAATGTCCCCGAGTGAATCCATCTCTACAAATGTTAGACCTTTCCTTCATCTTCATTATCCCAAACATCATCTAAACCAGTTTGTCAAAGTGACAAACCCATCATAACATATTCCTCTTCTTTTGTCCTAGAATCTCATCATGCTTACTCTTGTTGATCCAGTGCATATCTCTGATTTCATGCACCCGAGGCATCCTCATGTTTCACTTTGTTCATCTGGTGTGTGCCTTCAACCACCTGCTTTTAACTTCTTTGTCTTATCCCACATCATTGTCACTTGCCGATGGGAGTAAATGAACCAATGCACTAAACCTGTCAAACACCCGGTGAGAGTGGATCCTTGTCACTTGTTGGCCAATATATTGTTCTTTCTACTTCCAGTATAGCATTGATATGACTTTTTTGTCCTTGAGTTGATACATCTTCGGTTAGGCACATAGCCCAGTAGACATCCCCTTTCCCTACCTTACTACCTTGTAGAAATCCAAAGTCTTTGGTCATATCAGTATCCTGTAATAACCTCTTCATTCGGCGGGAGTCCTGTTGATTGACATCCAACTACTTATCGGTTTTTTGTACTTTCTCCATTAGCTCAACCTTGCTTGCTCACTGTTCACAGGCTTGCCGGTTGACAGAAGCATACTGCCAACATATCACTTACCTGTTGACATATCATACCGTCTCCAAAACTCACTCATTGGTCAACATCCCATATCGGTTGACATCAATGAAAACACAATCTGGTTGATATCAATGACAACACAATGCCAAGAGAAACTAATATGAGTACAAACAAATTTTATCATCACATTTTATGCCAATTTTTTAGCATATTTGCGTTATAAAATGATCATGTATCTCAAAGCACGTAGCACTCACAAGTTTCCATGTATTTACTATGTTGTAAAACAAGGTGATCAAAGCTTTCAATATGGACTTAAACTCAAAGTTTTTACAAATCTGAAACTAAAGATTAACCATTAACATAGTGATCATAGAATCAAAACAAGAATTAAAAAAACCATTGCACCAAAAACATTATATTTATGTGGAGAAGTTACCCTTTCAGGAAAAAATCCACCACAGAAAGAGAGGAAAGTATATTACTAATCCAATGAAAAATACAATACTAATTGAAGAGGGGGAAACAGATTTGAAAGGTAAACTAATCAAAACATAACGAAATAAACATGCAGAATGCTAAAATATCATTAAAAGACCATTTCACCTTCTCCTTCGGATTGAGCTTGATGAAGTGAAGGTGCCCCTTGATAATGCTCCACTTGATGTGCTCCTTGGATTGCTGGATGTGGATGGCTCTCCAATATTGTGCACAAATGATAAGGATGAATGATAAGGATGAGATGATCAAGTTGCCAAGATGATTTCCTGGGCTCAAAAGGGTAGCATAAGCTTACTGGATTTCAAGATCTTTTGAATGAAGGGATGGAACCCTATTTTATAGGAAGAGGAGAGGAAAACGGATGGCTAGGATGAATTCGAGATGAAGGGCTAAGATTTACTTGTGAGGTCACACAAGGTCCAAGAGAGGGTGTGGAGACCAAGAATATGCCTTAAAGGCATTTTGTATCTCCACACTCTACAAGATGCATTGGAGGAATTAAAAATTCTCCAAAAATGGATATTATGGGGATTAGAAGAATAAAAAGGAATTAAAAATTCCTTGGGAGAGGGAAATGCCAAGAGGAATGTGAGATTTCGAAAATCTTACATTCATCTAGAAAAAGAGCTTTTAAAGCTAGTGGCTGGATGAAAGGACAAAGAGTTGACTTTGTGGCTAATCATGATGATTAGCCATTAACGACTCATTAGGAGGGGAATTAGAGGAAATGTTAGGTGGGATTTATATTTGTAGGAGAATTTGACTAGGAGAGAGAATGAGTGGAGAGAATAAAAAATTAGAAGAATAATGTTAAGTGAGTGTAGGGAGTTTCTAGAAGAATTTATTAGGTTAATGATGAATTAAGAAGATGATTTGTAGGAATCATGTAGGTTAACTAATTAATTGAAATTAATTAGCTAAGAGGAAGATTTGTGAGGATTTGATTTTTTAGAAGAATAAAGAAAGGGATTGATTTATTAAATAAATCAATCATATGCTATAGTGACAATATTAATTATATTTAATTAATATTGAGAAGAATTTTAATTAACATAATTAATTCATTAATTATGTGAGGAATTAAAAGTAATTAAAATAATTGTTTTTAAGTGTCTACACTAATACACTTCTTTGTAGAACTCTATAAAACCTTATAGCAATTTATTACACTACAAACTAAACAAGACTGATTGAAGAGCACTAGCTCAACTTGGCACCAATTTTTTGGATTTTGTGAGATTGAATACCACTATAGTATATAAAAATAATAGGTAGAAAAACCACTTGGAAAAAACTCACACTCATCTCCCAAGATATCCTACTACAGATACTCTTGCAAATGTCATAAGGCATCTATCATGCATTTTTGTCATAGATGTTCTCATCGCAATAATAACTTTCATAACCACCACATATTATTATACAACTCTTGACAAGTTTCCAAGAACCTCGAAATAGATTATTCCAAGACGGGTCACCTATCTATTTTGTCCTTTTCCTATAGGACAAATTGTAAAAGTAACTTTTATTTTACATGGTCTCTTTCACCACAATTGGTTAAACAACTTTAACCTTGGGTAAATTACAAATGACATTTGGAAAATAATAAGTTTAAGTATTTACAAGTTTGATGACACCTAAAGCCTAAAATTCTCCCACTTGACCTCATACATTGTAAATTACCCCATAGTGATACATGATACATGATACAAATATGTTGAGAAATAAAGTGAAGAAAAATTGCAATATTAACTTTCTTATGTGACTAAAAATATGAGAAGATAACCAAATCTAAAATGAACATCTGATTGCACCATCCAATATAAATATAAAATAAACCATAACAAAATAGACACTAGATTTACACAAAGAAACTCTTTCAGGAAAATACTCCACTAGAGAACAAGGGCAAATATATTATTATTCTTCCAAAAAAATAACACCATAATGATATACTTCTCCATATTATCTCATAACTACTTTAAAAAAATTAACAAATAATCAATAAACAACTATGCCTTGGCTCCAATTTGTAGCCAAATGGGAGAGGAATTTAACAATTGTTGTTTTCCTAAAATAAGAGAGCAAAACCACTTGCAAAAACCCATGCTTTAGAGAATAAATATAGTAAACAAATATAATAGACATAATAAATAACTCTTCAAGTGACTCCTCATGGGTGTTAAAACCAAAGCCACTTAGTTTTTACACATTCAAAGTACTTTGTAGCTTGCAATGACTATTCAGATCCCTAAATGGACACATTTTCTCCTCTGAAACTTGATCTCCTTACGCATGACCCTTGATGTCTCATTATGGATGTGGGAAGGAGTTCATTTTATCCATTTTGATTTATGTTTATCACCTCTTCATGTTAACCTCTTGAAAATGGAATTACAAATATCTATAAAGTGGAAATATTTAATATTTTTCTCACATGTCCTAGAGAACACTTTTCAAAGAACATGGAGATATATGGATGGCTTATGATTGCAAGGTTAATGTCACCTTATCCTAATATTATCCCACTTAATATTATACATTTCAATTACAACCAATAGATAAATAAACTAAAATCAAGTATAGTGATCAAGGCCCATGTCCTTCCTACACCAAGAGAGCATTTTTGTGGTTAGTTTTAGCTTTGTAATAGAATCTGCAACATTATCCAAAGTGTCAACTTTTTCTATCAATGCCTTACCATTATCAACTATTTCTCACACAAATTGATATTGTACATCGACATTCTTATTACGAGTATGATATGTAGGATTCATGGTCAAACATATGCTGCTTTGACTATCACTTTCGATCTTCACAGTCTTGCAATCAAAATCAATGCAAATACAAAGTATTTGTAACCATTCTACCTCCTTAAAGGCATGACTAACAGCCATATACTCTTCTTCAATGGTGGATAGGGCAACTATGGGATGCCTCTTTCTCATTCCACTCACTATTCCTCCAAATATTGTAAATTCATAGCCACTAGTGGACCTTCAACTATGTATGTCTCTTTCCCAATCTGCATCAATAAATCATTCTATGTGCAATGAATTAGGAACATCGTCAGTACCATGATAAAAAAAAAAAAACTAGAATTACCTCACAAAAATATAAACACCTACTTAACAAAATTTCTATGGTCTTTACCAGGATTAGACATAAACTTGCTCAAAATTCCCATTGCTTGGGCTATATTTGGTCTAGTGCAAACCATTGCATACACCAAATTCCCAGTGACACTAGAATAAGGAACACTAGACATATCCTCATAATTATTAGAAAAACTTGGACACGTGTCTAAAATCAACTTAGCACTAACTAGAAAAGGAATACTAGCTGGCTTACAATCATGCATATTAAACCTCTACAAAATAGTATCAATATACTTACTTCGACTTAATTTAAGATTTCTTTCAACCCAAACTCTACTAATTTCCATCCCAAGAGTATATTTTGCAGCCCCAATATCTTTCATATGAAATGTAATTGAAATTTGAGTCTTGAGTTCTCTAATCACCATCTTGTTGTTACCCATAAACAACATGCCGTCAACATACAAGATGATGATTAGCACCAGATCATCAATAACCTTAATATAAACACAATGAGCTTCCTCACTCCTCTTATAACCCAACTTCAATACAAAAGTATCAAACTTTTGGTACCACATTCTAGGTGACTATTACAAACCATACAAAGATATCTTTAAACTACAATTGTTCTCTTCATTTAACTACATAATCGTTAGGTCGTCACATATAAATATCCCCTTATAGTCACGTAGTGAAAATATCTGTAATTTTCTCTTTAGTGTTCACATAAACCAGTCTAACTTCATTTTCTTTGACCTTCTCCTTCAAAAGGTTAAACTTAATAGATATGTGCTTTGTCTTAGAGTGAAATACTAGATTCTTTGATATGTCTATAGCAGTAGAGTTATCACAATGAATAACTACCGGTCCAGTGCAATACACTTTGATATCCTTCAACATTTGCTTCATCCATATAAATTTTGTATAGTTAATAGCAGCAACAACATACTCAGCTTCAACAATAGATAAAGAAGTACATGACCGTTTCTTGTTGATCCATGAAACCAACTTCTTTACAAGAAAGAAAGCTCCACCAGAAGTACTTTTTCGGTCATAGACATCTCCAGCCCAATCAACATCTGTATATGCACATAAAGTAAATTCATCATCCTTAGGGTACCACAAACCATATTCTGATGTAACTTGCAAGTATCTAAAAATTATTTTCACCATACTCTCATGATTTTCTCTAGGACCACTCTGATATCTAGATGTAATACAAACAACATTCATTATGTTAGGCCTAGTCTAAGTCAAATATAGAAGACCTCCAATCATAGACTTGTATCTTGTAGGATTTACCGATGTAGATTCATCTTTCCTTGACAATTTCTCACTTGTAACCATAGGAGTACTTATTGGTTTACAGTCTTCCATACCAAATTTCTTCAACTATTCTTTAGCATACTTAGTTTGACAAATGAAAATACCTTTATTAGTCTGAGTAATCTAAAAACCTAAGAAAAAATTAATTTCCCCAATCATAGACATTTCAAATTATTTCTTCATATTCTTAGAAAATTCCATGCACAACTTATCTTCACCTCCAAAAATGATGTCATCACCAAAAACATCAATAATCAATATATCATCATCAATGACCTTATAATATAGATTAATGTCAACATTACCTTTAGTGAAATCAAGCTTCAAAAGATATTTATCTAACCTTGCATACCAAGCTCTAGGTGCCTGTTTCAATCCATATAAAGCTTTCCTTAACCTGCAAACCATGTTTTTATCATTTGAAAGTAAAAACCCATCAGGTTGCTCAATATAAACTTCCTCATTAAGATCCCCATTCAAAAAATGTACATTTAACATCCATATGATAAACCTTGTAGTTCTTATGGGCAACATAAGCAAGAAATAATCTTACAGCTTCAATCCTAGCTACAGGTGCAAAAGTTTCACCATAATCAATTCCTTCCTTATGAGAATATCCTTTACAAACCAATCTAGTCTTATTCCTTACAATTTGACCATCTTCATTCAATTTATTCCTAAAAACCCATTTAGTTCCAATATCATTCTTATTTTTAGGCTGGGGAACTAAAGTCCATGTGTTATTATTCTCAATTTGATCTAATCTTTCTTCCATAGATTTCAACCAACATTCATCTTTACATGCTTCAAATACTGATACCAATTCAACTAGAGAAATCAAACATACCTCATTAGATGCCAATCTCCTTCTTGTCATCTCTCCATTTTTCTTATCCCCAATGATCTGATTTTCTAAATGATTCAATCTCACATACCTAGGAGTCTTCTGACTCTCTGTTCCTCTTCCTACTTCTTCAGTTACTGTTGAATTTTTTGATACTACTGGAGTAACTGGTTCAACATTCTATTCTGGTAAAGGTGTTACCATTCAATTATGATCATTTCCACTACCAGTTCTTTCTCATAAACTCTGATTTGACTTCTATTCAGCTCATCCACCTTGACATTAGCACTCTCCACAATTCTCTACAATCTCTTGTTATAACATAGAATAACCAAGAAATATGCCTTCACCACATCTAGGATCAAATTTTCCAATGATATCATCTCTTCGGATATATAACATTTACTACCAAAGATTCTAAAATACTTAACTATAGGTGTATTGCCAAATCATAATTCATAAGGTGTCTTACTGGTTTCTCCTTTGATATGTACTCTATTGAATGTATAAATCATTGTGCTCACTTCTTCTCTCCAGTAGATATGAGGTAGAGTAGCTTCCATCATCATTGTTCTAGAAGCATCCAAGATAGTTTTGTTCTTCCTTTCCACAACTCCATTCTGTTGAGGTGTCCGGGGAGCAGAAAATTGTCTCCTAATACCATGCTTCTCACAAAAGTTAGCAAACTCACTGGATGTGAATTCTCCACCATGATCCGACCTTAAACATTTAATCTTCAATTTTGTCTTTGTCTCAACTTTATCTTTAAAGATCTTAAACTTTTCAAAAGCCTCATATTTCTTCCTTAGAAAAGTAACCCACATCATTCTAGAATAATCATCAATGATTAGCATAAAATATCTCACCTTGAAATTTTTTAACTCTAGCAGGGCCACACAAATCAGTATGAATAAGATGAAGAACATCATTAGATTTATCTTTTATACTCTTAAAAGAGGTTTTGGCCTCTTTTCCCATTTGACATTCTTTACATACCAGATTATAGGGCTTTACAATCATAGGTATATCTCTAACTGCCTTAGTTGAACTGATCTTTATAATTCAATCAACATTCGCATGACATAGAATTTTATTCCATAGCCAAATCTCATCAATTTGGGCAATAAAACATTTTTTCTCACCGGAATTCAAGTGAAATATATTACCTTTTCTCTGTGTACCAGTTGCAATCTCTAAACTAGATCTATTAATGATTTTGCATTTTCCATCCTTGAACTGTAATTGAAATCCCTTATCCACCAATTATCCTACTCTCAAAATATTATGTCTTAAAACTTTAACATAATAAACATTATTAGTATTATTCTTACCATCCAATGATATAGTTCCTTTTCCCTTGATCATGCATGCTTTGTCATTTCCAAATCTAACCAAACCGCCATCAAATTCTTTCAAAGATAGAAAATTCCTTTTATCTCCAGTCATATGATGTGAACATCCACTGTCAATTACCCATTCATCCTTATCTTCAAATTTAATAGAAAGTGCCTTCACTCCAAGTACATTCTCTTCCAGTGCCGGAACATCTTCCTTGATAGCCAGGAACACCCATTCCTTTCTATTGCTTGAACCACTAGGAAAGTCTTTTGTCAATTCATCATCAAAGTCAGTCACACCTTCCTCATCTGCTATGTAGCATGGTTTATCTCTATTTTTCCTGTACTTATACTTGGTCTGATATCCAAGGTTAGGCTTAAAAGATCTTCTAACTCTCTCTTCAAATCTTTAATTCTTTTCAGGACATCTAGGTGCAAAATGACCAATCTTATCACATACAAAATATTTAAAAGGTGTTTTTCGTTCATACTTACTTCCTATCGATCCTTTAGGTACTCTTCTAGAAAATAGGGCTTCAAGTTGCTCAAAATCTTCATCTTATCTCTTCATATCATCCACTTCCTTTGCATATGGAGCTTTCCAATCTTTCTTTCTAGTTGATGATGTAGATGCATGAAAAGCAGGTTTTGACTTCACAACTCTAGAAGGTCCAAATTCTTCAAGCTCTAAAGAAGATAATTTCCCAACCAAGGTATCTTTGTTGATAGAAGTATTAGCCATTGTTCTCAATTCATTAATAGTAGTAGCCTTCATCTTGTAAGTCGGTGGTGAAGATGATTTTTCAGTGAATCCCATTATTTGCTGATCAAAAAGTGCACACAAGAGGGATTCTCTTTCTCTACAATCATTCTCAAGCTCCTTGCCAAATGCTGGATTATGAGGTGTAACACCATTCTCTGTGATCTCCCAAACCTCCTTGCCAAGACATCTCAGATGAGTCTCCATCTGAATCTTCCATACTTTGTAATTTGTTCCATCAAGCCTAGGAATATCTCTCCGAAAGATAGCTCTAGATGAACTTGAACTGTTAGTTACCAAAGGATCTTCCTCAAGTGATTAAGCTTCTACAGAGAGGACCAGAGCTCTAATACCAATTGTTAGATAGTTCAAATAACCGAAAGACAAGTGAGAGGGTGGGGTGAATCAATTGTCTCAAATTACCGAAACCTTAAGCAATTAAAACTTTAATACCAGAACCCAAAAGATTAATACCAGAATGCATAAACCAAATATCAAAATAGAAGATAAACCAATTAAGCATAAACGACAATTAGAGAATAAATACTATCCACATGACACCAATATTTATATGTGGAAAACTCAGTAAAGGGAAAAACCTTGGTGGGAAGCCCACCCATTGTCAAATAATGCTTATGCAGTAAGTATATGAATTATAATTAAGGGACATGCACTTGTAGGAAGGCCAATAGCCTAGAGCACACTGCTCATCACAAAAGGAGTCTCACTAACTACATAGAAATCCAAACTACAATCTGGAAGAATGAATGGACTACAAAGATAGTATCTCATATGCTTGAGTACAGTTCCGATTAAGCTCAATACCAGAGGACTAAATCCTCTTACATAAACCCAAATCTATTTCCAATGATCAACTGAATTCTCTACCTTAATAATATTACATTATTCGCTCATTACATATCCATATCACATTCTTATATAATCTACAATGAGATCTAACATCATATATATACAAACCCTCGACCATAAACAATCAGGTCGGCCACCAGACAATAAACCAATTACATTATTACAAGACATGTCGGCCTAAGACCTCCCAAAAACACATTGAGAGGTCTAGTCCACACATTACATTAAGTCGGTCCATAACCTAGATACACCGGGATCCAATATAGGTCCACACGCTAAAGCAATGATCCCAATCTGCCAAGTCTCAAACATTATCACCATCAACATTCTGAATCTTCACTAGAAGTCACACCAACACCACTTATGTATATCATCAAAGATCTCTATCAAAGCTCTATCGATGAAACCCTTGCCAGAACCACAAACCAAGCTTTCTAGAAAATAGAATAGCATCCAACCACCAGATCAAAACCAACTAACTGAACATGAACCTGAGTAGCATGAATAAGCCAATTCCATAACCAAATCATACCGTAGCATATTGGAGCATACCAGATCATGTTGGATCCAAACCAACCAAAAGCCAAACAACCTATTGGGACCAGAAGGGTGCTGGTAAAGCAGCCAAAACAACTAGTGTTAGCATCAATGACAAAACATCAATGCAACACATAATCAATTCCTCCAAATGGCCAACATTGTGTTGGTAGGGTATGGCTCTGGACATGTCATTGAGTTGGGAGGCACAAAAGGAGCAGCCTATCGTAAAAGTGCCCACCCAGATGTGCTCGTGCTAGTAGTTCATTCCCATGACGAACGAAATGAAAGTTACCCTATCTTGCAACCTTGCATTGCACGCATTTAACAATATTCACACAATTTTTAAAGAAATTGCAATATATCCTAAAGTATTGGGTGAAAATTGATGAAACCAAGTGAAAATGGAACTAGATTCACATATCTAACAATTCAAACAAGTCTCGGGTCTTTATTCGATATGTATAATCCACACAATGTGAAAGAGAAGCAATATTGCAAGAAAACACATAGAAATAATCTCCAAATTGATTCCAACTTTATTCAAAACTTCAATACAAATTTTTTCAACCCTTGGGTCATGTTCAAGATTCCTATTTATGAACACATAAGTGGTTTCCATCATCCAACCCCAAACTTTGACAACTTTGACAACAACTGAGCAACTTTTACATTTTTTATCCAAATGACCCTAAACTTTCACAAATGTCTCCAAATGATCATTAATGGTCCCAAATGACCTTATTTAGATGAAGCAACACAAAACAGGACATAAACCAAAATTTGACCATTGTGAGCATGAGGGTGATCATAATTGTATTTGGTCTCTAAGAGCTTTGGTTACATTCACATCCTCTTCTTCTTAAAGCCGAAGTAGTAATAAAGCTTGACACTTACATTAACAAAGATTCACATTGAAGTTAATAAGAAAAAATCTAGCAGTGCATGTATTGAGTGGATACTTTGATTATTCTTTATGTCTTCATGCATTCATGTGAATACTTCCTACATGAAGGAGTTATTTTTTGCTTGAGTGTATTCATATGTCTTATGCATTCATGTGATCGCTTTATGTCTGATATGTTATTAATATATGTCTTTATGTGCCTCATGACTGATGTGTCTCCATCATGTAAATATACGCAAATACATTATACATCTTACAAGATTTAGATGCACATCAATGATAAAATTGTCAAACAAATTCCATGTAATGATCATGACTCATACCAGTATGCAGAGCCTATTGTAAAAATTAATAAATTCTATTGCATTCTAATTTGTTAAATCCACAATATGCTATAATTGGATCATATTTTAATTGTAAACATTTAAGTTTCAAAGTACAAATACATGCACACAAATAACAAAATGGATCGAATATCAACATTTCTATATATCAAAATGCACAATAATTGTGTATGTATACAAAAATGGCATATATACTAAGTCAATAAAAGTTATACACAAATGTGGCATATGACATGTCCAGATTGATATACAATAAAAATGTAGAATATATAGATATATTGGTCCTTCGATGACCACAACTAACACTATATGATCCTATAGTTGTGGTGGATCATCAAAATCGAGCCTCTTTGATGTAGTACATGGTTTTGTAGATGGCAGCACACCACAATTCAAAAGCCAAGTTAGAATCCTTCTATAAAAAATAGTTCACAATTCTCAACATAACTATACATTCAACTATAATTTCTTTGCAATTGAATTGTAAATTACATCATCTTTTGATCTGGGATCTACCGTCTTTTCTCTCGTTGCCTTGTCAACCTTAGGAGTCTTCTTGAATTGGTACTTGAGAGGATCCATGTTATGGCCAAACCACAAAGGGGTCTATTGCAAGTTAAATACAATTAATACAAGGTAATAACATATATAGATCAAAAACACTAAAAATTACCTTTTGACATTTCAGTGTCCATGGGGATTTCTTTTGCCTATGAGGTGTCCTAGACATACATGGGGTACCCTAAAAGAAACAAAACTAACACAAGAGATATCACTAGATAATATTAAATATAATTTAACAAATCTAAATTTAAATGAATTTCATATTCAAAAGGATACATATATAAGAGGTGTCCAAAATATGATACCACATAGCTTTCTAGGCCAAAATCAATGGCCAAAAGTGTGACATGATCCCCTCACAATGCCTATAAAATGTAAAATAAATATACATGAAAGAGAGTTAGTATATCTTATATATATATATTTTTCAATTCAAGGTACTATTATATTTTAACATGTTACAATTTTTTTACCTCAGGTGTTTAAGTTGTAGCTACAACAATAGTGGGAGTAATATGAAATGGTGTATTAACACCAGCTGCTACATCTTGAAATGCATATTGTTTGTATCAATTTTAATCGATCTATAAATAAAAATTCATTTACATTTACAAGATTTAAGTGATTGATGAATAAAATGTTATCAGTTCAAATCAACACACTTGTGTTTGTGTCTGATCACCAAATACAATATCCATCAAATCATTAATAAGTGCCACATCCTCTACAGTAATAGTCTACCATCTACGCCCACAACATGTACACATATGGGATGTGGAACTATCTACACTAGCCTTGGTATCTTTCCCAGAGCATATACTTAAACAACTAGGACACGCATGCTGAATGGGCTCACCATGGCCAAATGGTTCAAAAAATGCATTATTGTGTAGGCCAAGAGAGTGTGATAACTATGTGCCATACTGAATTATGACACCAGTCAATGCAGTGGCCACCTAAAGAGTCTGCACCTCCATCGACTCTTCCAGCGCCATTGGGACCGTGACATGGACCACAGGTTTTGATGCTAAAGGGATGTGATTTAGGGGGTTTAGTACCCTCGAGGTGTTGGCATATGATGAACCGATATGATGATAATGTATGTTGTCATTGATGCCAATAAGTGCAGGTGAACCAGAATGAAGATTGGAAGAAGTTGTTATTGATGTTCAAGTAGGAGAACCGGTATGAAGGGATGAAGTGGACTGGTGTCAGGGTTTCACTAAGTGTGACTATCGGTTGGTAGTCTTATCTCTAGGGTTTTCGGTGACATTCTATATTTTTGTGCACGTGAAGGATTTACTTGAGGATCTTGCATGTGCGATTGCATTAAATGTCTACCTCGGGAATGAACATTCTTCTTAGCGGTATGTGAAGAGAGCATGATGGGTTATTGATTTCCATATGTGGTGAAGAATGGATGATACATAATGACTTGTGATCTGTTTGAGATTATTTTATTCATGCAAAGTGTTTGAATGGTCAGGATTGGACCCCCTGTAATTGTAAACATAAAATGTTTAGGGTTTAGGGTTTATGTTACCGACCTAATTATAGTCTATAAGGTCAATGATGTTTGTTATTGTTTGTGTTGGAAAATGTTGTGTTTGCATCTGAGTGATGAGATACTTGCCAGACCAGTGAGTGGGAAACTGCAGAGTGTGATTGCAGAGTAGAGAAGCTAAAAAGGATTTGCCTTAGCATGTAGTGTTGTTATCATATCAGAGCTTTACCTGTTGTCCTCTAACTATTTCAATAGTAGGAAAATCCCTTTACCGTGTAGCTTTAATAGGCTTATTGCAAATCCTCTAACCAGGTGACTCAAGATCATTGAGTTCTTCAAATCCTCTAGTGAGGTAACCTTTAACAGGGTATATAGCCATCCCTTAACCAGGTGATCTTTAACAGGATCGATTCCTAATAGAACCTAATTATAAATTCTTTAATTGGACTAGGCTCCTAACATAGCGAGCTTCAAAAGAGTTCAAAAAAAAGCTTGTGGGTATTCATCCCCACCGTGGTTTTTCCCATTTGGGTTTCCATGTCAAAATCTATGTGTCATGAGTTGTGCATTTTTCATGTGATGATTGAACAGTCTTTGTTTAGGTGAATATGCATGCAAAGCTAATAGTTATGGTATTACTGATACAACATATGCATGAGTATATTGGCGAAGTAGTTATCAAGTGTTGAATGTTATTTGAAGTATTCAGTTTTACTAGTTTAGCTATCTTAAGTCTTACTGTGTTTAACAAGTATTGCCATGGTTAAGTTCAGTGATGAAGACAACCAGTTAGCATTGTTTTAACTTGATAATTTTTTGAGAAGTTTTTGTATGTACTGATTCACCCCCACCCTCTCAGTACCGTTTAGGGTATTTGTTGTTCATCAGTATTCATCATGAGGTTCCAGGTCTATTTTGCGAAAATCCTCCACCTCTACCTTGGAACTCTCTCATATCAAAATACTCTAGCCTCTCATTGAGGATAAACTTGCAATAAAGTTTCCTCAAAAAATATAATGGAACCTCAAAATTATTACAAGTTTGTTAGTCAAAGACCATCCACCACCTATTCCAAAAAGCATTTTTCATCACCAAATGGTTACACAGTGTATAGGAAACCTCTTTGAATTAAGAGGTGGTCTCATTGGTTTTGGGGTCATTAAAAAAGCACATATTTATGCTTTACTTATATTTTTTTTTCACTTGATTATAGGACAACCCACTAACTTCCCCATTTCGTAACTTGTTTGGAAAATTAATTGGCACTACTAGCCATTGATTCTAGGGCTGTGGCAAGGGATGCATGATGCTCATGCTCAAATGCCTTCAATCTATTCACCAATCTAGTTGTTTTGGTAGTGTTTTGTCTTAATTGATTTATCAAATCCCCTTGTGTAGCTTGTGAATGGTCTATTGGAGGAGATGGAGGGTTTGTATCTTAAGGGTCTAGCTATGGGTTCTCCGATGGGTTTTTCCCTAAGTTCTTAGGAGGTGTGTCTAGCTGGGGGGCAGTATTTTCGTAATCTAACATGCATTTATAACAAAAAATTTAAAAAATAATAAAAACAATGAGTTCACATTCAAATTCCAAATAGAATTTTTCAAATAGATAAAATCGATGAAAAAAGCTAAGCTTTATACCTCTTGGTTGCCTTAGCATTGTGGATGGCTTTGGTCTTCAAAAGCCTGTTTGTGTATTTTATGCTCCAAAATCCTTTCCAAACAATTTTTGTGTGGCTGTGGGTGAAAATGACCCAGTCAGTAGTAGTAAAAAATAATTTATTAACTACAAAACGTGTATGAGGTTTTAAAAACTAAAACCCGTAAGCATTTATTCTAATATAAACCTCATACACATTTTTGCCACTAGTACATTCGGGCCTAATTTCCGACGGCTCATTGTCGGAAGTCAGATGAAAACACAGCAAACTTCCGACAAATGTAACCATCGAAAACCCATTGTCGGTCTTCCTGACGATGCCATTTGCATTGGTAGTCCAATGACATTATGAACTCTTTCGACGGCTGCTATGTTTTCTCCTCTGGCCAAAAATTTAGTCGGATTATGGTCAAAATTCTAACGATTTCTATGTTTTCTCTTCGATGACTGTCTGACAAGGAAGTGACCTCAGACGTACAACATCCTTGTCAGATGTTTCTTTAGTTGTCGTTGGAATTCTGATAGTATCAGATGTTGTGGGTCAGACGGCTTGGCCACCGGTGCATGAAAACATTGAACGAGTTCTACTTTTAAAAATTGCATAAAATATTTTTAATTTATTTGATTCAGTGTTATTTGCAAAACAATATTATCAATGATCGATGTTTCCTTTCTCCAAGAATTGGATCTAGGATCTTTCTGTTAGATAATATGTAACATCCAATGACTAAATCTTTTCTTTAGAAATGCTTATTTTATTTAATTATCGTCTAAGTGTGAATTATAATTTATATCTGTGTGGAAGCAGAAGATACAAGTTGAAGACTTGTGTGAAAGTAAATTTCATAAAAGAAAGCAAGCAAACATTATCTTGAATGACATGGAAACAAGCTCATCAACTGCCTAAAAGAGAGAAATTGGAGAAAAGTAGAGAAAAGTGTTGATGGGTGATAAATATATAAAGAGTATGCAATACAAACAAACAATGTCTGGATTGTGTGATGTGACGTCTCTAATTTATGTCCGGAGGGACTAATTGGTTTTGGAGTTCCTAGGAAACCTATTGGGCCACGCTTGGAGGAAATCAATGTGCTCATGCAAGGACCACCTTTTTTCTATTTATGAGAATGATGCTTTTGCACTGAAGGATATTTGGAAGGCAATATCAAAAAAATTCTATGGTGTGGAACCAGAGTTGGTGGACTCGAAGTACTTTTCAGCTTCCAAAAGACCAAGAGGTTATGTACACAATCTCCCAATAGAAGGGGAATTTCAAGCATTACCTCTCCCCCCCATGACTATTCAGGAAGCACTTCCTTAGACAAAGGACTATTGGCCTCCATGGGATCAAAGAAAAAAATTGTATTGCATAGACTCTAGACGATGTGGTGGTGTCCTTCGTGAAGAACTCTGCACTATAATTGAAAATTCACGAGGGAAACTACAAGATAGTGAACATAAATACATTCTTGATAAGTGCAAAGAATGGAACTTGGTTTGGGTGGGGCCAGGTCAAGTGTTTCCTCTAGGGGTTGATGAGATAGAAATTATATTAGGATTTGAAAAAGATCACACTCGTGGAACTTTGTGTGCAACTGATCGATTGTGATGTTTGGGTAATGCATTCTAAATAGATATAGTTGCAAACTGGTTTATTTGTCTTGAAAGCATTTTATCCTGATGGCATTGAATTAAAGTTCTTTCTCTATTTTCTGGTGATCTCTGGAGCAGAGGTTTCTTTGCATCGACCTGGGATACATTTAAGTTGTGTTGTATCTACGAAAATATGTATCCCAGGTTGATGCAATGCATCCTTTTCTTCACCAATACCAGATAATAGAGAAAGTACTTTAATTTAATGCCATCAGGATAAAATGTTTTCAAGACAGATAAATGGTATGCAATTGTATCTATTTGGAATGCATTACCCAAACAACAATTTGAAGGGGTCTACCTTGTCATGATTAGGTATAAAAGGAAGCCTACCCTGTCATTTGAATGGGTCTACCTACAATTCAAGTGATCTCTTAATTATAAAATCAATTCAATTCCAAGTGAACAAGCAATCAAGCATTCATCAAGCATTGAAGGAGAATTCAAGTTAAAGCACAACATTCATGATCAACATTCTGCATGATATCCTAAAACCTTGTGTGAGGATTCAAGAAAGATTCATCAAGGTATCATGTTCAATTTCAAGCAATTTTATATTAGATCTATCCTTTCCCTCAAAAGGAAAACATTATACTTCAAGGTTAATTCACAACCCAAGGTTTGACCTAGGAGAGCCCCCATCAAAAAATCTATTTTTGTCATTTTGTGTGTAGGAAATTGATTCAAGAGTTACGTGTGAAGAATTTGGCAAAGTAAATGATGACAATCAAACTCAAATTTTGATGGCATGAAAAGTAGAAGACTAGGCCAGTTCACACCTCCTAGTCCCAAGAATTTTTGACAACCTTTTGATAGTAGATTTTGTGTACCATCCTAATCCAAAAAGCATTCATTTTTTCTACATCCAACAGGTGGAGGATCTGGTCGATCTGCACATCCTAGTCCCAACAATTCTACTTGAACACTCTGTCACAATAGAAGAGATATGACTTCTAGGTCTACTAAGGAGATGCTTACTATTAGTCATATGATAAGAGAAAAGAGAAGAAACGTGAATACTACTAGCTAACAAGTTGTCTAATTTTGGGTGATTCATGCCACATCATGGATTTCATTGGCTATCAAGTTGTGCTATGCTAGGTTATCCATGATAGAGAAGATTAACAAACAAAACCATTTGTTCGCAAGGCAATCCAAAAACTCTACTACAAAATGGTTGTTGTAGTGACACAAAACACAAACAACAATAATAACCAACACTTGCAAAGTTGTAAACAACAACAATGATCACACTAGCATTAATCCATGCTATTTCAAGTAACAAATCTCAAAAAAATGATAACCATGCCCTAGGGGGCACTATGTAACACAACACTTCTAGTTTGAGGATATAACATAAATGAATTAACACAAGAAAAAAAGAGAGCTCATATGCCTCCCCTTAAGATGTCAACATACCTCTTGGTTGATATCTTGAGGTAGATAGCGATCAAGGATAAGCACCTTCAACACCAAGAGGATACCCTTAATAAACATACGTGCATTCCAAGTTAGGAAGAAAGATCCTTGTACATGCCTCATTGCTATAAGAAAGGAAGAGATAGTTGTAAAAGAGATATTTTTCAACAAGTGTAAAGGGGTCATTTTAAAGAGGGAGGAAGAGATCTTTTCCTAAAGATGTCTACCTCCAAAAATAGAGGAGATATTTAATAAAGATATCATCTTTTAAATTAAGAAATGGGCAGGAGATTAAGAATACAAACCTTCCATATTGCTAGGAAATGGTATCCTTGATGAAGGATTGCACACTTTCTATCACTAAAGAGAGATTGTTCATAAAATACATACCGTTTCAAGAAAGAAAGAGGTCCTAATCAAGGAACACACACGTCCAAGCAATGAGAGAATTTGGATTGAGGACAATTCTATGCAAGAAAGGATATCAAGTTATAAAAGATAAAAATAAAAAAAGGTAAAGTGGATCCTTCGAAAAGAGGAACAATTGACAACTATTATTCTTGCTCCACAATGTAGAGAAAAGAAGAACTAGGCTATTACGTTGCCTCCCAAGCATGATTGCACATGAAATCATAGTACCATGAATGACAATGAGCCCCTAATAGGTAATTAAGCTACCAATGTCATATAGCAAGATACAAACATAATAGGTTATAAATGTCATTTAGAAGGGATATGATGAGTGTATAACTCTTTGTCACCTATTATTTAAATGTTACTAGAACTAAAATAAGTTATTGAATTTTAATCTCCAAATCATGACATTCATTAGTGGAGTAGTTGATGATGCTTGAAAAAAGGATTGTCCTAATTTTTATTTTTTTTCTTCAATTTTTCAAGGGGAGAGTAATAAATTTGGCTTTAAGAAACTCATACAAAATTATCTCTTTTTGTGATTAAAAGTTGTTGGAAAAGTCATAGATATATTAGACAATGTGGGAGGGGATGTCAATAAAGGAGGAGTATAGAAATCTAAATCTTCTTTAGAAAAATGTAATGTATATTTCTCATGAACCTCCACAATTCATTGCCCACATCCTAATTCATGTCCATTGCATCCATGTTTATAATTAAATGTAGTATTTAAATCATGTCTATAGGAGTGTGTTCATTCATATTTTCAAAGTCTAAAGATCCTCAACCATCATCAAGACATGTGTTGGAAGAAGAGGTTGGAATAGATTTAGAAGAAGCTTGAATAATTGACACATGTACAACTCCCTTGAGACTTCATATTTGGATAGAGGGACCTTATATCAAATTAAGGAAGGCATGAGAGTGATATATGTATTAGTGTAATTATTATACTTTTTGAATATTTATCCCTAGTATAATATTGGAAATTGTATCTTATACTAATTAGAGAGTCATAATTAGGATATTATTTTCCCATTTTTAGTTGTTGATCTCATTATTTAAGACACAAATGATTTTCGTCATTTCTTTTCTTTGTGTGGAATATATATCTAATGTAATTATTTATATTTTTAATAAGAAAATAGATTTATTGTAGTAATCATGTGGTTTTTAAATTCTATCTCTTGTCTATTGAATATCATAACTCTAACATGGCTTTATTTTGGATGAGTAATGCTGGTGTTTACATCGCCAGACTTGGGCATAGCTTAATCAGGTTCTTCAAACCTCTTCTTTCATTGTAATTTTGAGATATATGCTTCAGTTAGTGACTATCTAATATCTTTAGAAAATTAGTAGCATATCTCTTGGTAGTCAGCCTATGTATAGATCCTATGATTGCATGGGAACTATGAATAGTGTTTATTTACACTATGAATATTATTTGATGTTGTGATTAATGTCTTAGGCATGGACAATTTTTTAGGTGTGAATAATGTTTTCAAGTATAAATAGGTTTTTTTGATAATGAAGAGATTTTCTAGGGGCTATAAATAATGGTTTAAACCTTGTGTAGTTTTTTCAGGCTTTTTTTGCTTGCCTAAAGGAATAGTTTCATGAATATAGATATCAGTTGGGAATATGATATCCAAATTTTAAAAAATAAATAGACATTGGAATGTTGATTCTATGATATAAAACATCTTTAAAACATGTACCCTGGCAATTGCAGCTACAACATGTGACAAAATTCCTCTATTATTTATCCTATGATAGATGTTCATGCCTAGTTCCAAAACTTCTAATTTCTCTGAGGCAGTCTGTCAAACAGTTAGTGTGACATTTCAAAGCTCCCATTTTTGCACAGGCTAGGGGATCATGTTGGCAGAGCTTTACACCTGTGCCTAGGCCAACGGAGAATAAAAAACATCACTATCAGTAGGTGCAAAATAGATGGGTGACCGATGCTAATGAATGAAAGAAGGGGAATGAACCCATCTTTACAAAGCCCTTTTGATTAAAAAATTGATTCATTTACAATGAAAATTTTCAGTAAATGGTAGTAAAAAGTGAGTCAAACACTATAAGTTTTCTCTGTTAGTATAGGTCCGAATAATAAGATCTGTAATTATTACATCATGTCCTTCTTTTGATAATAAAGGATATTTTATAACGGAGATCCGTTTTAAAAACGAGAACCCGCTATTCAAATAACATGGCCCTGTTATGTAAATTAATGGTTAAAATAATAACGGGGGCTAGTTACTTAAATTTTGAAACCAAAGCCTACCATGTGCATTACATTTAGGTTTGGGAAAGGCATGGAATACCCAACCCTTAGCCTTGGACTTGCAAGTTCAAGCTTGTTTCAATGAAATGCTCAAAAACTAACTTATGTCATATTTTTCATGTCCATTATCAAAGAAATTTTTGACGAAATTAAAAACCATTTCAGATTACATTATGTAGGTTTTGAATATGTAATTTTTTTTAAAGATTTGATTATTTTTCCTATGTTTCAATTAATTGTACTCAAACTAGACCATAAACTTCAAATATTAATTAAGTTTGTTTATTGAATAACTTTTTTGTTTTTATGTTTTTTGAAAAGAAAATTATACGTCATCAATCCACACATAATTATTTTCAATTTTAAAAAAAATTAAAAAATTGATAAGTTCAAGTCAAATTATGTTGGCCATACATGATGAGTTTTTAAAACGACAATTAGGGTCAATAAAAAATTAATAAAAAAATTATTGAAAAAAAAATAACACAAAAATATCCTCATCAATCTATAGTGTATTAGAGATCATTTCCCAGGAGGATTTGAAAAAAAAAATTATTTGTGTCAAAAAGTGATGGCCATACGCATGCATGGTATGGTCCTGAAACAAGGATTTTTAAAAACTGGTTTCTAGAAATCCATTATGAAAATCAATTTTAATTATTTGGATATTAATATAAATTACATATTTGGAAAGAGACTCCAAGTGCTATATTTCATATTACTGACTTTTTCCAAGATGTAATCTCAAGTGCTTCAAATTTTAAGGTCAAATGTGGAAAAACCTGAAAATCAGAAAAAAACACTTCCACTTTTTGGCCAAAAAGTGGACTCAATTTCTTCCATTGGCCCATTAGTAAACCCCTTTTTTTGGTAAGAAAATTTTCTGCACTGACCCATTAGTAAACCCCTTTTTTTGGTAGGAAAATTTTAGGTAAGTTCTAAATTTTTTGTTGAAACATGTGTTATTATTCTTCCAATTTGATACATTATATAAGGCCTTCTATATAAAGTGTGAAAAGATTCTTAGGGACTCTATTTGGACATCCTATGATAACTTTAAAGGTTTTCATTGTGTGGGATTGGATTTTATTATAGCTCCCAAATGCTTTTAGTAGACTAAGGTTTCTTTCAACTCAACATTAAGGATAAACCTTGTGTGCAAAATAGATTATTGAAACATTAAAATATTTTATTACATTATTGTATTTGTTTTAGTGCCCCATATGGGTGACAACTCTAGAAGTGTCTTGGTTTATATACTCTTCTAAATATGAATGATCCTATTAGTATTTTTATGGGCAAAAACATTGGAAAACTTGGGAAACCATTAAACAATATCTTATATGGAATGCAATAAATTCTACAAAGGGATATCTATCAACAAAAACAATCTATTTGGAGTGTATTTGGTTATCTCTTCTTAAAATTAGTTGTCCTCTAACTAAGACACCATGGCTATATGTGTTGATTTTTTTAAGAAGGGAATCAAAAACTTTCAAACCTTTTTTCCAAGGTGACCAAGATTTTCTTGTCTAGCTAGAAGTTAAGGCTACATAAAGAATAGCTAAGCAAGATTTGGAATCTTACCAAATAATTATTCATTTAGTGCCCAAGCCCAATATGGTTAATAATATTGGGATTAAAACCCTCAAACCTTGGTGGAAAGATTGTAAATGATATCTTAATATACCATTTTCCTACTACATGTCCCATAAAGGTTAGGCTTGGATCTTTTCACACCTTCACATGGTACCCAAATTAAACTAGAGATAACTTCTTTACTCTTCACCATGTTCTTGGCAATGTAGGTTCTATACTATTTTTTTGCCTATTTACGAGCCAAGGTTGGCTCAATTCCACAACGCATTCTTTATTGAGGTTTCCCTATTGATGCTTTACCATCTTATTTTGTGGTCAATAAGAGACCCTTTAGTATATTTTTAAGTTGTATGGCAAAGCCAAAGCTTCACAATGCTAAATTGATTAATTTTTCAATCCTTTTAATTTTGAACCTTTCTTATGCCATATGACCATCTTAGAGGGTTGACTCAAAATCCCATCAAGTTTACATAGATTTAGCATGATTTAATAATAAAAAAGAGTTTGAGTATTTGAAAAGACATGAATTATGCTATATTTTTTGGTTATTCTATTGATACTTGCTCTTTGCTATATACTGATGTTGTCATATGTTCTAATGTGCTCATGCAGATTTAGATACAAGTGAACAAAGTCATAGTTAAAGAAACACATTTGTAAGCTCTTCTTGATCATTAGAGAAATGCCCTTTGCATAGTTACTTAGGTTCCATCAATTATAACCTCTAAAAAGAATGATTCTCTTCTACATGACCATTAATGTGAACACAACCAATCTACTCATAATAATCAAGATGTTCACTCATAATTTCCTTTACCTATGACTTTGTTCACTCATAATTTCCCTTTCACACGCTCTAGTTATTTCACTTTTTCATAAAGTAAACATAGGAGGATAAAGAAGATGAAAGTGTTTCTAGGCGAGAGCCTCCTCAAATGATTTCGACGAGAGCCATCAAAATCCAAAAGATTTGATATATCAAACAAATCTTTCACATTCCAAAAATCAATTTTGTAAGAAATTCAATCCATCGAATTGTGAAAATCCGATCTTGAGATTTAACTGTAAGCTGTAATTATGACGTATTGTGTTTTCCATTGGGTTGGGTACCAGTACATTCACATTCATATTTTCCATTGCTGATGAATGAATGTCGTGGAAATTGTACACACATATGCCTTTTTATTTTCTACCCCTGGTGTTCACAGCTATCACGGAAAGCGAACAAATCTTATTTTCGTCGGTTATTTCTGGTACAAATCTTCAATTTAAAGCGACAGCGTAGAATTTGGGCACAAAATGGTAGGAATGACAGAAACGATTTTGTTGTTGCAGTCAATATTGGAATGGCTATTCCCATTGGGCAGTCAATAGAGGATGAGTTGGCTTGCGGCCACGTGAAAAAGAAATGGATCACATATCTGATCCTCTGCCTGTACCCATCTCTTCTACCATCTTTTTATTTAGCCTACATTAACTAATGATGAATCTTTAATTACTTTCCTTTTCAATTATAAAGAAGACAAAAGAATTGTTTGTAGTCCAAAAACCATTGAGTGCAATTATAAAGAGGCATCAAAATATATTAAAAATATACAGGCTTTTATCTAATTCGAGGACTTTGAAAATTGAAGTATCGGAACATCCTACATTCTTTGTTTTTTTATGCAACCATCGCTCTTGAAGGGGATTCTTGATTTAAAAAAAATCTTCCTGAATCTTTACTTTTCCAAATTTTCCAGGTAGAAGGAGATACTAATGTCCGGCCTCCACTATCCATAATTTATATATTAGTTGTCAAAATCTAGGCTGATTTCAATGTCGCTGTCAAAGAGATTTTTTCAGTAATGATATACATTCTATACAGCTATAATATATTTAGACACTTGATCTCCCCAAATGTGCTGTGTGTGTCCCTCTCTCTCTCTCGCTTTACTGCCATGGAAATGATAATGAGTCCTCTCTGCATTGCTACACTCACCTCAAATGTGCATTGCTCTGCTCTCTGCCTTACGCTTTGCTCCATTTATACTGAGAATAATCTTCAATGCGCTCTGCCTTTCTCTGTCTCTCAAAATAAGCAGGCCTCTATCTATGCTCACAGCAATCTCAACTGTCTTCTGCTTCCCCCTCTCTGTCATTCTGTGACTGAAAATAACGAGCTTGTTCATTCTTCATTGCTTCCAAGATATGATGTATTTCTGAACCATCGTGGGGCAGATGTGAAGGAAAGTGTGGCCAGCCTTATCTTTTATAATCTTCAGAACAAGGGATTCAAAGTGTTTCTGGACAAGAAATCAATTCAAGGTGGAGAAAACATAGCAGAAGCAATAGAGGAGGCTATTCACTCAGCCTCTGTACATCTTGTTATTTTCTCTCCTAATTATGCACAGTCCGTTTGGTGCTTGAAAGAGCTTAAACTGATCCTCGAAACAGGGGCTCCCATCGTACCAGTATTTTATGGGGTTAAGCCTTCAGAGCTTCGAATGAGAGAAGAAAACAGTGTGTATGGTGAAGCCTTCCAAAGGCATAAGCACACTGGAAATTTTGAGCCCCATACTCTTGAAGAATGGAAGAGGGCGCTTTATGAGGTTTCATATATAAAGGGTCATATTTTTACAGGGTAATTTTTTTTATTAATTTTTTATTTGGAGGGATATGTCTGGATTATTTTAGATATACTCTAACTTCACTTTTGGATCGTCACCTAGTTATTTTTATTTTTATTTATGTCTTTCATCTTTTGAATGAAAATTTTAATAATTATATTTAATATTTTTAAATTGGTTTGTTGTATGTATTACAGAGATCAAGGAGAGCTATTGGAGCAAATTGCCGTCAATGTAGTCGAACTTATTGATAAAGTCAAGTTTGAACCAAAAGAAACAGCTGCCAATTTAAAAGAAAGCAATTGTCTCAATTTCTAATCCCATCGTGATAAATACAATTATCAATCTTATATATTCTTTCCTTTAATTTACTTATTAAAATTTATTATAATTCATAAAATAATATCAATATATAATAGAATTTTAAATAAATGTTATGTAAGCTGACATATGAGGTACGTAATACTTGAGGTGTTGACATTTGTTGAACACAATGCTATGATATTAGCTTTCTAAAATTATAGTAATTTTCTTGGAGGAGCTTGGTTGTATATGCTTTGGAAGATCTTGGTTGTATCTTATTATTATTATTGTTAAAATACAAGTCAACATGTCATTCACACCGAGTGACTTGTTATTCAATTTTAACTATTTTTTTACTGTTGTACAAAATAAATGTTTTATATGGATTATTTTAAAGATTAATCTAAATAATTTTATTTGTTTTTTAATTGTTCTAGCAAAATAAATGTTTAATATGGCTTTATTTAAAGGTCAATTTAAATAATATTTATAATTAAGTATAATTAATTTAAGTAAATTTTATGAGTTTGAAATTGATAATATGTAATAAAAATTTAGAGATAAAATTAAAAGTTATTTAAGATCTTTAGATTTGAAAATTATGATGTAGAATAAGAAATATTAGATAATATATTGAAAAGATATAACATAAAATGATAAAGAAAGCATTGAAACTTTAAAATATAAGAAAAGTAAAAGAACTATTGAAAACATTATTATTCTAATGATGAAATTTGTATATTTATTTTGTTTCCTATTTAATTTTATGTTTATTTTAAAATAATATCTGTAGACATATATATATAATGATAAATGATGCTAGTTTTTTAAAAGTGAAGTCATTTGTCTAATCTTTTCATCTATTTAATATCATAATATAATTCTTTGGATTATTCAATTTTTAAAACACATTATTTCATTTGAAACTATACATAAATGCATTTAATTAAATCAAATTAATTGAACTATTTTAGTTTGCCTGTATTTAATTGTCCTAACTTAACTAATAAGGAATATTTGTTTGCCTTTCCATCTATGAGGACAATAGAATGATATGAAGATTGCACTCCATGTGCATTAAAATATATTAGTCAACTCTCTAGAGTCTTTCATGGGTTACCGTGACCTTGAAAATCTAAGGATGAAAACATCCTATGATATTATTTATAATCTTTTAAACTATTTCTATTAGAGATTATTCTTGATGATTAAGTATCTTGATTTACTAATCTTTCTTACAAATCTTTCAATTATTTTCATTCCTTGCCCGAATTATGAAGTAGAGAAACAAGTACTAATGTGATAATTATGTGTATGTTGTAAAAATCTAGGCCTTTCTTAATGTCACTCTCAAGGAGATTTATTTCAATACGATAGATTGTTATATGTAACATAATATATGCACATGCTTACTTCCCCATAAGTTTTGTACCTCTCTCCCACTTTTCTGCCATGAAAATGATAATGAATCCTCCATTCGTTACCCCACTCTCTACCTTATTCTTGCAATAATATCAAATGTACTCTTTCTCTCCCTTAGATGAGTATTTGATAAAAAATGCATGTTTATTTTAAGAGTTCCATCTGACAAATCTAGTAGACACACTTGAGAACATCCATTTCCTTTTTGATGATATTTTCTTCATTGTTGTTTTCATACTACTTCATCATTGGATCTTATTCTTCATTTGTTTACACATGGTTGTAGTTTGTCACATTTTTCATTTATCAAACTTATACTTGATTTGATTGTCTCATATTTTCATACCAACATGACAACACCTAAGTAAAGTTCAAAGACAACATCGTCAACAATAAAATTATCAAACATTCTGCATCTCTAATTGGATTTGTTTCTTTCCAAAGTGAAAAATGATATTTTGTATTTGTCGATCTCCTTCATCATCATTTGTCAAGTAGGAATCATCAATACAAGAGATCATACATTGTGTGGGGATACATAATCTCTCTTTCTTCTATATGGAGAATATTAATTGTGCCTTGGTGAACAAGTATTCCTTGGGTCATGTTGGGTGCTCTTTCTTTGACATGTGCATATATGGTTGATCTTTTCTCCTTTGGATGGGTTTTTTTTCCGTACAATTTATCTCCTTTACTATGTTGAGTATCTAATATAGTTTTTTAGCTAAGAACCATCTATGCAACTTCCATTTTTGTGTGTGTCAAAAACTTAAAGTTCCACTTAAGTGGGTTGTATGATGTGAAAATGTTATGGTATCTAACTAGTTACTTCTTAGGTCCTATTAATAGTTACATACTCAACCTTAATTAGATAATAGGATTGAGACACTTGATGTAATCTTAGCATGGATCAATTTCATCTAAACTTCCAACAATGTATATTGTATCAGTTGTATTTTACATCGAATGAATTATCCATGTTCATAGCATTTCCTTTGCTTCTCTCTTGTGGAAGGCTCTTTTGATTGTAGGTGATTGTAGGCTCTCTCTCTCTCTCTCTCTCTCTCTCTCTCTCTCTCTCTCTCTCTCTCTCTCTCTCTCTCTCTCTCTCCCCCCCTTCCTCCCTCTTACTTGGGCTTTATCTCTATTATTTTCCTTTCTCTACTTGTCTCCCCCTCTCTTTTTTTCAACCCCACTCTTTCTCTCATACACCCTCTCTCTCTCTCACGTCTCTCCCTCTCTATTACTTGGGCTCTCTCTCTATCTAGAGTTGAGGAACCTAGAGCCTAGGGAGAGAAAGAGGTTAGAGAGACAGAGGGGTAGAGAGGTGGGTAATGAGATAGAGAGGAGGCATTAGAGTGGTATAGATGAAGGGAGGGAGAGACATAGAGATGGGGAGATAGAGAGGTGGATGGAAGAGAGGATGATAGAGGGAGGGAAGAAGGGATAGGAATGTGGGTAAGGAGGCAAGGAAAGGTAGAAAAGGAGAGAGGGTGGGTGCAACATAAAGAGGGGAGAGATAGAGAGATGACAAACCTAAATCTTGGGGAGAGAGGGGTGAGAGACCTAGGGGGTAAGATAGAGGTAAGAGAGATAGTGGGGGAGAAAAAGGCGGGTAATGAGATAGGGAGGGAGAGGTGGAGATGTAAAGATAGAGGGAAGGAGATACCTAGAGATGAGGAGAGATAAAGGGTGTGAGAAAGAGGCAGTGATCAAGAGAATGGGGCTAAGGGAAGGTAAGGCACACACTAATAGATGGTGGGAGAGATGTCGGGGAATAAAGGTATTGAGGGAGAGAGGGGGATGCATATAAAGAGAGGAAGGAAAAATATAGTAGAGAGTGAAGGGTAGGAAAGAGAGAAGAGGTAGTGTTAGATCTTGTGGGGAGAGAGGAGAGAGTAAGATAAAGAGAGGTAGAAATGGGACAAAGAAAGAGTGATAGATAAAGATCTATAGGTTTAGAGTCTATGGGAGACAAAGATAGCAACATAGAGAGAATGAGATAATATTGATAACTAAGCATGTTGATTAAAAAAAATTGACCGAGTTTGAAATTTTAAATGATCTTCTAAAACCTATAATCTACATTATAACTCCTAGAGATTTGAAACCACTCTCAAACATCCTACTAATATATACATGAAATATAACTTAAAGTATAAGAAAGGATAAAGATATTTTTAAATATGAATTATTCATGCATGTATTCTTGTTAGGAAAGAGAGTGAAAGAAAAAGATAAATTGTCAATGCTTAACATTTCTCTAATGGAAATGTACTTTCAAAAGTGCATTTCAATTTGGCGAGTTCCAAATATGGCACTAGCCAAATAGGTTTGGTGTGACCAAATCTTAGGCTTGGAATGCCAAACCTATAGAAACACAGCAAATATGATGAGAACTCTATTTGGTGGATGTCAAGTGGCTTCGTTTAGGAAAAACAATAATTGGCAACCTTTTGATCCCACAACTTGGTGCACTTACCCTCATGTACAAGTAGTTAAATTATCATATTGATTTATATGTAAATGTATATATCTTTATTTAAAAGGAAACATTTATATTTGTATTGATAATGCTTGCATATTTTATTATTTTTGAAATATATCAACTAACTCATTAGAATGAATATGTCAAGAGTCCTATTATTTTTAAGTGTTAAATAAATTTAATGGAAAAATTAGATAATAAATAATTGTTCATTACATAAAGCATATAGTTTGATTGGTCACAAAATCCAATTTTAAAAGTAGTATTTCTCCCATAATCTTTATTTGCTTGATATCTATCTAGAAGTCAATTAAGTGCAAGGAAATTTTTAAGTTTTTGTAGCAGTTCATTTGGATTTTAAGCTTCTACATCCTTTATGTGGTAAGTAGTTATTTATAAAATTAGAAAGAAGTTAGCCTAGATTAGTAAGTCTCTTTCTTTAGTAGGAAAACTTTAGGTATGTTTTAAAATGTTTGTTGTCACACATGTTATTAATCTTCCAATTTGATCCAATATAAGGTCTCTTAATAAAATTTTGAAAAGATTCTTAGGGACTTTATTTGAATCTCCTATGATAACTTTAAAGGGTTCCAATGTGTGGCAAAGGATTTTTTGTAAATCCCATATGATTGTAGCATACTAAGGTTTCTTTCTACTGAACACCAAGGATTAGCCTTGTGATCCAATTAAATTATTAAAGTATTGAAATATTTCATTACATTATTGTATTTATTTTGGTGTCTTATATGGGTAACAATTCTAGAAGTGTGTGTTTCTATAATTGTCTTAATATGAATGACCGTATCAAAATTTATGGTACTTTTATGACCCAAAACATTGGAATGATTGGAATCCATTAAAGAATGGCTTATATGGAATGAACAAATTCCAAAAAGGGATATATATATAAATTAACAATCTGCTTGGGGGGTATTTGGTTAACTCTTCTTAAAATTAGGTGTCCTCTAACTAAGACACCATGGTTATATGTGTTGAATAATTTTAAGGGAATTAAAAACCTTTCAAACCTCTTTTCCAATGTGGCCAAGAGTTTTCTTTCCTAACTCAAAGCTAAGGCTACATATAGGATAGCTAAGAAAGAATTTGAAATTTACCAAATAATTATTCATTTAGTGTTTGAGCTTAATATGCTTAACAATAGTAGGATTATAACCTTAAAACCTTGGTGGAAAGATATAAAATGAAAGTTTAAAATATGATTTTGCTAATACAAGTGCCATAAATATTAGGCTTCGCTCTTTCCACACATTCACATGGTGCGCAAATTGAACTAGAGACAACTTCTTTCTAAGTCTTCAAGAGGCTCTTGGCAATGTATGTTCTATGATTTTTGGTTGGCTATTCATGAGCCAAGGTTGGCTCATTTCCAAAGTCCATTCTTTACCAAGGTTTCCCTATTGATGCTATATCATCTTATTTTGATGTTATGGATCCACATTGCCCATTTTGTGGTTAACAAGAGACCCTCAAGTATATTTTTAAGTTGTATCCCAAAGCAAAAGCTTCATAGAGCTGAATTAATGATTTCTTTAATCCTGTTAATTTTGAACCTCTAATGTGGCATATGACCATCTTTGGAGATTGATGCAAAATTCCCACCAATTTTACATATATTTAGCATGCTTTTATGATAAAAAAATATTTTAACATTTCGAAAGACATGTGTTCTGCTATATCTTTTGGTTATTCTATTGATACTTTCTCTTTGATAAACACCAAGGCTATCATATGTTATAATGTATTCATATAGATTTAGGTGCAAGCAAACAAAGTTGTAGTTAAAGAAACACATTTGTAGGCACTTATTAATCATTGAGCAAATGCCCTTTGCATAGTTACTTAGGTTCCATCAACTATAACATCTAGAGAGAGTCATTCTCTTCTACATGATGATTGATGTGGACACAACCAATCTACTCATGGTGATTAAGATGTTCACTCACAATATCCTTGGATGAAGATCCACGGTTCTGACTATTTGTGAATAGTTTCGACTCCCACACCCACACTCTTACTGTTTGCTCTCATTCCAGTTTTCTCTAAGATTGTGATCATAGATTTGTTAGATGACAAATTTCTTTAACATGCTCTAGTTAATTCACTTTTCCATAAAACAAACATAGGAGGATAAAGAAGATGATGCTGCTTCTAGGTGAGATCGTCCTCAGATGATTTGGAAACCAAAAGTGCATTTTGATTTCTTCATAGAGTCGCTGCCAACATCTTGTTAGGATTTTATTTGTTGTCACCAATGTTTAAAACCAAATATCAATTATCAATCAATGAGTTCTTTGAAACCTATTTTATATCTGTTTGACTTTACCATATTTTATAGAAAAGGTTCATAAATTGTTCTTTTCTCGGCTCTATTATCTATCCTTTGCTTTGTGTATTTAGTTCTGCCAATGTGACAAACCAACATCCTATATTGATGGCTGAGGCAAAAACAATCTAGAAAACAAAAGGAACAAGGAATATACATTTTTATGTGTTTTTTGGTTGTCTTTTATGTTGTTCAATTTTAAAGAATTAATCTAGTCAAAGGTTTCTTATGGTAGAAAATTAATCATTTATAGTGTTTCTAAATGTCATCGATTTCTAAACATATTTAGATTAAGGAGAGAAAATGGGCACATATCAAGTAAAGTAATAATAGAACAAAACATTATTAACTGTCAATGCAAGTCTAGAAAATAAGCATAAATCTACAACAATAAATTAATCCTAGACATCTAAATTTGTTTTTTGATATCACCAAAATTTGAAACAAAATTCTAACTCGATTATCAATAAAAAGACCATGTTTCTTAGATATAATATGTAGAATGTGGAATATCTAACATAATTCATTTTATTACTTCCTACCCCGCATGGAACTATCCGCGAGGGTTTGGATTAAACAGTTATTAAGCATATCTTTGAACGACCAATAACATGTCTTGATTTTTGTTGTGTTAATACGACCAATAGCATAGCTTGATTTTTGTTGTGTTAATGTTATGTGAAATCTAGTTCAATGTTTGCCAAAGATATGTGATCGAGCTTTAACAATTGCCTGGAAAATGGAGATGTTGGTAGGCTATTATTGGCAGATGCGGAGGTATCTCAGACCCCAACGTGGGAGAATGTACCAAAAATAATGCTTCATCAATGCATTGCAGGGAATTTATTCAATTGTTCAGACATGGCGAATGTTGTGGACATAGGGAGTTACGTGTTTTGGAGTCTCTTACGCATTTTTTTTATCTTGTGTTCTCCATCAACTGTGGTCTTTTTTAATAGAAAAGAAATCAGTGGAGTGAGGTAGGCTCCAAAACAAAATGCCAAGCACTGATAGCGGTATATTAATGTCCATATCAATACAATAGGGGGGAAAAACATTGGGCGCTAATGTTTGGATCCAAGTATGTTTTCAAACTTTTATTGCTAATGACTTGTACTGGCTTGGTATTTTAATACATTTTCTGTAAAGTTAATGGCATTCCATGACAAGCCATCTTGTTTTTCTTCTTTCATGTCATCACTAGATTTTTGGGCAGCCATCAAACTACCACACTTGGCATACATGTTGATAAGATTATCTTGAATGACGTTTCCATATCCCCTTTGAGTGATGAGAGAGTGGGTTCATTTTCCTTGTGAAAGAGATTTCTTGGCAATGTAGATCTGCAATAGTTAAAAATAAGTGTTAGATTCTTCATGGAATTTGTGCTTTGTAAGAAGAATGTGTAGCACATCTTTAAACTCACTCTACCCACATAATGCTCTTAGATTGAGAAGGGCAATGGATGCTATTGCCATTGTGTCATGAAAACTAGAAAATTGCATTGTTGGTCAATTTATTTTTACCATAATTATAGGTTTTAAATTTTCTATGTATTTTCATATAAAATTCATAGATTTCAAAGTTCAAAATATCATGCATTCCGATATGATTGTGTAACATTTCTCATTTTGATCATAGGATTTTCCTCAAAACCCTTCTTTAGGAAAATTAGAAAATTAAATATAATTGTAATCTCAATCAAAATTAAACACAAAAACTCTATTCATCCTCTCAAGTGATACTGTGGTCATTTATCAATTATGTGGATGATAGTGAAATGATAATTTCTCTATTGAGGAGTATTTCACTATCTTTCCAGTACTGAATTTTAGTCGGACTAATGACGTTGAAGAAAAATCATATAATGCAATTGATATGCTAATAAAAGAGGTGAAATAGTTTAACTAGATAACAATCTCATACCCATGTCAAAATAAAACCCATCACAACATTGTGAAGCTAGAGCATGTTTATCCAGATCAATATTTTTACATTGTTTTATTATTTTAAGTGGGTGTATCAACATTCTAACCATGCAAACAAGGTCAACACAACACATGACATTAATTCTCTTCCCTATTAACAAATTCTTTAGAGTAGGGTTAAGGACACTCTTGAGATGGTTCACATCTGTAGGTACAACTTAGCTGCTCTTCTTCATTTTTTCTTCTCCCCGTTGAGTTTGAAATCAATATTTCTTTCAAGCTTCAACATTGCAAAAGAATAGAAAAAATCCCATGCAAACTTGTTCCACCATTGTGTTGTCCTCTAGGATTGTGCAGACATTGGACAGGCTCGATACATGAATGCTCAAACAGGAACACATCAATAAATGTTTAGAGTTTTGCACATGTAAGCTCACTCTAATGCAAAATAAATTAGATGTATCTACTAAAATTTCAGGCTCTTGTCAAAATGGTTATTTAAAATTTGATGAGTTTACAACTTGGGGTTTTCCAAATGTAAAAATTTCTTAACAGATATCATCACAGGTCATTGGCAAGCTAGACATCTCACATAACTAATGCATCATCTCGAAGATGAGAATACCTACAACTTTTCATAAGAACTCCTCTGCTTCAAGAGCATTTTTGTTATAACAAAGGAACATGATAGTAGACATTGTTGGTTTATCAATATTTAAAAATTAGACATGATCATAAGTGTGTGTGCATGTACATCCTCCGAGAATCCACTATTATCATTTAACACACCATGACCACCTTTGCACTATTGGGCATGAACTATGCTGCCCTGCAACCCTTGTTTAATTTATAAAACATTTTATCCATTTAATTGTCTTGAATCCAAGTTACATCTATTTATTTAACCTACATCAAATAATAACTAAACTTTACTTTCCTTTTCAATTATAAAGAGGACTAGAGGATATTAAAATATATTATAAATATCCAAATTCTTTTGCCTGATATCAGGAATTTGAAAATTAAAGGATTAGAACATCCTACATTCTTTTTTTTTCCTCAACCATTGCTATTAAAGAGGATTCTTGATTTCTTATAAATCTTTCTTACAAATCTTCCCAAATCTTTGCTTTTCCAATATTCCCAAGTATCATAGAAACTTCTAATGCTGTCAAAATCTAGACCTTTTTCAATGTCCCTCTCACAAGGATTTTTTCAATAATGACATGTGTTCTATGTTTTTGTTGTGTAACTCTTGCTGCACGGTCCAAACTATTCTCTTTGATGACTCTCCCATCGTGACTGCACCAAGTGGCTGAAACAACTCAATGTGATGGAGGCAATGCAAAAACAAACTATCTATATATATATATATATATATATATATCATGTAAATCAGTTATAAGATGTCAGCAACATATCGACTCACAAGATTCGGCTCATAGGCCTGAGTACAAAACATGCCTATTATGCAACATTTAGGCTCAAGCAAGAATGTGAGCCAACTCTAGACCTCATAACCTCAGGATTGTTCTCCTATCTTCTAATAACTTATTACTACATTATTTATGACTTTGATTTATATGATCAAGAATGATCCGCATTGGCCCAAGATGGAACAAATGTTGATGAACAGAATGAAACATGTAGAACAAGGTCGACCTCCACCAAAGAGATCCTTCTGAAAAATTCATAGAATGAAGTGCAAACCTAAGGGAAGGTTAGCCACACACCAAGGAATGTTAAAAACAAAAGACCAAAGCTCCGTAAGCTACTAAAGTGATCCACAAGATCTGCCAATAGCCAAATAGGTCCAAGCAGTTCTAATGTTCTAAGCAGAAAATTGTCTCAGATTTCAAAAGTGATAACTTGCTAGAAAGAGATCCAAACATCCCACAGACTTAGGATAAGGTAGATAAACATGTCCAAAATAAAAACCTATCTCCACAAGATTTGGTGAACAAATGCTAGGAAACTCATAATGAAATGTTGAAACTGCAAAACAAGAACAAACTAAAAGAAAATGTTTATGGTTGATGAAAGATTGCCAAGAACTAGGGATTCTACTACATCATATATATGGGGTTGTTGAAAAAGTGAGTCCCTCACTTTACTAGGGTCAGAGGAAAACCAAGCTGGTCTACCTCTTCCTAAGAAATCCATGATGAATCTTCAATTGGTCTTTCATTCCACTTCACAAGATACTCTATACTAATTACTCTAGGTGCTACATCCAATCCTAGTGTCCAAAATGTCTCCAATCTTATCTAGTTCCCTCTAGGGTATCTGCTTCTCCAAGTCTACAACACTGTCCTAAGTGGATTTTGTCTCATGATACTAGTGTAGATATACAATATTGAATATAGTTGAAATACACAAGCTATCTAATAACTCCACTTCATATGCATTTTTGGAGCTAAACTTCCTCAAGATCTTACAAGGTCCAAACTTCATCATCTTCAACTTATTATAGGTCCCAACAAGAAATATCTCGCTTCTTAGATACATTGTCACTTCATCTCCCACTTCAAATTCTCTATGTATCCTCTTCTAATCTACTTTCTCCTTATACTTACTTTTCATGTCCTCCAAATGTTTATTTAACATGAGTATGTACTGCCTTCATATGCTCTGCAAATTCTTCTGCTCCTGCACTCCTCTTGTCTTTATTACTAATGTCTCTCAATTCTGATATTCCTCTAGGGTGTGCTTTGGTAACAATCTCAAAAGGTGTTCTTCTGGTACTCCTGTTCACAGAATTATTGTAGGAAAATTCCTCTTGTGCAAGAATCAAGTCCCAAATTTTCGTTTTATCTCCAACTAAGCATCTCAACAAATTTCCCGAACTCCCATTCACTACCTTTGTTTGTCCATCAGTCAATGGGTGAAAAGTAGAACTTAACTACAAATGTGTCTTCATCTTCTTCCAAAGTGTGATAAAAAAATGTCCAACAAACATAGCGTCTCTATCTAAAACTATGCTCTTAGGTAGTCCATGGAATCTCACAACTTCCTTGAAAAATAGGTCAGCTATGTATTGCATCCATTTTCTTCTTACAAGGTATGAAATGTGTCATATTTGAGAATCTATCTACCACCACAAATATATAATCATTTCCTCTCCATGTATTAAGAAATCCAAGTACGAAATCCATGCTTATATCCTCTTAAGGTCTCTTCAAAACTGTCAAAGGCTTATACAATCTGACATTTTGACTACCACCTTTTGTAAGTTAACAAATTCTATAACTCTGCACAAATTTCCTGACATCCTTATGAATCTGAGGCCAAAAGTAGTTCTCACTAATTAATGCCACTTTGTTGTCAACACCAAAGTGTCCAAGTAATCCTCCACTATGCTTTTATTGTATTAGATTCTCTCTCATAGAACTCCTAGGTTTACACAATTGAACTCCTATAAACAACATCTCATGTTGAATGAAATAGTACAACCACTTACTTTTGTCCACCATAACCAGTTCCTTACAAGATTCCCAAGGTTCTGGAAAATTTGGGTCTTCCTCATATAAGTTCTTCAATTCTTCAAAACCTAATAGCTCCACTCTCATCTCTATCAGCAAGTTACTCCTTCTACTCAAGGCATCGAAAAAATTAATTGACTTTCCACTCCTATGCTTCAAAATAAAGGTATAACTTTGCAATAATTCTACCCATATCATATGTCTCTTATTCAACTTACTTTGATTGTTCAACTATTGTAAAGCTTGATGATTAGTATACAAAACAAACTCCTTAGGCAACAAATAATGTCACCATTTATTCAATGATTGAACTATGGTATTAATCTCCTGATCATACATAGAATATTTCCTCCTTGCATAACTTAAAACTTCTCACTGCAATATGGTATTGGTCTACCTTCCTGACTCAACACTAATTCAATTGCATTCCCACTTGCACCACAGTCCACTTGAAATACTTTTCTAAAATACAGTAAAGCCAACATAAGCTACTCTATCACCTTCTGCTTCAATAATTCAAAGCTCTTATTTTCTCTAGTTGTCCATTTGAAATACTTTTTATCTCCTCTCATTTCTTCTGTCATAGGGTGACAAACTAAACTAAAATTATGATAAACTTTTGGTAGAAACTAGCAATCCATGAAATGATCTTATCTCTCCAATTCTTTCTAGTGTAGGCCATTCAACAATTGCTCTTACCTTTTGAGGATCCATCTTCAATCCATCTGAAGATATCACAAATCCAAAATAGACTAATTCTTCCTTCATGGAATTTATACTTATTAATGTTTATCAACAACTTATCCTCTCTCAACCTTTGCAAAACTTATCTCAAATCCAACATGTGTTCTTCCTTGATCTTCCTGAAAAATCAAAATGTCATTCCAATACACAATAACAAACTTACCCAAAAAAAATTCAATACCTCATTCATCAACCTCATGAAAGTACTTGGTGCATTAGTCAATCGAAAGGCATCACCAACTATTCATACACTCCTTTATTTGTCTTGAATGTTGTTTTCCACTCATCTCCTTCTCTGATTCTGATCTAACGGTATCCACTCTTCAAGTCTATCTTTGTGTAGTATCTGGCTCCACTCAAACAATCCATTATGTCATCCATCCTAGGAAACAAAAATCTATACTTCACTCTGATCTTGTTTATTGCTATGTAATCAATACATATCCTGCATTCTCCATTCTTCTTAGGTGCTAACATTGTTGGCACTGTAGAAGGACTCAAATTTTGTCTAATCAAACATTTCCTCAATAGTTCTTGTACTTGTCTAGTCAGATCCTCATTCTTTGTCGATGTCATCCAATGTGCTACTTTATTAGGAAAACTAGATCCATGAATCAAGTCCATGCAATGACTGATACTTCTCATAGGCGGTAATCCATCAAGTACATTATCTGAAATGATGTCTCCATACTCTATCAATAACTCCTTCATTTCTTTCGGTTGTTCTCCTTCATGCTCCGGGTTGTCAGTCTTCTTAGGAATTAAGTGTTGGAACCCAATAACACTTAGAGAGGGGTGGGGGGGGGGGGGGGTTGAATCAGTGTTATACCAAAATAAAAGATTTTAGCTTTAACAAAACATAAATACACCAATAGGTATACCAGTATAGGCAGAATTAAAGAAGTAATGCAACCAATAAGACAAACATATAAATGAGAACCATAACACATAGATTTATACGTGGAAAACCTCAATGAGGAAAATCCACAGTGGGATTTGTGACCCACAATATCAATTCATTGGTCATATGAAGAGATATTACAATATATGTTGGGACTGCACTTGCAGAAAGGCTTACAGCCTAGAGCACACTACTCATCACAAAAGGAGTCTCACTGACTACATAATAATCCAGACTACAATTCGAAGAATAGTGAACTTCTTAGTATAGCATCTCCTATGCCAGAATATAGTTTTGGTTTAAGCTCTATCTATTTCAGTTAAAACCTCAGTACCGGAATAACCCTTACAATGAATTCCTCACATACATAGTCTCTCTGATATATTGCGCATTACATTACATGCATAACCTTATACATCTATTTATTTTTCTATCTATGCATATCCTATATATACCATATACAAATTGAAAGAAGTAATGCAACCAATAAGCCAAACATATAAATGAGAACCATAACACATAGATTTATACGTGGAAAACCTCAATGAGGAAAAGCCATGGTGAGATTTGTGACCCACAATATCAATTCATTGGTCATATGAAGAGATATTACAATATATGTTGGGCCTGCACTTGCAGAAAGGCTTACAACCTATAGCACACTACTCATCACAAAAGGAGTCTAACTGACTACATAATAATCTAGACTACAATCTGTAGAATAGTGAACTGCTTAGTATAGCATCTCCTATGCCAGAATACAGTTTTGGTTTAAACTCTGTCTATTTCGGTTAAAATCTCAGTACCAGAATAACCCTTACAATGAATTCCTCACATACATAGTCTCTCTGATATATTTTGCATTACATTACATGCATAACCTTATACATCTATATGTTTTTCTATCTATACATATCCTATATATACCCTATACAAATTTATGCCTTATGTTAGGTTACAAGGATATATATAATTACATAATACATTTCGGCCTTATAAAATAAATGAATAAGAATTAAATAATTTGTTGATGCAGGATCCAAGATGTGTCGACCTTTAATACTAATATCCTTTATCATGCCATGTCAGCCTTCATTGCCAATGACCAAAGAAATCTTCTATCCTGTCGATGCTGATGTAGAGTCTGTGAAGTGCCTGCCATTATACCATATGAAGTCTGAACCCAAAAACATGTTGCCATCAATGATAACATAATGCAACTTAACCAGTAGGGTGTCAATTACCAACAATCTCCCCCTTTGCATTGATGTCTTGCTCATGTGAAAAATGATCATGGTTTCAACTGTTGGTTCCATCTTGCCCTGCTCTCATTGAGTTGAATATGCAAAATGCTCCAATACTCCAAAATTCCATAAACTCTATAACTCCCTCTAATTTATGAAGCCCTTCATTCTTTTTCACATGTATACTACTCCCCCTTTGACATCAATGCCCAAATATTGTAAAAAGAAATGAAAAAGAATGATAACTATACACTAAATATCTCCCCCCAAAAAGAAATGTCTTACCAGAGCTTGACCAATTTCAATATTTCTGAGTAATCTCTCTCTAATAACTCCACATAAGTATCCCAACTGGTTTTGAGTGTGCCAGAGATAGATGTACAAGTCCACTCAGTAAATATGCAAGTGATTCTTTCTCATTAACTCTGTTGGTGTGGGCTTACCAAGTATATCCATGCATTCCCTCTTATGAACACCAAGTGAATCCAATCTTGGACTCACCAAACCTTTGAGACTTCTGTCTCTCCAAATGATCTTATCTCTTTCTTTTCCAAGAGAAGAAATTTGATTCTCCAAAGTTAAAATTTATCCATCTATAGATGTGGTCAGTGAAATTAGCCCATCAAAAGAGTTAGCAATATTAGAAATTTTGTTATGTACCTCTTTTATCTTTTCATCCTCTTTTGCTGTAAGAACCTCTATATTGCAAGATACCCTGTATATATTAGTACTTTGTTTCAAAAAAAATTCTATCAAAATTAACTTCTCCTCAATCTTTTTCTTCTCTCTGTCAAGGATCTGATCAAAAGCATCTTTCTTAGCCAAAGTGAATTTTTCAAGTGCTAGACGATTAGAGATCTGTTGTAATGATTGGAAATCTTTAGAGATGTGTTTTGTTATTATCTTAAGCTTTCTGGAAGGGCTTTCTTCATTCTCAATCTTACATTCTAGGACCAATCTGTGCAAAATAGTTATGGATTAATCTATAATCCCTTTTTCTATGGTTCCTTACTTCATCAGTTTTTGAGCAGCCATCATCATCAGTTTTGTGGGACGCATCTCTATGATGCTTTTTTTTCCAATAGAGAAGTGTCAACTATCAATAATGATGTGTCAGCAACTGGTTCCCTACTAGATTCCCTTGTTTTCTCTAGTGATTTATCCTATATCACCTCCTCACTTGCACTGGTGGCTTCGCCACTTGGTGCAGTCTGTGCAACTACCAGTTCCTCTCTAGGAAAAATATCCTCAACCTATACATTAGTATCTGGAGGAAAAGTGTCCTCAATGTTAAAATCTTGTACAATGTTTTGTGCATTAACTGGTGTCTCTGTATTTGTCTGTGCATTTGCTTCAATTTACACTATCTTGATATTCTTCAAAACTGAGGGTGGTGTACCCATAATTCCTATACCTTTCCCTTCAACCGGTGTATCTACAACATCATTCTTTATCTCCGGTGAAGTGAATAATCCTCTATGCTTTACCAAAATTTTTATCCAATCCTTCTGTGTTTCCTTTATTATCTCATTCATCCATCCTAACATAAGGCTAGTTGTTCTATGTTTGTTGTTAAATACTTTCCTATCTGCAGCCTCAATTGTCTTCTCCATCTCAATCGAAGTTATAGTAACACATATAGATAAGAGTTCTTTTATCTTAATGTGTTTGTCTTCTTGCATTGTAGATAACCTTATAGCATCTAATATGTTGTATAGCTTAATCGATATTTAATTTTCTATTTCAATTAGTGATTTCTTATAGATGTCTAAATATAGAATAATTTCTTTTTATACATCTCTTTGTTCATTAACTATAAATATATCATAATAATACTTAACATTATTCAACATCCCATCCTTAGTTATTTCATCTACAATTTCAAGACAAGTCTTAGGCAGAATAACTGTTACAATACTAGCCTCTAGTGCCAATTTAGTGTCACTCTCCTTCCTCCTTCTAGCAGTACCAGATGCAGCTAATGGTGTAGCCTTGGGTGCCTGCTTCTCTGTCAGTGCTTTGATGGTGAATTTCCTAATCGATTCTCTCTTTGGTTCCACTTTATATTCTTCTAGTTTCTTCCTTACAAACCTTTTGAAAGATAAAGTTGTCTCATCATCAGTCCCAGAATCTGTAGCCATAGGTTCAATGTGAACTACCAGATCCTTCCTCTTTCTCCCTTTCTGTGAGACAACATCAATGAGTTCCTTAATGTGATTAGAAACCTTTTGTATAAACTTTCTTACCTTACCTTCTTTTTTTCCATCTTCTTCCGATTGAACTCAGTTTCAACTTCAAAAGTCTTTTGTTGTGTTGTTCCACAAGGTTTTTCCGCTTCATCTATTTCTGCATCTATCATAATTTTTACATAAGCATCAAGGATTAATGCATCCACCTCATATTCCATTTCCTCCATCCAAATATTCTGGAGTTTAACTACCTCCATGAGAGTCACACCTTCTTAACCATGAAACAAATGTCGGTAGAGTATTTCTCTATAATTTTCTCAGGTATCCTTATTCTAGACCACATAGATTTTTAAAAAGCCTTGAAGTAACCCCATACATTGTCATCTCTAAGACTTACCAATGCAGCAATTGATTGCTTAAGATGTCTTCCTACTAGGATGTCAAAATCCCATTGCTTCCTTCTAGAACTAGTGGTATCATTAGAAAGTATAACATTAAGAAAACTATCAGATTTCCATACCGGAAGGTTCCCTTCTTCTCACCTTTAATCTTCCCTAAATCGATCAATAACTCTTCAAGCATCCTATCATAGAGATCTAACTCAATATTTTCTCTCATCATTCTATAAGCGACCAAAATACATGAACTGGAAACTGAATCCAGTCGGTTAGACTGAGTTACATTGTAACCTATGATCATGCTGCCAAATTTGATGTTGGTGTCAGTGATAGTGTTCACCTTCATTGATCTCTTGTTTGATGCAGTGTCGGTGATCTTCCTTAATAAGTCATTTGATACTTTCTTATTTGGATATGGCCTTGTTGATGGTAAACCAGTAATTGCCTGAATGACTTCCTTAGTTATTTTGTAGGGTTGGTCCAGCCATATGAATTCCCCATGTACTCTCCTTAGTACATATCTAAAAATCTCATCCTTGAGTTTTGGAATATCCAGAATATTAGTGAACCCTAGATCTTCAATGTGTTTATATGCCGATTTGATTTTACCAGATTCTCCCATGAGTTCATTCATATGCATCCCCTTGATTTCCAAAGTACCTAAGTCCTCTATATGACAATGAATATAAGCCCTAACATCTTCTACATATACCATTCCCTCCAGGATGCGAGAAAATGCTCCAACAGAATCTTCCTTGGTAGCCACATGTGGATACGGTTTGAAAATTGGCCTGGTGCCTCCTTAATTTATACTACATTTGGTTTTGCAACAAAGATAGGAGAAGAAGATGATCCTGATTCCATGATTCAAGAAAAATACCTTTAGAACTTTGTCGGTGAAAACCTCTTATCAAATCCTTCCAAATACCGGTGTGATCGTTCAAGCTAAAATATGATCGCCTCTAAATAGTTTTTGATTGCACTAAGTCGATCTAAATTACTCCAAAATCGCTTTGAATGCTGGTTGGTTAATAATAAAGTGTAATCGACCTTTTATCCATCGAAAAAACCCTAATTTTCAGTTGACATAAATGACTGTTGGTGAATGATACCAGATCTCACTCTGAATATATCAATGTTGGATAATTCTTTCCAATATCTGGAATATCTTCCAGAATCTCCTCCAGGGGCATATGCATCATCTCTCATGAAATTTGCCTACCCCTAAGGCATCTTCCTTAGTTACCGGACGATCTCACTGTAGGTACAGGAGAAACCTCTTCTGCCGGATAGGTAACCGGGACATTCCCATGTAATGATTGCTCTTCAGTCCTTATGACCCATCTCTGACTATGATTTTGCTGGATTTCATTAACCTTCTCTTTGCCTTTATCATTTATTCCTCCATTGCCAACTAGTGGATTTTTGCTTCTACAGAACTTAACAATATGTTCGACTTCATTGCATGCATAACATGTAACATTGTTCTTTTGAATTGCCTTATTAAAACTGGTGAAACTACTTAACCTGCATTGATTAGCCATATGTCCAAATTTTCCACAAGCATAAATTTTTACATTCATTCCACAATCTTTTGTCTTATGACCAATTTTATTGCATTTAGAACATTTACCGAGAGCATAATTAGGGTTTTGATTTGCTCTGTTTCTACATTGCCTAGCCATGTGACCAAATCTATTGCAAACAAAACATCTACCATTGAATTTATAAGCATTGAATTTCCTTACTAGTGTCTTATGGTTTTGATCTTCATTAGCAGTACCGAAACTCTGTCCTTGCTCAGATCCAAGTCCACTGGAATCTCCAATCTGCCTCTGTCTCTTCAGTAACTCATCAAGTTGTGTTGAGCTGATCTTGAATTTTTCTTTGTACTCACTTGCAGTAGTTAAATCATCTCTTAGTACTTTCATTTGTCTCTCAATATCTTTCTCATTTCTTTGGGATTGTACCAAATTAGACCTTAATATCTCATTTTCATGAGTCAACCTACCACATTCTTCAAATTTGTTCTTCAAGGATAGAACAAGATTTTCTTCCTTTTTATTTTTGTCCTCAATATCCTTAGATAACCTCATAGTCATAGTTTGCATTTCATTCTTTCTAACCATGTTCTCTTGACTTAATTTCTAACATTGTTCTTTAAGTGCATCTTCATCATCTTGATTTTGCAAAAGTTCCTTCCTCTTAGCTTGAACAGATGAAAATCTCTCTTGTAGGACAAGAATAAATTCTTTAGAAAAATTCAAATTGTCTTGTAACTTTAAGTTCTTCAATCTTTCAGCATCATACTCTTCAATTGTCATCTCAATCTGTTTCTCCAAATCCATATTCAATGGTTCCGGTTTTAGGACATTCCTCAAGCTATTAAATTCCTCTAAGGCACAAGGCTCTGATACCAATTGTTGGAAACCAACAACACTGAGAGGGGTGGGGTGAATTAGTGTTATACCAAAATAAAAGATTTTAACTTTAACAAATCATACATACACCAACTGGTATACCGATATAGATAAAATTGAAAGAAGTAATGCAACCAATAAGCCAAACATATAAATGAGAGTCATAACACATAGATTTATATGTGGAAAACCTCAATGAGGAAAAACCACAGTGGGATTTGTGACCCACAATATCAATTCACTGGCCATATGAAGAGATGTTACAATATATGTTGGGCTTGCACTTGTAGGAAGGCTTATAACCTAGAGCACACTGCTCATCACAAAAGGAGTCTCACTGACTACATAATAATCTAGACTACAATCCGGAGAATAGTGAACTTCTTAGTATAGCATCTCTTATGTCAAAATACAGTTCCAGTTTAAGGTCTATCTATTCCAGTTAAAACATTAGTACTGGAATAACCCTTACAATGAATTCCTCACGTACATAGTCTCTCTGATATATTTCACATTACATTACATCCATAACCTTATACATCTATATATTTTTCTATGTATGCATATCCTATATATACCCTATACAAATTTATGCCTTATGTCGGCTTACAAGGATATATATAATTACATAATACATGTTGGCCTTATGACATAAATGAATAAGCATTAAAAAAGTTGCTGATGTCAAATCCAAGATGTGTCGGCCTTCAATACCAATATCCTTTACCATACCATGTCAGCCTTCATTGCCGATGACCAAAGAAATCTTCTATCCTGCCAGTGCTAGTGTAGAGTCTGTAAAGTGTCTGTCGATATACCATATGAAGCCTAAACCCAAAAACATGTTGCCATCAATGACAACATAATGAAACTTAACCAGTAGAGTGTCAATTGCCAATACTATGAAAAATCACATATTATCATGTCTCATCCCATCCAAGAATGTCCTTCCATCCACCAAACAAATTTTAGCACTTGTACAAAATTCAGTCTTCAAAGGCTCCTCGAACAACAATAAGGTCTGCTTCATCACATTTGCAAAAATAGTGTATATGTTCTTCCTCCCATCATTTATTTCTTGTCTATAATACTGCCAAGGTCTTCCCAACAAAATATGACAAATATCCATAGGCATGATATCACATAGAACTTCATCATGATAAAATCGAATCTTCAATTTCACCAAACATTGTTCACTTACTAGTATCTTATGATCATCCTGAATCCATGCTATTTGAGAAGGCTTAGGGCTCTTCGATCTCTCCAAATTCAACTTATTTACCATCTCCTTCAAAACAATATTATTTGAACTACCACTATCAATTATAACTTTACAACACTTATCAGATACCTTACATCTGATCTTGAATAAATTCCTCCTCTACAAGAGCTCTTCATCATCTCTGGTATGACAAAAAGCTCTCCTCATCACCAATAATTCTCTATCTACCAGTTTATTAGTTGATCCAGGATGGTCTTTTTCTACCAATGCTTCTCTCCCAGTGTTCTTTGTCTTCTTATAGTCAAAAGAATGATGTCCTTCTTCGCCACACTTAAAGTAGGTTCCTCTAAACACTCTTTTATCATGTCTTATATCTTCATGTTGGTGTAAATAATTATTCATCTTGGATATTATTACACTATACTTAAGTTTACTTAGGTACATGCATTTCATAGTAGTTTGGGTATGAGACACTTGGGTGTTTGTGTCACATTGGGATAGTGTGTGTAGGAGAATTTCCACCTTTTATGGTGTTGATCTTATCTTGTTGTTACATTCCACCTCATATGGAATATTATATTATTTCTCCTACCTACCCACACCTATTTCCTACCTACCCTTGTTTCTTATTGAGCCACATGTCATGTTTGTGTGTTCACATATCCATAAGCCTTCCCTATATAAGCAGACTCATCTACATTATTTGTACAGGCAATCAATCTATATCGATTGATGATCTAGTTGATCAGTATTTTCTCTTGATAATATAGTTTATTTATATAATCTATTTTGTCTCTCTTATTTGTGTTTTCCATTACCTCTTGATCTTGGCAAAATCTCACATGGTATCAGAGCCATTTGAGTGTCATTGGTTTGCCAATTCAGAGAAATTTGATGCTATTTGGGGTTGTATATTTTGGAGCTTTTCGTTGCAGGTTATTATTGAAGCTTGATGGGTCAAATCTAAAGTCATCATTAGATTGAGGAGGTCCATGAAAGTCATTTTTTCCTTTTGTTTCATCCAAATCAGACTTTGGAGGCCAAATCTAGAGGCATTTGATGTTTGAAGCCGCGACGCAAAGTTTCCAAAAATTATAATTTTGCAGTCAATTTTGAAATAGCGATATCTCACTCATCCGGACTCATTTTTTCGAGCAATTTTTTTTGTTTTGGGGTAGCAGTTTGGGATCTATACAGTGGTACAAGATTGTTTGGATTTGCGAATATAGGTTTTTCAAAAATCATGAAATCCCAATTTTTACAACTTTGGAGGCTTCATTTGGGCTCATATGGACTCTTTTTCAAGTGTCATTTTTTAAAGTGCATAATTTTTCATCTACTTTCATAATCTGCTATCAGTTTTCAGCAATTTTGGGTAGACATTGTACTTTCAGTATTTGGTCATTTTTGGCCTATTTGGTACTAGGATTTTGTTTGGATCTCAGTTTAGATCACTAGCAAAATTTGTTGAAGTCTCTTATATCTCATTTCGAGAAGTTGTAATCATTGAAATTAAAAGCCCACATTGCCATTATTTGCAAGTGTCAACATGATCTTTTTATGGGGGGTCAGTTGTGCATTTATATCTCTTGATGAAATTCCGTTCAGAGGCATCTTAATTTGTAGTATTCTACAAGGCTTCTTTGTTGGTGGCATCATTTTCATTTTTCTACATTTGAATATTTTATCATAATGTATGCTCTTGCTTGAGCAATGTTGTACTCACACTATCATAAAGTGTGACACCTCTTTGTATCTTGTCATTATTGACTATTTGATGTAATCCTCTTGTACACGTAGATTAGGAATATCTTGTGAGACTTGGTGCATGGCTCCAGTTGAGACTTAGATTGTACACATTTGTGCATGGCTCCCATGAGACTTGGATTGTACTAGTATTTTTGCTATTTCTGAGTATCCAGATGATGCTCACAGCACGTTGTCTCCATGCCTGATCTTCATTTTGTTGCAGCAAGTGATGCATCATTATCAACTTGGTACCTGGTTTGGTCATACTTTGACATTATTGGTGCATCATTGGCTCTCTTTCTTCCTTATGGGGAGGTATTTTGGTCATCATCATTGGACCATCTTTGCAGGAGATTCAACATTGAGGGGATTCTTCATGGTCTCTTCTTCTCTCTTATCGAGGGGACATAGTTTTGTTCTCATTCATCATTGAGAGCATTGTGTGCTTTCATCATCTCTCTTTTGGGAGAGGGTTTTCCCATTGGGTTTTTCTCTCTTTCCCCATGTGTGAGAGATTGCATTGCATAGTTTTTCTTTCATTTTCATTTGTACATTGGTACCTAACATGGCCTCGTAGCCGGGACCCATCTTGCATTGCTTAGTTGCATTGTAGACTTTAGTGCATTCCCCTAAGTTTCACTTAAGGGTGGGTGTTGGTGTAAATAATTATTCATTTTGGATATTATTACACTATACTTAAGTTTACTTAGGTACATGCATTTCATAGTAGTTTGGGTATCAGACACTTGGGTGTTTGTGCCACATTGGGATAGTGTGTGTAGGAGAATTTCCACCTTTTATGGTGTTGATATTATCTTCTTGTTACATTCCACCTCATGTGGAATATTATATTATTTCTCCTACCTACCCACACCTATTTCCTACCTACCCTTGTTTCTTATTGAGCCACATGTCATGTTTGTGTGTTCACATATCCATAAGCCTTTCCTATATAAGAAGGCTCATCTACATTATTTGTACGGGCAATCAATCTATATCTTGTAATGATCCAGTTGATCATATTTTGCATCTTGATAGAATACAGTTTATTCCTATCATCTATTTTGTCTCTCTTATTTGTGCTTTCCATTTCCTCTTGATCTTGGCAAAATCTCACACTTCCCTTCCATAACCCCCATTCCAGTATACATTAGGTTCTCTTCTCTTATAAAAAATTCTATCATCCTTCTGGTATGAACTATCATCTCTACTAACTTCCTTATCTTTACTCTGATCTACATAGGTTTGTCTTCCTCCAGAATAGTTTCTTCCTCCTTCAAATCTTCCTCTGAAAAACCTTCCACCTCTACCTCTTTGCTTTTACTGATGTCTTTTTTTTCAACTTTTCTTTTGCCTTCAAGGCATATTGATAAGATTTCTCAAGACTCTCAAACTTTATTAAACTGAGTTCATCTTGTATAGACATTTACAACTCATTCAAATACCTGGCAACTAGTTCAATCTAATCATCAGTATGTTCGGATCATATATTCAACTTGTAGAATGCTTTGTTATACTACTGCACACTAGATTCATTCTGCTTCAGATTCCACAACTTCCAGAATAAACTCACTTGATAATCTGTGGGCATAAAATGGAATTTGAACTTACTAACCATCTGCTCCCAAGATTTGATCTTCTCTTTACCTCTGATGTGTCTATATACCTGCAAATGTTTCCACCAAAGAGATGCATGACCTTTCAACTTAGTGCAATCATATGTCACCTTTCTATCTTCTGTAATGCATTCAAAATCAAAATATTTTTCCATCTCTATAATCCAATCCAACAATTCATCTTAATCCAACTTGCCATCATAATTTACTAGGGTAAAGTGTGGTCTTGTATTCGCTCTTGACAATGCTCTTATAAAGCTTTCTTCATCCAAATCGATCATCGATGGATTTTCTCCTTCTTCTCCAACTACTTCTTCCTCATCATCACTCACATCTCCAACATGTTGGCCTCTTCTCTGGGCCATTTCGATAGCTTCAAATCAGGATACAATTCCACACAATATTTCCATCATAGAAGGGTTTGCATTTCCACACACTCCACCATTTCTATTTCCTCTTTGTGCCATCTTCATGCAAGTCCTCTCCAACTACAAGTCGGATCCATAACCCACCACCCTACAACAAAAACAACTCAATGTGATGGAGGAAATGCAAAAAAAAAACTATATTATATTATAAAAATTAGTTAAAAATTGCTGGAAACATGCAGGCTCACAAGCCTGAGTACAAAAACATGTGTGTGTTACAAGCTAGGGTTGTCGTTGCACCAAAAGATCAACCTTTCAATGCTCGATACAACAAATAGAATTATATAAACCACAAGATGTTATTAAACCAAGTCGCGAATCCCTGCGAGGGATGTTGGCCCACTGCTAACAATCCCCCTCCCAGTGTCACTCACCACGGCCTGCGTCATTCAAAAATTTTAGCAAGCTCTGATACCAGTTGTTAGAATCAAGGATCATTGAGAAGGGGGGGTGAATCAGTGATCTACCAGAGATTAAAACCACAAACTTATTCTTTATCCACTAGTTAGTTATGCATAACAAATATGAACATAAACATGCAAGAATAAAAGCACAAATCCACAACACCAAAACTTTTATGTGGAAATTGAGAAAGGGAAAAACCATGGTGGGGCTGGAACCCACAATATTCATATACTATGGCCAAGAGTACATAAATATTACATAGAGGGGAATACACTTACATTCAGGCTCACTTCCTAGAGCTCACTGCTCAAATTAAGTTGCCCGGAGGCCTACAACCCTCAAGGAAGTCTCACTGACTTATAATTGATTACAATAGGAATGTACAATGAAATGAACTCTTAGAAAGTATCTGACCATGCCAAGATAAATTTTGGTTAGGCTCAGAATTGATTGTCTCTACTTTACTAATCACCCTATTCCAATCTCAGTCAACTACTAGTTGATCTAAAAGTAAAATGTGCACGTGGAATTTCACTCAATGGCACCAAAACTGATCGCTACACACATAACACACCAAAAATCAACCACGCCAATGATCTCACATATCCTCTCTCACCACAAAAGTAATCTCCATCAAGTTGGATTCAAGAGATGTAACTTGTAGATGATGTTGGCTCTAGTCTCGAACACACCATAGCACCAGATTAAAAATTATAGTAACACACTTGCAATAGGTCTTACCAAACATTGAGATCACCAAAATAACCACCAAAAATAGTGAAATCACCATAGATCATTTCAGATCAAAGCATTATTGAGATACCCTATTTTATAATGTTCTGTCGGTTAATGGTCTATCCATTGCCTCCATCTTTTGGATAAGATAAGTCACAACTATCAAAGGGTTGACATCAATGACAACCCTAAATAAATAATCAACCATCAGAAATCATATGAAATCACCGAATGAGTGTTAATTGCCAATAGTGTGGTATACAACATTCAGGCTCAAGCAAAAATGTGAGCTAACTTCGAACCTCCTAACCTCAGGATTTTTCTCCTATATTCTATTAATTGATTGTTACATGCTTTATTACATTAATTTATATGATCAAGAATGGTCCACATCAGCCTAAGGTGGAACAAATACCAATGAAAATAATGAAACATGTAGAACAACAAGGTCGGCCTCTGCTAAAGAGATCCTTTTGGAAAATTCATAAAATGAAGTGTGGACCTAAGGGAAGGTCAACCACTCACCAAGGAATTTTGGAAACAATGAACCAAAGCTCTACAAGCTACAAAAGTCATCTACAAGATCCACCAATAGCCAAATCAGTCCAAGTGGTTCTGGTGTTCTAAGCCAAAAAATTATCTCAGATTCTGGAAGCGATAACTTGTCGAAAAAGGATCCAAATATCCCATGGACTTAGGGTAAGGTAGATGAACGTGTCCACAATCAAAATTGTTGTATGAGATCTTCTGAGAAAATTCCCAGAAACTCAGAATGAAATGCTGAAACTACAAAACAAGAACAAACTAAAAGAAAATGTTTTTGGTTGATGCAAGATTTCCAAGAACCAGGGATGCTCCTGCATCAATTTTGTTGACATTTGCTTTGGAGGATATGTTGTATTGTGTTGTGCAATTTTGACTATTCTACCTTTCTCTAAATTTATATTTGGATAGAATAATTTTATTGTGTGTTGAGTGTTGTCTTTCTGGTAATTTCTATGTCTCATTTTCAACATTTTTTAATTGAACAAATAATGAAGTTCTCGGCTTCTTATGTTGCCGAATGATATCTGTGCATTTGGTGATGGTAGATTTGTTTTCATTTTATTTTTTTTAATCATGTTATTGGTTATTAAATGTTCTTTTCAATTTATGATTAGAGTCAAGAATTGTATCCAATTATTTCTCTATGTTAGCCAATAATATTTTATTTCTCTGTGTCATATTTTGCCTTTTGTGACGTATGCACTAAAACAAAATTCGTAAGCACTATTGTATTCATCGTATCCACTTGTTTGGTGAAAATATGCACTAATCTATCATTTGTGTGTGCCAATCTAAGTAATATATAAGACATTTTATGTCTTCTATGCACTATTATGTCACAAATGTGCCAAAAGAATTTTTGAAGGTACTAGGGGATTAAGTGAATGCACTACTATATTATGAAAATGCATTGCTTCTCCATTTCTGTTTTCCTATTTGAATTTTGCAATCCATGCCAAGTTGAGTTAGACCAAAGGATTCTTCTTGAGATTTTGTGACTCCCTATGGTGTCTTTTTCAATCTTCATTTATTGGATTTGAGGATTTTGATACATGTTGTATATTGGCTTTTGGTAGAGATAGTTGCACCTTGCAAATGAATTATCAAATTCATATTTGGATTATTACATGAGATTATTGGAATATGATTTATGGATGAAACGTTATTATGGTTTAGATTTGATATGGAACCTTTGTAAATATGTATCATGTGATTCTTTTGAGCTCTTTATATTTATGTTTTCACCCTAGGTTTTAGGAACATGATAGGGGGAGTGGCTTCCAAGTGAGTGTTGGGGCTCCAAGTGGTTACTAGGGAATCTCATTGGAAGTTTTATATAATCAAGTGATAATCATAATAAATTAGGGGTTCAGGTAGTTTTCATATTAAACAAGATAATTTATGGTGCCCCACTCATGGCCTAGAGTGATAGTTTAGGCTCATGATGAGATTGGGAAGGCCTTGTTGGCAAAATTTACTCTCTTGTCTCCATGAAAGGTTGAGTTGGTTCCAAATGGGTAACACTTAGGCACCAAAGTCTAGATAGACTACCACAAAAACCCTTATTGATGGCATGTGATGACAGTCTCACTTATATGTGTCCTACTACCTTATCCTTTGTGTTTTATAGTAGCCTATGATGAGTTTTTATTTTCTAGTTAGGCATTGTTTATGCACTTTTTATGTCTCATGTTTGTTGTCTTTAGATTTTTCTTTTACCTATGTGTTATGTTCCTTGGATGTTAGGTGTCAACCCAATTTTAGAGTGTGTGTGGGACCTTATGTCATTCACTGGAACATGGGAGGTGGACCTTATGATTCCACATGGTTGGGTGGTTTGATGCATTCTTCCACTGGGATTTTGTTTGTTGGATGTGTGTGTGTGATCAAGGATTTTATATCTCTTTAGTTCATGTATTATGGATTCTTTGAGTAGTTATGATTTGTTCTATATGATTGAGAGATAACATTGTATTATGTAACTTAGATAATTATTCATAAAGTTGGAGTTTATGACTTTCCTATTGAAGCAGATAATGTATATATGTATTGATCATCTTCGTATGAGAAGTAACATGTAATATGTAATGATGTCTTATGTGAATATTTTACTTAGAAATGTTTCTGATTATATTTTTGGGTTAAATGGTTTATCTATTTTGTTGGAGTTGTTAACTTAGGAATATTTGGTATTGGTACAACAAAATAAACCTACAGTATTAGACGTGTTAAATATGATATGTCTAATGATTAAGTAGTGCTTTGGTTACTAGTTTATATTCCTATGTTTTATGTGGTGAAATGAACAAATGTTAGATTAAGAGAAAAATATATATTAATGTTATTTGATGTTATTATTGCTAGTTAGCATTGTCCATATCTCTATGTTGTGTTTTAAGGTAACAACGTTGAGTTACCTTGGGAAATACAAACTAATTGATATAAGTTATTTATGCTCTTACATTTACATTTTATGAGATCATGTTTAGCTAATATATATGTTAATTGAAGATTTATGCATTTTAGTAATGTTTGAAGAAAAAAATTATCTCCATTTTTCTAGTTAGTTGGTTAGCTTTCTCTATTGTATTCTTAACAGGCATTACATATAGTATCAGAGCCCATGTTCATACACAAGGTACTCTAGTTTCATATTGAGCTAATTGTGCATAGCAGTATCCTTGCTAGTTTTTTCCCTAGTAATAGCTGCCCTATATTTTATCTTATAGTTTCTTTTCACCTTGTTTAGATAAGATTCCTATTAGGGGTATAGGCCATGGGAAAGGTAACCGTATCAGTACTTAATGAAACCCTCATCCAAAGGATTCTGAAGAGGCTCGCTAGGAGGAAAAACATGACTATCAGGAGGAGGAAACCCAAGGTGAGAACTAACAAGGTAATAACGGAGTTCCTCAGTTAATTAATATTCTTCAAGAGCTTCTTACTCATTTGCAACCAATATAGGAAGATAATCAGTAGGGAGAGTCTCATTATTTTGATCATTAGGATAGGGCTATGTATCAAGATAGACAAAGGGAGTGATTATTTCAGAGGAGAGATGACACAATAATAGATCAAGATGCAATTTTAGCAGGACACGTGAGTGATCTTCTTAGGTCTCGACCTCCTACTTTTGACATGGGGGCTTCACTTAGTGAACCTAGGTTATATCATGTGTGTTCATGGCATACTTAAGATTTTCTTCTATTTTCAAAAAATATTTTCCTAAAATCCTTAATTGTCACTCCCTCTCAATACACAACTTGAATAAAAAGCCCCCCTACTTTCACCAAATATTGTAATTTTGGATAGCCCAAATTAAAACCCCCCTATTTTCACTGATAGGCAATATATTGTACCCTCATTTTTAGGATATTAAACCTCCTAATATGAATGCATGTGATATAATATTGCCTGACCTTGACTTTTGATGGATCTGGTAGTGGTACAAAGGCAAGGACTTGGCTTGTGGATTTAAGTTGTAGGATTAGAGTGATTAAGCACTTCACCACAAATTTTTATGGCCATAACATTAGTATCAACATTATGAGCAATACCACACAACACTTCCACAACATTTTTAACACTTTGAATCATTCTCCTCAAGCCTTTAATCAAGGGGATTTCCTCACTACATTCTTGAAGCCTATCCAAGTCATGATAAAGATTCCCCAATAGGTCAATAGTTACTCAAGTTAATAATTCATCCTCATCATGAATATTACAATTGGAATGATTCTCCATAATGTTGGGCATGTCTTGTGTAGGAATAGAGCATTCACCCAAGTTGTCATGGAAGAGGTTAGTGAACCCATACTCAATGTCCTTAGTATTTAAACCTTGGTAATCCATAAGTCCATAGCTTCTTCTCACAAGAATATTAGATGTGGGAGAAAGGGTAGTGAAACTCATACAAGGAGCAAAAAGTTAATGAAATAGATTTGTAGGCACAATGCCTCTTATACAATTGATAATTCAAGTAGAAGATACATGATTAAAAAATACAATTTCCTTATAGAACGATTGATTAATAAACAAAATTTAGTAAAGAAATTATAGCTTTGAACAATAAATGCTTCTAAATCAGAAAATAACATGCAATGACATTCAGCTCTAAGTATATAAATAATTTTTTTGCAATGCACTATGTCAGGTTCGCCAAAAATATAATGTTGGGAAACAAGGTCCATAGGTTCATGCATCTAAACTCAAAACTAAACCTACTTCATCAATAATTAAATTTATAAGGAGAATGGATCGACTTGGTTCAATCAAAAAATTGAATAAAAAGGACTAAGAACAAGGTGAATTTAGTACTTCTTTAATTGTTAGGTGAAAATGAGCTATGGAAAGATGTAAGTTGAATGCAATATATAGGGCAAAATATGGGAAATTGGTAGCAATCAACATGCACAAATATTCTCACTTTATATATGAAGACATAAATATAAATCTAAAAGAGGAAGTAAAGAGGAACCCGTATCTAAGATTTGTACTTGAAAGTGTTGGACAATTTTACTTCGGGTGCCCTTGTCCTCAGAGTTTCAAATGTGGACAAAAGGTACCTTTCTTGAATTAGGATGTTGTTCTAAATGTTTTCCTAAAGTTTTTCTAGGAAAGTGTTAGATAAATTTTCTTGGGGTGCCCTTGTCCTCTATTTTTTGCTTATGCAAAAGATAGATCGGCGTGTCTCTATATACTCTAGCTAAATCCATAATTTTGTCTTTTGAATCTATCACTTGCACACAATAGAAGGAAAAATGTGTAGTTGATAGGGGCTAAATTACTTCAAACCTTGATTTTGGAATTAACCATATAATTAAAATTAAAATTGAATTATAATTGAAATGGAAAGAATGCCTTGAAAGTGTTGAGGCTAAATCTGAAATCAAAATGTTGAAATTGGAATGTTTTACCTTGATGAGTCTTGATTTGAAGTCTTCATGCAAAGGTTGATGTTGTTATGTACGAATGTAGAAATGCCTTCATAATATCTTGATCATGGATACGACCCTGAATATTTGTGAGAAGGCTTGATTTCTTTCTCACTTTAATTTAGAAGAGTATAATCAAAAACTTGTGGAGAGATGTAAGATGGATGTCTCAAATGAGAGGGTAAGGCTTTCTTTTATACCTCGACTTATGAAACATTTTTAAATTTTTTAAGTAGGCAAATAGGAGAGGGGAATTCAAACCAACATTTTCTTGTTAGCAATTTGGAGGAATTGATTATGTGTTTCATTGATGTTTTTTCATTGATGGCAACATGAGTTGTTTTGGTTGTTTATCGATTTTTGATTGATTCTGGTAGAGTGGCTGATTATGATATTGATTTGGTAGGATCTAGTATGCTTTGGTTTGTGGAATTGGTTTGGATTCATCATTCATATTATTCAGATGTGTATCATGATTAGTTGGTTCGGGATTTGATGACTCAAGAGCTATCATTTGTTCTCGTAAGCCTTTTGGTCATCGGTAAGTGTTTTATCTACAGAGCTTCTAACTATCTTTTAGAATGTTGTTGGTTATGTTCTTTATGTTCCACTTCATCTATGGCATTGGATTTGGTTTATGGTGACCTATTTTAGGTCCGGTGTTATCTAGGTTATGGACTGGTTTCTGTAATGTGTTGGAGGATGTTCCTGATGTGTTATCAGTGGGATTTAATGATTGGTTTACATTGTTTTTGGCCTAAGATGACTTGGTTGATCATTGTATTATGGGTTTATGTTATAAATTTATTTTATTATATTTTAAGTGGCTGACCTAATTGTTTAGGTCCTGGGTTGGTATAAATATAATGTAAAATCTCTTTGTAGATCATGGGTTGATATGAAAGGGTTATGGAATGATTTGTGTGCGAATAATGTTGTAATCACATACAAAAGGTTTGGTCAATCATAGGTGATCGAATTGGGTTTGTAAGAGAGGTTTAAGGCCTCTGGTATTGAGCTTAACCAGAACTATACTCAGGCATAGGAGATGTTATACTTGCAATTCACTCTTCTTTTCAGATTGTAGTCCGATGTTTATGTAGTTAGTGAGGCTCCTTTTTATGATGAGAAGTATGATCTAGGATGTTAGCCTTCCTGCATGTGTAGGCCCCTCATATTGTTATCACATACTTGCTGCAGAAGTCTTATCTGACTATGGGTAGGCTTCCCACTATGGTTTTTCCCTTTAACGATGTTTCCACGTACAAATATTGGTGTCATGTGTTATGGATGGATGGTAATTATTTTATGATTTATGTTTATGTTTAAATGATTTATCATTCATTCCGGTATTTGGTTTATACATTCTGGTATTGATTTATATGTTCCGATAATAAGGATTTAAATGCTTAAAGTTCTATAATCTGGTGACAATGGATTCACCCCCCCTCTCAGTTGTCCTTTGGTTATCTGAGTTGTCTAACAATTGGTATCAAAGCTTGGTCCTCTTTGCATAAGCTTAACCACTTGAGGAATATCCTATGGCATCTAGCACTTCAAGTTCATCTAGTTCATTTGTTGTTATTTTCTGGAGAGAAATTTCTAGGATTGATGGAACGAATTACAGGGTATGGAAGATTCAAATGGATACTCATTTGAGATGTCTTGGAAAGGAGATTTGGGAGATCACTGATAATGGTGTTAGATCATTTAATCTAGCATCTGTAAATCCTCCTCCAACTAGTCTAGATAAAGAGATTGAGAATGATTGTAGAGCTAGAGAAGCCCTTTTGTGTGCACTTTCTAATCAACAAATAATGGGACTAACCAACAAATCAACTGCAAATGCTATATGGGACAAATTGGAGACTTTGAATGATGGTGACCCTAATGTTAAAATTGCTAAACTTGATGGTTATCGGGTAAGGTATAAAAATTTGAAGATGGAAGGAGATGAAAGGATTATTGCTTTTATGGAGAGAGTTAATGAGATTGTTTTGAGAATTCAATGTTGTGGTAGATCTCTGAGCAAAGATGAAATAGTTTCTCAAGTACTAAGATCATTGCCACCGACTTATAAGATGAAGGCTATTGTAATTAATGAGCTTAGAACTATGGAAAACACCTTTGTTAATAGGGATACCTTGGTTGGGAAACTATCTGCATTTGATCTTGAGGAATTTGGACCTTCTGGAGCTGTTAAATCTGAACCTTCTTTTCATGCATCTACATCATCTACTGACAAGAGTGACTGGAAAGATTTATATGCGAAGGAACTAGAGGATATGAAGAAAGAGGATGAAGAGTTTGAGAAACTTGAAGTCTTATTTGCTAGAAGAGTACCTAAAGGACCAACAAAAGTAAGTATGAAGGAGAATCATATTTTAAATGCTTTGCATGTAATAAGATAGGCCATTTTGCATCTAGATGTCTTGAAAAGACTTCAAGATTTGAAGAGAGAGCTAGAAGATCTTGTAGGCCTGACCATGATTATCAGAACAAGCATAAGTATAGGGAAAACAAAGACAAATGATGCTACTATGCAGATGAAGAAGGTGTGACTGATTTTGGTGATGAACCGACACAAGATTCAACTAGTGGATTGAGCAATGGAAAGGAATGGGTATTTTTGGCTATCAAGGAAGATGATCATGTACCTAAAGAGAAGGCCTTTGCTACTAAAATTGAAGACAAGGATGAATGGGTAATTGACAGTGGATGTTCACATCATATAAATAGAGATAAAAGAAAGTTCTTATCTATGCAATAATTTTGATGGTAGTCTGGTTAGATTTGAAGATGACAAAGAATACATGATCAAGGGAAAAGGAACAATATTGATAAGCAGAAGAGTACATCCCGTGGATCTTTCTTTCTTGGAAAGAAACTTATTTCATGGATCAATAAGAAGTAGTAATGCACCTCTTTATCTACTATTGAAGCTAAGTATGTTGTTGTTGCTACTCACTTTACACAAGTTCTATGGATGAAGCAAATGTTGAAGGATATAAAGGTGGATTGTAATGAATCGGTAGTTTTTCACTATGATATCTCTCTTGCTATTGATATATCAAAGAATATGGTATTTCATTATAAGACAAAGCATATTTATATCAAGTATAAATTTTAAAGGAGAAGGTGAAAGCAAATGAAGTCAAACTAGTTTATGTGAACACTAAAGAGAAGATTGCACACATTTTCACTGAACCTTTTCCTAAAAAATCATTTGAGTACTTCAAAGATAGATTGGGGGGTTTTGCCCCTTTAGTGGAGACCTAAGTGATGCTGATTGGCATCAGTCCGCTATGCATTATCGGATTTATTACTCATTTTGGATTGATGTGGTGGTGCTATTACTCAAGGGGAGTAGTCAGTTATATGTTTCAAAGGATTTAAAAGGAAATACAAGAGCAAGGAAAGAAAAACAAAATCCAAGTAAGTTTATTGATGAAATAAATATTACCAAGAGAAATGCAAAAACCTTGGAGAAATCACCCAAATGTGAATGAGGCACAAGAACTTTTGAAAGGGGAAAAGCAAAGAAAAATCCCTTGTGTTATTATGAATGATGCAATGCCTAAAATGAGAGAGAGAGGGACCAAGAAGATCTTTACAATATTGTCATTAAGAAGAAATGAGAGAGAAGACATCTCTTAAATAGAGATGAGGAGGAGAGTTGCAAAGTAACTCCCAAATATATGAATGTCGCTGTCGACACCCAAAATTGTCTAGTCTAATTAAATAAATATTATTTATTTAATTATCTAAGCTTAATTCTTCTATTAATTAAATAAATCTTTATTTATTTAATTAATTTATTTATCCTCTTCTAGCCTTATTTCTCATTTAAATAAATACATTTATTTATTTAAATTATCCTTTTCCTAAATTAAATAAATATCTTATTTATTTAATTGATCTCACTTCTTCTATTAATTAAATAAATCTTTATTTATTTAATTAATTCATTAACCTTTTCTACCCATGACACATGTCATTCATCTCTTAATTCATACACTACCTACCCCTTTCATTATTTTATTATTTCTTTTACCTACCCTCTAATCATAGCCGACCTCCTTTTACACCTCTCAATCTTATCCCTCCATTTCATATAGTGTCTTCTATATAAGGAGATGCTTCTTTCATTATCAGACCCTAATCAATCATCCTAAGGACCTGACTATTTGATCAATTGACTACTTGGCATATGCGATCCTACTTGCAACCACATTTCGTTCTTTGTTGAGCTCTTGTGCACATAAAATCTAAGAGCAAATATATCAAGCAAGATCAATGGAGATAGGAAGAATGGAGATCAAAACCCTATTGGACATGTGATGGTATAATCTTTGTGATTTCATTTGATTCGCATTGTCTTAGGTAATCTTCATATGTTATGGTGGATCTTTGTTGTTGTTAGGCTAGGGTTTTGTGGTTGAATTCATTTAGCCTTTCAATATCGTTATTATTGTTATCCATTTTCACCATATACATTTTGGCACGCCCGGTGGGACTCTTGTCCCTTTTGCATTTAACATCCTTGTTACAGATTTTGTGTTTTGAAGTTACAGATCTGACATTTTTGACAACATTTTGATATTTTCGCGTCTGTGTACTTTCGGATCGTGTTTTTGATTTTCTGTCACGTCTGTGACATCTGGAATTGCGTTTATGTCCTTGATAGTATTTTATTTTACAGATTCTAAAAACTGCGTCTATGTTCCTCAGTCGCGTCTGTGGTGTTTTTAGATGCGTCTGTGTCTAGAAGTCACGTTTGGGTTCTGGAGCCGTGTTTGTGTCTCACAGAAGCGCGTTTGAGTCAGGGAGTCGCATCTGTGTAGGAGGTAACCGCGTCTATGCGCATTGATTTCATTTTTGGAGTTTATTGATTAGTTTTTGGTCTTGCATTTAATGTTTCAGATCCGGTTTATTTTGAGCTAACATTTTCAGATCTAGCTAACGAAATTGGTGCAGCTTGTCTTGAAAGCAAAAAAAAAAAAAAATCGTTTGGATTTAAAAATTTACCTAACTTGTGTGCTTGCAGGAAGGGGTGATTATTTGAAACAATCCAAACTACTAACAAATCTTTGTTGCAGGTCCTTGGCAAGGGTTTTTGGATTTTTATTGTGTGCTTTGTTTTCAATAGACTAGCAAACACTTCAATTGGTGCACTAAAATTGAATCATTGTCTTTTGTGTCTTGAGAAAAAGGCTCTTTTTGTTTAATCTTTAGAGGGCCTATCTTCCCGTGTGGTCATTAGGACTACTAGTGAGAAGAGAATGACCCAAGTGGTAGCAAAAGAAAAGCCATCTTCTTCCAAACCACTATAAATAACTGTATTCATGGTGAAAACTATGAATAACGTGTGCTGATTAGTCCATACCGACACTATGTCTCCCCATAAACCCGTTTGATCAAATTTATTTGATCAGTTGTAGGGCATAACCCCTACCCATTGGGAGCCTTTTGTATTTACAGAGCTAAAAGTGTCGCATGTATGGCCACACAAGCGGATGCCCTTACTAGCACCTTTTTGTTTTAGAAGCCAAAATCCTTCTAGTTGTTGAGGCAGGAGGTCGGACCTCTGGTAGCGGCCTACACACATACGGTTCTTAGTAGAGATACAAAGTTCACCATGGGGAGTTTTCGTGCGGATTGATGCTTGGCTGACCTGAGAAGTGAGTGTTGAGGGTGGAGCCAGTGAGGTCAAGCATCTAAGTATCTGCTCTGAATAGCATAGCCTCGGGGGTAAAACCTCATGTGGGATCAACAACTATTGTCTTGGCCAGCCATAAGAATTGTGCTTGAATTATTTTAAACATTTAAAACATTCAAGACCAAATAGCAAAACATTGTGTCTTTTGTGTCTTCAAGTGTATGCAAAACATTTTTACATCAATAAACACACTTTTCTTGGAGTCATTTTGAGTCTAGACACTTGCAAACATTGAGTCTTCATCAACACTGTGTCCTCTTGTCACGAAAAACAGTCAAACAGTCAGCTTTGATCACAACAAAAAAATGACTTCACAGATTGGAAAAAATTGCACAAATTTTGCAGAAACATATCTGTGTCTGACATAATAGCATCTGTGTTGTATAACCGCATCTGTGAAGGGCAGAAACGCGTCTGTGTTTCTAGAATCAACATTACAATTTACAAAAAATCTCAAAAATGTGTCTATGTTAAACAGAGCCACGTCTGTGCCAGGAATTCGCGCCTGTGCAGGATATAGGCATGTCTGTGATCAGAATTGGAAAAATTTTACAGTCCTGCAAACAAGAGCAATTAGTTTCAAAATTCTTGAGCTTCCTAGGTTGTTTCTCCAGGTTTTCATCTAGCATTTAACTTGTCTTTAGGTCTCACAAAGTCCATCATTGCTTTACATCTTGCATTAAATTTACATTTGTCTAAACTTGAGTCAAAAGGTCACTTGCTTGTCCTCATCATACTTTGTCAACACACTACATACAACATTTTGCTAAGTAGTCCCTCATCAAGGTCTATCACCTTTGGGCCTCATTTGGTCTTACTTAGAGTCAAGGTCAACTTACCCCATCAAGAGAAACTATCCTCTCTTTGGAAGTCACACCTACTCTACTACATACATACTTGGTCTTACACTTTGGACATTGCAAGTACACTTCAGATTCATTTACATTCCATCCAACTCTTGGTCTTCCATGCTTTTTCCATTTTCATCTAGTCTAACACATCTTGGTCAATACCTAGTTCATGGTTGAAACCCGTCTTCAAAAATCTAGGAGAGAACCTAAAGAGGCTCAAGAGTCCGCAAACATGAGTGTCTATGAGTATGACAATGATGTCTTTTTCAATACTGATCATAACACATTACCTGACATGGATGCTTATAGAAACATTCCAAATGTTGAGCACATGGACACTACAAACAACAATGATACACACAATGACAATATGGACAACTTTTCGGTACATTCAGCAGATGTGGAAGAATCCATTATGGACCCCCGCTTCAATTGATTGATTGAGGAAATAATGAGGAGGGATAGACAATACTTCATACAAATGATGGCACAAAGTGGAGCCAAGATACCTCATGATTTTGACATGCCTCAAATAATGGAAAATCAACCTTTGCAACAAACTCACTCCAACATGGATCAAAGGAGACCTAATAGTGGAGGCAATAGAGGACCACATATGGTGCCTGAATCACCATCATCTTTGTTTCAAAAACCAGAGGTCCCACATACAGATGGTCAAGCATATGATACTCACCTTCGCAGACCATTATGGAAGTCTTATGCACAAAGATATGCTCAATCACATACCAATGCTAAGGATCAACCACCAAAGCAATTGGATATTCAAAGGCATGCTCAAAATTTGGACACAAGGAAACCCCGTGTCAAATTTGGGGGTAACACATTAGAACATGACATGCCTGTAGAATATGGTATACATGGACAAAATAGATATGGCATTCCTCAACATGAATCTATACCAACTGGTCCATATATGCAACATCACTATAGACCTCCTCCATATGAACATGTGTATGATCAATAGCATCCACATATGCAACATGCTTCTCCTCCAATTGGTGCCTCAAGCATGGGGTATGGTCCAAGAAGTCGATCTCCACCTAAGAGCAATTTGAAACAACAAATCAGGGACTTACAAAAGAAAATGGAAGACATAAATGCACCAAAGCCAGCATACACAATGAGAGAAATATGTCCTTATCCATTTGACAAGAACATTCCAATGCCTCCATTTCCTACACACTTTGTGACACCTAAGTTTGATAAGTACAGAGGAAAAGGGGATCCTAAGGCACACATAAGACAATTTTTCATAGCTTGCATTGAGATAGCAGCAGAAGAGACATATTTGATGAGATTATTCCCACAAAGCCTAGGTGATCAAGCTATGGAATGGTTCTCCCAACTTCCACCTAGAATTAAGTCATGGGGTGACTTAGCAGAGGCATTTATTCAACATTTATCCTAAACATAGAGACAGACATATCAGTCACTACCTTGTGCAACACCAAGCAAAAAGAGGGAGAGTCTTTTTCATCATTTTTACAAAGATGGAGGAATCTAGCTAGCAGATGCTCTTGTGAAATTCCACAAAAACAAATGGTAGAGATGTTCACCCAAAATGTTAACAAAGACATTGGATATGATCTAAGGAAAGCTTGTTTGTCCACCTTCAAGGATGCCATTGAAAAAGGCTTAGCAAAAGAGAAGGTCCTAATTGAACAAGGAGTCATTAAGATATTCAAGGAAAACAAAGATGACTTTAAAGGAAAAGATAAGCCAAGATTTTGGAACAAAAACAAGAACACAATCAATGATGGTGTTGTTGATGCCAATACAATGCAACCCAAATTCATTTTTTTGGGATCAAGTTCTACAAACAATAAAGTGAATACTCAAACAACTTCCAGATCATGAAGGAAGTACACTCCATTGGGAGAACCACTTGAATCAGTTTTCAAGAAGCTAGTGGCAAACAAGGTAATCACAGTTCCAAATTTTCCTCCATATGAACTAAAGGTTAAACCAAATTGGTGGAATGATGATGAATATTGTGAATTTCATAAGAGCAAGGGTCATAAGACAAGAAATTGTCATCGACTGAAGAACATCATACAAGATCTCATTGATAGAGGTGACATTGAGATTGAAGGACACTCATCCAATCAAGAACATGAGATGTTTAAGGAACCATTCCCAAAACATGAGAAAGGAAAAGCTAAAGCCACAGATGACCAAACCAACTATACCAGAGCAACCTATAACTATGATTCAACTATCAATCACATTTCGATGGACAATTACATCTCTACCATTATCATTAAGGACAAAAACCCTGAGAATTCCACCCGAAGACCTAGGATTGTCCTAAAAGGTGTTGGATCTTCTTCCGAACCAACCTTTGAATGTCATGTTACAACCGGTCGAGGTAAATTCACTTTGCAAGGTGCTCCAGCCAAAAACACCATTTCTTCATCAACCAAGCCTAAGTACGACCTTGTAGAACAGTTAGGGAAGACACCCACGCTCATCTCCATCCTTGAGCTCTTACGCATATCTCCCGCACATAAGGCCATTCTTGACAGAGCTTTGAGAGACACTGTCGTTCCTACTGATCTGAACATGGACCAGTTTCAAGCCATGGTGGGATACCTTTTCATTCCACATTCCCTTACATTCACAGAAGCCGACAACGCCTCCGTGAGCCAACCACATAATGCACCATTACACATTGAAGCTTTCATACACAAACATTGAATAAAATGAGTCCTAATAGATGGAGGAGCTGGTCTAAACATTTGTACATTGAGCACAATTAAACAATTGGGATATTCTGATTAAGCTGTGAATTCTACAAACAAAATCACCATCAAGGCATATGATGATGAAGAGCATTCATCCAAGGGCACAGTCACCTTACCTCTCAGAGTTGGGCCAGTTATGAAGGATGTGGTTTGTCAAGTCCTAGATCTAGATCTCACTTAAAACATATTGCTAGGACGTCCTTAGATTCATGAAATGAGAGCAGTCCCATCTACATATCACCAATGCATTAGGTTTCCTCACAATGGAGTGGACATAACAGTTAACGGTGATCCTAATCCATTCATATACTGCAATAACCTGAGATCAAAAACTGAGACCATCATTCCCAGTAATCACAAAGTTGTTCCTTCTTCGGCATACATTGATCCTGAGTCATTAAAACCTTCGACATCAAAACAAGGTGAGCTTAAATGCAAATTTTTGGACAAGGGAATGGGGGAATACACTTTAAATCAGACCATGTACTTACAACAAGTCATGAGTTCACCAAAAGAATATGGAAGACCACATCCTAACAAGCAAGTATCCATCATTGTACTCAAATGGGACCCTACTACCTTTCAAAGATGGGGCGAACTGGAAGAGGAAGACTTATACAAAATGCTTTACAAAGACATTGAAGATGATACACAAGATCACATCAGTCTACCATGTGAGAAATATGGCAAAGGTTTCAAGATCCTACAAAAATTCGGGTATGATGGAAAAAGCCCTCTTGGGTTACGAAAGGAAGGCATCATTGAACCTTTACAACCTGAATTGACATTGAAAAAGGAATGCTCGAAGGGACTTGGTTTCTTGACTTCCAAGGTCCACACTCAAAGGATAGAAGAAACCTTACAAATCAAAGCTGCCAAGATTCAACAAGAGGATCGCTATTCCACAGATTCCAATGAATGGGAATGGGGTTCAGACAAATCCTCCAGTGACTACGAGCTCACCAAGACATTCAGAGAGCCAGATGAACCCACAGAAGAAGAGGAATTTTATAAAAGATTCAAGGTTGGTCAAGAAACAACCCATGAGGATTCCACACAGTCCTTGTCTCAAGGTTATAGGTTGAAATCACATAGGATGAGAACACCTGTCCCAGAATGCGCTACTAGTGATGATAATTTGGATTTGTTCACGATCAAGACTGATGAGGAGAGTGCCATCGATTACCTTAATAATTACCTTGACATACCTAAATATAACTGCATCTTCACTCTTAGCCCCACTAACTTCGAAGACATTAAAGGCCTTCCCCTTGTTCACCACCAACTCATTGACTGGGATCATGAAGGACCTACATAGTTTGACACATTCCAAAATGATGAAGCTTTTATTGACTATCTTGGCATACGAGATGATCTTCCCCCCGGGGACCATAAAGTAGGATACACTATAGAACTCAATAGCATGGCATATTTTGGTGAGGGCATCAAACCTTCTAGTCGCAAAAATGTGAAAATAAGAACAAACCAAGGGTCTTATGATGAAAACCACATTGTGGCGCTGTCTGACCCCAAAAAAGTAAAAAGAAAAGACGTATCTGAGGGTGAAAACCTCTCTGAGGCACCCGAAGATGGAAGGCTCAACATTCTCCCAGCATCATATGAGGAAAAGTCATCCATGTTGGTAGAGGAGACTATCAAAACAAACATTGGTATAGAAGAGGTTCCACACAACATATTCCTAGCTCAATCATTGACGGAGTTAGAAAGGTCAAAATTCATAAGTTTCTTCAAAGAATGACAAATCACCTTTGCCTGGTCATATGCTGATATGCTTGGATTAGATCCGGATTTGGTAATGCATCATTTGACAGTTAAACCGGGGGCAAAACCAGTGAAACAGAAATTAAGAAAGATGCATCCACAAGTCGCATTATTGGTCAAAGCAGAGCTTGAGAAATTATTGGACGTCAGATTCATACGCCCAATTGATTATCTTGAATGGATCTCCAATTTAGTGCTTGTTAGTAAACCAGATTGTAGCATCAGACTATGTATAGATTTTAGAGACATCAACAAAGCTTGTCCTAAGGATGACTTCCCATTACCAAATATTGACTTGATTGTCGATCTCATAGTAGGTCATGATATGTTATCGTTGATGGATGGATTCTCTGGTTATAATCAAATAAAGATCGCATCTGAGGATCAACACAAAACATCATTTACTTGTCCTTGGGGAACCTTTTGCTGGAATGTCATGCTCTTCGGGATAAAAAATGCAGGCACTACATATTAAAGAGCCATGACTACTATCTTTCACGATCTCATGCACGTAACTATGGAAGATTATGTTGATGACCTCTTGGGCAAATGTATAGACAGAAATACACATTTGGACATACTTTCAGTCATCTTTGATCGATTGGAAAAATACAAAGTAAGATTAAACCCCAAGAAATGTGTCTTTGGAGTAACCTCCGGGAAGCTCCTAGGATTCATTGTATCAAAAAGAGGAATTGAAGTTGATCCAGCAAAAGTCAAGGCCATCCTAGAGACACAACCACCAAGAAATATCAGTCAACTTTGGTCTTTGCAAGGGAGACTCTAGTCCATATGAAGATTCATAGCACAACTTGCAGATAAGTGTAATCCTTTTCAGCACTTGCTACATAAAAATATCAAATTCAAATGGGATGATAACTATCAACAACCTTTCTAGACACTCAAAGATTATCTTCTAAATCTGCCAGTTTTGATGCCACCAGTTCCAGATCAGCCTCTGTTACTATACATATCAGCTACTCCAATAGCACTGGGGGCACTCTTAGCACAACAAATTATTGAGGGCAAAGAAAAAGTAGTATACTATATCAGTTGCACATTGGTGGGATATGAGCTAAACTACACACCAATTGAGCGTGCATGTCTCGCCATGGTATTTGCTTCGCAGAAATTATGACATTACATGCTAACTCATAAGACTAAGTTGGTTGTAAGGATAGATCCATTGAAATAACTTCTCAATAAAGCAACGCTTACTAGGCGACTGGCCAAATGGGTAATGATCCTGAGTGAATTCAACATCGAGTATGTGGACTGAAAAGTAATAAAAGGACAAGCCATCGTAGATCAATTAGCAGATGCCCCCATGATAGATGATGTTCCTCTAAGTTCAGAATTTCCAGATGAATCCATTTTAACAATGTCACATGCAAAGCCATGGCAACTGTACTTCGACGGCTCATACACACAGCATGGGGCAGGAGCTGACATCCTCTTTATAACTTCTCAAGGGGATTCTATACCAAAATCATACCGCTTATCATTTCCTTGCACTAATAATATAGCGGATTATGAGGCATTAACAACTGGATTATGGATTGCAGTTCAGTGGAAAATCTAGGAACTTCATGTTTTTGGGGACTCACAACTTGTAATCCGTCAAGCAACTAATGATTACCAAACAAAGGATGAAAAATCAATGCCTTATAAAAAAATGGTGGATGACCTAAAACAACATTTCACAAAGATAGACTTTGAGCAGATACCAAGAGAGAAGATTCGAGCTGCAGATGCCATGGCTACAATTGATTCACTGATCGACCTAGCTCCAAATGAGACCCGCTATGAGTTCTTGGTGGATAACCTTTTGGTTCCTTCATATGAAATCAATCCTACTGAGATGATATGTGTTGTTGGTCCTGAGTCCCAGTTATATGGTTCCATTTTCACATACCTTTGTGACGATACCCTACCTCCTAATCTATCAAATAACCAACGTCGCACTTTCATTCGCCAATCCTCTCGATATGTCATTTTAGCTGATATCCTATACCGACGAGGTCTAGATGGCACTCTTCTTAGATGTTTAGAAAGTGACGAAGCTCAAATTGCGTTACGTGAAGTACATGAAGGGATATGTGGTCCACATGCTAGTGGTCCTACCTTAGCCAATAAACTCATCAGGACTGGATATTACTGGCCCAATATGGAAAAAGACTCATATCAGTTTGTCAAGAAATGTAAGCAATGTCAAATTCATGGAGACCTCATCCATGCACCAGCACAAGAACTTCAACCAATTGTGTCTCCTTGGCCCTTTTGTCAGTGGGGACTCGATCTCATAGGCAAGATTCACATTCCTTCTTCCAATGGTCATAAATTCATTATCACTACCAGAGAGTATTTCACAAAATGGATTAAATTCATGCCTCTCACACAAGTCACTGGAAAATAGATTGCTATGTTCATCTTCAACTATATCATTTGTCGATATAGTATTCCTGTTTCCATTATCACTGATAACGGGAATCCCTTCAAAAATCAGGATGTTCATGAACTCTGTGACTGCTTCCATATTTCCCATCGCTTCTCCACGCCATATTACCCCCAAGGTAATGGTCAAGCTGAGGCATCTAATAAGACAATCCTTAAAATCCTAAAAAAGACAGTCGACGACGCTGGCCGTAATTGGCATATCCAACTTAATCTTGCACTTTGGACATATCGCACAAGTGTCTGCACACCTATAGGAGCTACACCCTATTCACTTGTCTACGGCGTTGAAGCCATCTTGCATATTGAGGTTGAGCTACCCTCTTTATGAGTCTCTTTGCAAAACATTAACAATGATGAAGACTATAAGGTCTCTCACTTACAAAAACTTGAACTATTGGATGAACGAAGACAAACTGGTTTTAATCACCTCAAGGCTTATCAACAATGAATGGGTCGCAACTATAATCACAGAGTCAAGCCTCACATATTTGAGGTAGGTGATTTGGTTCTCAGAAAAAACCCCAAAAATCAGCAAGACAAAGAGAAGAAGGGCAAGTTCGAGCCAAACTGGCTTGGTCCTTACATCATTACAACAACATATGGATCTAGGGCATATCAACTCTCAACTACAGAAGGTGAACCTTTGGAGGATCCTATCAACAGCATGCACCTTCGCAAGTTTTACACATAGCTCTTTGGAATATCCTAATTCAAAAAATACAAAAAAATCAAAAATTTCAAAAATACAAAAAAAATCAAAAAATTCAAAAAACTACAAAAAAATAAAAAATTTCAAAAATACAAAAAAAATAAAAAAAATTCAAAAATACAAAAAAAAAAATTATAAAACAAAAAAAATCGTTACTTGGTGAAAACCTAGCAAACATGCGCCTTGTGACACAAAAAACATTGAAAAATCAAAAAAAGTAAAGAGAAATAAATCCATGCAATGGTGAAAACCACTTTGGTGGCACCCTAGGCAAGTACCATGGTGAAAACTGGGTCACCAGCTCCATGCGTAGAGACATTGCTCCTCCCTCCTTCAGGATTCACTTTCATCCTTTCACTTTGCACACACTCACAACCTATTTGTTCATAATAAACTTACCCATTCCCATCATGGCTTGTTATTGATCTACCCAAGATTGGTTAGCCATTCATAATAAACCTCCCTTTTCACCTCCCTTTCCATCCATAATAAATCAGATCCTATCTGTAGCTAAGGGAAATCCTATGTTTAGTGATGGGTGTGGAATTGAGAACATCACATGTTTCGAGGAGTATAGTTTCTTCCAGCTTCCTTTAGTCTATCCGCACACAATCCACAATAAAGCAGCATCTGCATCGCCAATCCGCAATAAAGTTTCATCTTCTCCACAATAAAGTATTAGTTTCATGGATTCAATCAGTTTCAGATGAGACACAGTAGCAACAATGGGCTTCAACAAATCAAATCTTTCAACAGACTCAAACAACATATGGTTCAGTGCTATCTATCCTTTCTGTGAAAGTAAACATTGTGACCACAATCAAATAAGACTTATACAAGTGACAAGAGACACTAAATTTGAGGACTACAGTGGATGTTGGTGTCAAGTCTTGGTTTTCTTTTGATTTTATCTTTTTGGTGACATGTCTTTTAGCTTTTCTAGGATGTCTCTGACTAGAGATTTTTATCTCCAGGATGTCTTTGACTAGAAAGGCGAGGATGGGGTATCGTCACCTATTTGTATTTGTTGTCTGTGGATTGTCTCTTAGTAATGCTATGACTTGTCCAAGGATATGAGGACACTGAGAGTCTAGTATGAACTGGGGCATTCCTTGTTTGTGACTGTCTTATCTCCATGCAAATAGGTACAATGACTTTCTGGGTCAAACATATGCCTCGATTGTCATAACATACTTGCCATAATAAAGCTCAATGATGATAACACACAAGAAGCTCTTTCACTTTCATATCTTTTGTCTTTCATCCCCCTTTCTTGATTGACTTCCATTGTCCTTCTCGAGTCCGTGTAGCCTGCTATCACATGACTGAGTATAAAGACACACCAAAAACATTTGCATTTCATGTAGTTGCACCTACATTACCATGTATAAGCATTTCATACATATATATATATATATATCACAACTGCATCACATCCTACACACAATACATGTTAGCACAATTTACATTTGCATTATCATATTCATCTGCATTACATACATTCACATTTGCATCATGCATACACATATAAAACATAAAAGAACGAAAAAAATATATATTGCATTGCATCATATACATATTTGCATCCATATCATAAACATCATATAGCAACATACATCATGAAACACCTCATCACATAGGTACGCATGCATATAGCTGCCGTAAAGAAGAATCATCTCATATATATAAATCAAAAGTGTCATGATACAATGATGTCAAAATCATATGGCTACAATCACCCGCAGGTGTCTACATCATCATACAAAATGGTACAATACTGATACATAGGGAGCCCTCTATGGCTATGATGAACTCTCTCCCTCAGAGCCACTTGGCCTCAATAGAATCTGAGCCCCCGAAGGACCCGCCCCAGGATCATCCCTCCTGTTCCCTCTATCTAGTGGTGGTGGAGGACCCATAACCCCACCACTAGACGCCTATCTCCTCTGACTCCCTCCCGTAGCTGTTGCTGTCCGCGATGGTCTATGGAAGCTCCTCGCCTGCTGATCAGCTGACATTGTACCATAATAGAGATCCCGCCAGTAGGCAATCTCCTCCCCTACCTGCAAGATGTAGGCATATCCAGCCCCTGTGTCCTCTGCCACCTACCTCCCAGCCCTCAGTGCTGTCTCAGCCTCTGTGTAGCGCTGAATGGCCTGGTCCCACTCCTGCTCAATATCTTTGAGCCACCTCCTAAGTCTATCCCTCTCCCTCTCCAAGGCCTAGATCTCATCTTCCTGTCCCTGGCAGATCTCCCTCAGCTCAGTCAACTCATCCTCCTCCACCTCAGCCCTCTATGGCTCTACCTGTGGCTCCCCTTGTATGGGTACCTGCCCCTATGCCTATGCCTATACTGGTGGCTATACCTATACCTGTCCCTATACCTATCCCTATCCCTGCACCTGTCTGGGACCCTGTGCTACTGGCACCTGTAGTGGCAATCCACTGCGACCCCTCACCATCCGAGCCTGTCTGTCCTCTCCACCCTCCCTCCATGGTGCCACCCTCCTCTCTCTAACTACCCCCCTCCTCCTCTGTCGGCCTCTACCCCCATCATCTCCATCATCATTACCATCCCCACCACCATCTCCATCTAGTAGCTCTCCTGGATTTGTCAGGCGTGGGAATGCATGCTTGGCCCAATATGCTATGTACTCTACATCCATGCCGACATCCTCGATCTCTGGCCATATGTCCCAGGGTAGGGGCATCATCTCCACTAGCTATGTAACAGCCTGATCATATGATAGTAGTGGTCCAAACTGCGCCTGATCCCTGACAGTTCGTGCATACATGCCTGAACCCCATGGCATCCACTAGATCCTGCCAAACTGCTTGCCCACCCTATCAACTAGCTGCCTCTTCAGTACATAGGGCATCCGCCCAATAAGATACCTACTCTGGAAGGTGTAAGGTAGCTCTACTGCATCATCCTCCCACTACTCGCATCCCAGGTACGGCCTCCATATAACCATATCAGCATCATCTATAACCCACCGCCAGTGCTCTAACTTGCCAATTCGTGGCTGCGAGGTGATCATGTCATACAAATGCATGAAACTGCGTTTGTGACCTCTACCCCTGAAATGTATCAGTCGTGTTACTGGTAGATTCTCATAGGCCCACACCTGTAACAATGTGACCCCGCAGCCCAATCCCACTGACCCATGGTACACGAACTGATGAAGCTCATAATATAGGTTTGCCAGCACACATGGTCCCCAGGCATATCTGGTGTGCTGCATCACCAGTGTCTCCAAGGTGCTCCCCCAGTCCACAACCAACCCTCGTGTTGCTCTATCTAGACACAAGAACCCATTGATCACTCCTCCTATCACTGCTAGTAGCGCCAATCTTGTCTGTGTCATGGTATCCCATGCCACATGCCCTACCCTCATCTCTTGTCCTGGGTCCCGGAACACTCATCTCAGGGCCTCCCTGTCTCCCTCTTGATTATAGGGAATCAACGCCCCATCGATCGGTATCCTCAGAATTCAGTATACATCCTCCAGGGTGACTGTCATCTCACCCATCGGCAAATGAAATGTGCATGTCTCAGAGTGCCATCTCTCAGCAAGTGCAGTCAGCAATCTCATGTTCGCCCGAAACTCAGGCACATACAGAATATGTCTCAGACCCATAGCCTCAATAGCAGCTCTGTCCTCGAACGTTAGCTTAGGTTGCAACCTCTGAGTCGATGGGAATCTCTCCCGTGACTCCAACATAGGCAAATACTCCTGCAATCAAGCAAATCAATCATGTTAGTCATAGTGACATTCACTGTTCATCACAAAATGCTACTTTTTATCTAAGTGCATATGGTACTCTATCCTAGTGACACTCCCTGTTCATCACAAAGTGTTGCTTCTATCCTAGTGGTACTCCCTGTTCATCACAAAGTACTACGTGTTTGGCACTCCCTGTTCATCACAAAGTGCTACTCACATTTGCAGTCCTTGTTCATCACAAAGTGTTGCTCACATTTGCACTCACTGTTCATCACAAAGTGCTGCTTATATTTTAGTACTCCCTATTCATCACAAAGTACTATTTCTTGGTATTCACAATTCATCACAAAGTTCCTTGATTTATCCTATCCTAGGGCCTCTGCTTGAGTGAATCCTCTTGAGTAGTTTCCTAATTGGCAACGTATGTTCTATCACATAATTGTCAATTCTAGCCCTATTTGTTATCCTAGTCTTCCCTAGAGGACTTGCTTGAGTGTATCCTCTCAGCAACTTATCCAATCGACAATGTATGTTCATCACAGAACTGTCGATTTGACTTAGAAGACACAAATTCACATTTTATGGACACAAACGTGCTTTCCTGACATAAACGTGCTTAGAGACTGCATAAATGCACCTGTTTTACACAGACGTGCCTGAAGCACATAGACGTGCCTATACTCTTCATAGACATGCCTGGATGACACAAACAGGCCTGCCTAGCATAGACACACCTACACAGCGTAGACACGTTTTCCAACACAGACGCGCCTGGCACAAACACAGATGCACCTAGTGAGCATAGACGCGCCTGACACCAACGTAGACGCACCTGGACTTTTTTGACAGTTTTTGGACCCTATTCTAAGTGCATTTATTACCCTATCTAGCATGCATTAATGACAACAATAAATGCAACAAAGTATGAGGAGGTTTTGTGGTACTTACTAGCTCTCCTGCCTCTGTTGGCCTCTGGAATCGGCGAACATGATCGAATCTATGAACAAAAGTCATCGCTGCTAACTGCTGCTACTCTATTTCGCTTTGCACTCTGCTCTTGTGGATGTGTAGATGACAATGAGGATGTATTTTCCCTCGTGGTCTATCTTATAGACTACCCTAGCCCTAGCCCTAGCCCTCGTCTCCCGAGTCAGTCTTCATTATCCCGTGACTCTGTCACTTTATCCAGTCAGTCTATTCTATCCCGTCTTTCTTATCGAGAGATTGTCTACGATCTTTTCAGACATTTTTTTTCATCCAATCTCTCAAGGGGGCATATCATTCCCATCCTGGGGCAACTCTGTATCAGTTCATCTTATCTTCTTTGAAACAACGCGAGAAGCCGCATTGTCTCAAAGAGGGGCAAAATGTAGACACCCAAAATTGTCCAGTCTAATTAAATAAATATTGTTTATTTAATTATCTAAGCTTAATTCTTCTATTAATTAAATAAATCTTTATTTATTTAATTATTTCATTTATCCTCTTCTAGCCTTATTTCTCATTTAAATAAATACATTTATTTATTTAAATTATCATTTTCCTAAATTAAATAAATATCTTATTTATTTAATTGATCTCACTTCTTCTATTAATTAAATAAATCTTTATTTATTTAATTAATTCATTAACCTTTTCTACCCATGACACATGTCATTCATCTCTTAATTCATACACTACCTACCCCTTTCATTATTTTATTATTTCTTTTACCTACCCTCTAATCATAGCCGACCTCCTTTTACACCTCTCAATCTTATCCCTCCATTTCATATAGTGTCTTCTATATAAGGAGATGCTTCTTTCATTATCAGACCCTAATCAATCATCCTAAGCACCTGACTATTTGATCAATTGACTACTTGGCATATGTGATCCTACTTGCAACCACATTCCATTCTTTGTTGAGCTCTTGTGCACATAAAATCTGAGAGCAAATATATCAAGCAAGATCAATGGAGATAGGAAGAATGGAGATCAAAACCCTATTGGACATGTGATGGTATAATCTTTGTGATTTCATTTGACTCGCATTGTCTTAGGTAATCTTCATATGTTATGATGGATCTTTGTTGTTGTTAGGCTAGGGTTTTGTGGTTGAATTCATTTAGCCTTTCAATATCATTATTATTGTTATCCATTTTCACCATATACAGTCACCATTCATAAAATGTGTGTGCCATGTGTCCACATCCTCTTAAGGAGAAAATCTAAAATTCCTTAATAAAGGAAAATAAAAGAAATGACCTATCCTCACACATGTACAAGAGGATGAATTAGATGTAGGCATTCTAAAGGAATATCCATAACAAAATACAAATAAACCTAAGCCAAGTAAAGATTAAATATTATAACACCCCCCCTTAAGCTTTACTTGGGGAGTTTATATCAAACCCTTCAATGGGTTGCAAACCAAGATTTTTACAATGAAATTTGAACTTCTCTTTACAAAGTGCCTTGGTCAAAATATCTGCAACTTTGTCTTCCCCCTTGCAATAGAAGAGTGAAATTTGCTTGTCTTCAATTTGTTCTCTAATAAAGTGGTGTTGGAGAGTAATTTTCTTTGTCCTTGCATGGAAAAATGAACTTTTAACCAAGGCAATGATACTTTGGTTATCACAATACAATGGATTTGGTTCATGTTGAGTGATCGGGGTTTTGACCTTAGTGATCAAGGTAAAGAGTTTGAGTGTTATGGTCAAAATATATATTAAGTCTTTCAAGATTGGGATCTAGACCTTAGTAATCAGTGTTCAATTTTCCAGGATCAAAGAGAGAAAGACCTAGTTTCTTAATATGATGGCCATGGTCTAGACCTTCATGATTGAGAACCATTTCCAGAATGAGACCCAGTTTTTTAGAAGCATGATGCAGCTGATCAAGACTAAGAGCTAATGAACTGAGATGAAACCTTAACTCCTAGTCGGAATTCAAATACAACATCAAGGCGAATCTATCTACTTGAACTGAACTCATTGACAAGTAGGTTAATTGCCACAAATATAGTTTAGTTTTACATCATAGCTATGCCCTTTAGAATAGTAGGGCACATTCTAGAAAAGCTAGCTACTATCCAAATCTTCAAGTATTCTTCTAAGCCACAAGGCCTCTTTGGAAGCATTAGTGCATCCTTTGTACTCAGCTTTAGTGGATCCAAGTGAGGTAGATTGTTGCTTTTTACTATTCCAAGAAATTCCTCCCAAACCAACAAACAAACAATAACCACAAGTAGATTTCCCATCATTGGGATCCACCTAGTTCGGAATCAGTAAAACATTTTAAAGTAAATCAAAATTTGCATCATAAAACAGACCTACATTAATAGTTCGTTTAATATATCTTAAAATTTTTCTACCAACTTTAAAGTGTGTTTATTGACGTTTAGACATGAATCTTGAAACCAAACCAACACTATAAGCAATATCTATCATAGTGAGAGTTAAATAATTCAAACTTTCAACTAATTGTCTATACAAAGTAGGATCAACAAGTGGAGTTTTCATATCAAGCATTAACTTAGTACCTAATTCAATAGGAATTGAAACATGGTTAGCATCATTCATTTAAAAATTCTCTAAACAATATTGAACATATTTAATTTGATAGAAAAATACCATTACTTGTTTGCCAAATTTGCATTCCCAAAAAATAATGTAAAAGTCTTGAATCAGTCATTTGAAATTTTTGATTGAGTTCAAATTTAATTTTAGAAATCAAATTATTGTAACTTAAAGTTAGAATTAAATCATCTACATATAAAATAATAATCACAATGTCATCTTCACTATGTTTAATATACAAATTTGGATCATTTTTACTTCTAATGAAACCTTGAGAAAGAAAGAATGCATTAATCTTAGAATACCATTCCCTAGGAGATTGCTTCAAACCATAAATTGATTTCTTTAACTTGCAAACTAAATGTTCATTACCTTCCTTAACAAAACTAGGAGGTTGAGACATATAAATTTCCTCATGTAAATCACCATTTAGAAAAGCACTTTTAACATCCATTTGATGGATAGGCCAATTCATATTAGAAGGTAAAACAAAAACAAGTTTAATAGTAGGCATTTTAGAAATGGGAGCAAAAGTTTTAGTATAATCTAAGCCTTCAATTTGAGAAAAACCTCTAGCAACCAATCTAGCTTTAAACTTAGTAACTTCATTATTTTCATTCAATTTAGTTTTATATAACCACTTACAAGAAACAATATTTTTACCTTGAGGTAAAGGAACTAAATCCCAAGTTTGATTGGCAAGAAAAGTATCGTACTCTTATTTCATAACTTTTTGCCAATGAGGTTGACTTTTAGCTTGATCAAATATTTTAGGATCATTAGAATTAATAATAGTAGACATTAAAGTATAATTACAATAATTAACTCTTCTAGCTTGAAGTCTATCCATTATAGCTAAGCATTCATCACTATCTTCAATTAAAGATTTAAACCATTTAGGTCTTCTTTTAGAAGTAATGGATTCATCACTAGAAGAAGAGTCATGAGGAGTAGAGTTATTATTATCATCATCACTATCACTAGAAGGAATAGAAAGAGATGCATTAGGAGTAGGGTTAAGAGAAGGAGGTTGGTCCTCCACAAGCACAACTTTTCTTTGAGAAAGTTCATCATCCTCCACTTTAGAACAATTATGAATGCCTTTTTCTGCAATACAATCATCTCTTGCACCTTTTACCTTGTTACTAATAAATAGGAATGTAAACTCAAATAACATTTAGTATTTTCATCATAACCAATAAAAATAAAAGGAGAAGACTTAGCATCTATTTTCTGTCTTTTCGCCTTAGGTTTGTGAACATAAGCCGTGGAACCAAATATTCTTAAATTCTGCAAATTGGGCTTTCTACCAGACCAAGCTTCTTCGGGAGTTTTATCCTTTAAGACTTTGGTAGGTGTTCTATTAATTAAATAAGTTGCACAAGCCATAACTTTAGACCAAAACTTGTAATCCATATTTTTTGCATGCAAAAAACATCTTTCCATTTCCACAATGGTCCTATGCTTTTGTTCCACCACACCATTTTGTTGTGGTGTATAAGGAATGGTAAGCTCATGTTTAATTCCAAAAGATTTTAAATAAGCATTAAATGAATTATTGACATATTATCTTCCATTGTTAGTACAAAGAATTTTAATTTTAGAACCAGATTGCCTTTCTACAAACATATGTAATTCAGTAAACACATCAAGCACTTGATCATTACTATGAAGGAAACATATCCATGTTCTCCTTGAAAAATCATCAACAAAGGTAAGAGCATACCTTGAACCTTGGATAGAGGGATTCTCCATGGGACCCAAGAGATCACTATGAACTAGATGTAATTTAATATTTTCCCTCCAAGATTGACCATGAGGAAAGGGTTCCCTATGCATCTCACCACTCATGCAACCATTGCAAACAATTTGAGAAGGAACAATAGTAGGTAATCCATCAATCATATTTGCTTTTTGCATCAATGAAATAAAATCAGAATTGAGATGGCCAAGTCTTTCATGCCATATAGTAAATCAAAAGTAGTAAGCAAAGAATAATTTGTAGTAGCAAATTCATAGAACTTGAATAAGTTATCAGTATCCATTTTAGCAATAGCAATAACATGATTAGTTTTTGGATCAATGATATAACATATGCCCCTATAAAAGTTAATCTTATAATCTTGACAAAATTTAGGAACTATAATCAAATTTTATTTTAATTCCGGAACATAAAGAACATCATGTAATTTCCCATTAGGGACATTCACATAACCAATAGCTTCAACTTTACAACTATGATTATTAGCTAATTGAACAAGAATATTAAAATTATCAGGATGAAAATATTCAAAGCATTCTTTATGAGAAGTAACATGTTGAGATGCACCAGAATCAATAATAAACTCAAGTGGTTGAAAAACATTATAAGTACACACAAATGCATGACGAGATTAATTACCATTATTATTATCTTTCTTATAATGAGGTTTATGTTGTTGATTATTTTGATTATTTTGGTTCATGGGCTTTTTACCATTTTTCTTCTTAAAATAATTATTAGTAACATGATCATCCTTTCCACAATATGTACAATGTGACCTCTTAAAATAATTATTCTTTTGATTATTATTAGAATTGTTATTATAGGATTTAGAATGAAATTTATTATTAGAATAATGATTATTATGATTATTATTATTATTGGATTTAAAATGATTATTATGATTTTGATTTTTAGACATAAAATTATGTTCACTACTTTTAAGAGTACCAAACTGAATTAATTTAGCTTCTTCTTGACGTAATAAATTATGAAAAATATCAGAAGTTAATTGAGTAGCTAAACTAGGAATAGCGAGTTGATCATGAATATTAGTAATAAATTGTTGAAACTGATGAGGAAGACATTTTTTAAGAATAAGATGAATTAAATGTATATCAGCTAGTGTAACTCCTCAACCAGTTAATTGACCATTTTAATAGAATCAAACTTTAATAAGAATTCATCCATGGTTTTAAAATTTGTATACTTGAGATCTTCGAGTTGATCTTGAAGGTGGATTTTTTGGGATTCATTTGAGCTATCATAAGTTGTTTTAAAAATTTCCCATGCTTCATATGCTTTTGTACAATTTCCAATAAGAACATACAATTAAGGAACCATCGAAATACCAATTAAACCAAGTTCTTCCGCATTTTGAGACTTCCATCTATCTTGGTCAACTTGAGGTGTAGTTGAAGTGGACTCTAAGGTTTTATTAATAGCTACATCCAAAAGGTGCTTAAAATGAAAAATGAAAGAAATATGTGTTTTCCACGAATGATAATTACTGCTATTTAACTTAATTTCTGAAATTAAGGTAGACATGGCAACAAAATAATGATAAAAATTATAATTAGTATTGAAAAAAATACCCCTTTGATTGAAACAAAAATTAACCTCTTTCAATAAAAAATGAACCAAAATTTAATAATTTTTAAAAATAACAAATTTGATTTAAAAAAACTTTATCAAAACAATATTATTTTTAAATCTTTAATAAGAAATTTGATATTTAAAAAATAATAATTAATTAAACAAACTTTATATTGATAAAAAAACTTTTATTAAAAAACTTTAAATTTTTAATATAAATAAAACTATTCAAATTAAAACAAAAAATTATTAAAAAATGTTTATATATTAAAGAGGTGTTTTTGAAAAAAAACTTTATATACTTTATTCAAAAATTTTAATACTTTTAATATGAACTTTTTAAAACTTCAAATATAAACTATTTAAACTTTTAAACTTTTCATATATATTAAAACTTTTTAAACTTTAAAACTTTTTAATTAATTTTTTATTTTTAAAAACACTTTGTATATAAATTTAAAACTTTATTAAACTTGAATATGTAAATGAAAAGAAAACTTATAATTAAACATGAGTCAATGAAATAAATAAAACAAGAGATACATTATCAAAGATTATTGAATGACCATGCAAACTTTGATGAAAAGTTAAGTGCAGGAGTAAGGCAGAAATAGGTCTGCAAAGACATTACAAAATAATATGGTGTAGAAATAAGAAGAGTTATAGAGATGTTTTGAGCAGGATGCAAAGGTGTTTTATAGAAAAGGAGTGTGTTACAAAAATGAGGGGATGTTGCAGAATACCGAATGAATACAAAATACAGAATGTCAAAAATGAATACAAAATGCAAATTGGGAGATGTTGAAATTTAGATAAAGTATCTCTTAAAAAAAGTATAATACATAAACAATATACTCAGAATGAGTCAAATAGAGCAGAGGTTGTGTCTGAAGCAGATGGAAAATTAATAATGTAGTTAAAAGAATATGTTAGACTATTAAATTCTCATGGAATACACAAAATTAGAGAATATTAAATGTGAACCAGAGATATTTATTATAGAGATCAATAAGAAACTTCTTTCAAATTAAAATCTACCACACAAAAAAAAGTTAGAACCTACAAATAAATTAGGTAATGTCTTGGCGGCAAGCCTTCCAAAACAAGTTAGACAAAATGGGTTTGGTGGCAAGCAGACCAAATAGATTAAGGAGGCTGAGTTTGCGGTAAACCTTCCAAAATAGTCAGAAAAAAAACTTAAACCAAAGATATAACTTTGATAGCATGCCTTCCAAAGTACGTTAGCAAAAATAAAATAAATAAAATTAAAAAATTAAAAAATTAAAAATAAAGATTTAAAGCAAAAAACTTGCACAATAAAATATATTAGAGAAAGAACTTCTTCTCCTCTCAAGAATGCCTCCAACAAGGAGAAATCCACAAATTGGTAACCTTCATCAATCTCAACTTGAAACAAGGATTTGACATGCTCTAATACCATGAAAGGAAATACAAGAGCAAGGAAAGAAAAATAAAATCCAAGTAAGTTTATTGATGAAATAAATGTTACCAAGAGAAATGCAAAAACCTTGGAGCAATCACCCAAATGTGAAGGAGGCACAAGAAATTTTGAAAGGGGAAAAGAAAAGAAAAACCCCTTGTGTTATTATGAATGAGGCAATGCCTAAAATGAGAGAGAGAGAGAGAGAGAGAGAGAGAGAGAGAGAGAGAGAGAGAGAGAGAGAGGGGCTCTTTACAATATTGTCATTAAGAATAAATGAGAGAGAAGACATCTCTTAAATAGAGATGAGGAGAGGAGTTACAAATTAACTCTCAAATCTATGAATTTCACCATTCATAAAATGTGTGTGCCATGTATCGACATCCTCTTAGGGAGGAAAACTAAAATTCCTTAATAAAGGAAAATAAAAGAAATGACTTATCCTCACACATGTACAAGAGGAAAAATTACATGTAGGGATTCAAAAGGAATATCCAAAACTAAATACAAATAAACCTAAGCCAAGTAAAGATTAAAAAATTCTAACAAGATTTATGATTTTTCTTTGATATTTTATGTCAAATATTTGGCATTGATGTCAAAGAGGGGGAGATATATGTGAAAAACAAATCTTAACAGAATATCAATCAATGTTAGTTTGCTTCAGAACTTCATTGCTATATCATTTTGTGGGAGATTGTTGGTTGTCTTCCATTGGGGGAGACTTGTTTGGCACTTCTTGGCACTTGGATGTTTTTTCACATCTAGTGTTGCGATCAATGCAAAAGGGGGAGATTGTTGGAAATGTGGAGGAATTGATTATGTGTTGCATTTATGTTTTGTCATTGATGGCAAAACTGATTGTTTTGGTTGTTTACTAGTTTCTGATTGATTCTGGTAGAGTGGTTGATTATGATATTGATCCGGTAGGATCTGGTATGCTTTGGTTTGTAGAATTGGTTTGGATCTATCATTCATGCTATTTAGATGTGTATCACAATCAATTGGTTTGAGATTTGATGACTTGAGAGATATCATTTGTTCTAGTAATCTTTTTGGTCACCAGTAAGGGTTTTACGAGAAGAGCTTTGTTGAAGATCTTTTGATGCACATGATAAGTGGTATTGGTGCGGCTTATAGATGGCTTTCAGAATGTGGTTGGTTATCTTGTTCATGTTCCATTTCATCGGTGGTGTTTGATTTGGTTTATGGCGACCTATTTTGGGTTCAGTGTTATCTAGGTTATCGACCAGTTTCTGTAACATGTTGGAGGATGTTTCTAATGAGTTACCAGCGGGATTCAATGATTGGTTTACATTGTTTTTGGTCTCATCTGACTTGTTTGATCATTGGATTATGGGTTTACATTATGAATTTATTGTATTATCTATTAGGTGGCCAATCTAATTGTTTAGGTCCCGGGTTGGTATAAATATAATGTAAGATCTCTTTGTAGATCATGGGTTGATAGGAAAAGGTTATGTAATGATCTATGTGTGAATATTGTTGTAATCATATGCAAAAGGTTTGGTCGATCATAGGTGATCGAATTGTGTTTGT